>NC_057862.1:681428813-681790479 GCF_019393635.1 Dromiciops gliroides
AAATATGTAGAGGCTTTTTTGTTTTTGTTTTTGTTTCTGTTTTTGTGTGTCATTGGAGATTAAGTGACTTGCCCAGGGTCACACAGCTAGTAAGGGTCAAGTGTCTGAGGCCGGATTTGAACTCGGGTACTCCTGAATCCAGGGCTGGTGCTTTATACACTGTGCCACCTAGCTGCCCCTGCAGAAGCTTTAATCCTTGGCCTTTATTGTCATCAGGCTTAAAGGAATAATCTATTGGGTGTGGTCTTCTATCCACAAAGTTGATAGAATCTTCATCCCTGGAAGAGCACCTTTGTGTTTCAATAGATGTCAACTTTGTGCTACACTGCCTTTTGCATACTCCTTTATCTGAGCAACATCCTTCATGATGGTGTTAGCAGTTGACACCTGTAACGATTGGAATGGCGCCACCTGCTGGAGACTTACTGTAGAAGAGTTCTGCCCATGAAGCGAAGGTCTTTGAGGGCAAGATCAGGAGTCTTTTCTTTGGTGTCAGGAAGTGACACGGGCTAGTGGGAGGAGGAAGGAAGTGACTGGCGCTTGGTCTCACTCTCTTTTCCTGTGGATGCTGGTGGAGAAGGCAGCTAGAAATTTGCTCTCCCTTTAATAGATAGAGGAATCTAGGCCTTTCTTCTCTCTTTACCAAATTCTTATTCTCCTTAATAAATGCTTAAAAGTCTAACTCTTGCTAAAGCTTATAATTTATTGGCGACCACTCATTAGATATTTTAGACAGTTTAGCTAGAATTTTAGCCCTTAACACACCACAGGATAAAGTTCCCAAACAATTGATGACAATTTTTGTCCTCCAGGTTTTCTAATTATTTTGATTTTGATTTCCAAGTCTATTGACTTCCATTTACCAGATGGATCACTTTTCCCCTCAAGAGTGTGCTTGACACCAGCCATGATGAAAGTATAAGGCTCACTGTTAAACATGAGCAGAGGCACTGTATCACTCACTGTCTGCAGACACTTGGTAGCTGACTGAGAGATCTCCAATTCCCACCACTTTTTACCCTGCCTGAATCATGCAGCATTTTGTTGTATAGCATCTGTTTTGCATAAGGAATTTTCCTTTTGTGGAATGCAGATTTCTTTCAGAATTATTTACATAAAGTAAATTTGTGAAATATGACTTTACATAAAGGGAGAACTGTCTGTGCAAGAAATACCTCATTTGAAATATTGAAATGAAATAAAGATAAAAGGAGATGGGAGTTTTCCCTTCATGGGTTTGGTGGCTAAGCTGAGACTAATTAGATAAATATACACGAAACATTTATATGACTTAGAGGAGCTCTACTACCCAGAAGGGGCAAAAGAAAGAGAGAGAGAGGTAGGAAGCTTTTAGAGAGATTGGGAGTTTGACATACCAGAATATGTTTTTGTCTAGGTCAGGGAAACTAAACATTTGGGGTGAACATTTTACTGACAGTATTGGGTCCTCTTTCCTGGGTTGGTCTAACCATGGGTTAACAGCTTTCCTAGGAAGTTAATTAAGAATAAATTACTTTTTAAGTCTCCAATTTGCTTGCAAAATACATTGCAGTCATTTTCATCATTCAGTCTCAACACTATACCATAATGTAGGGCATAAAGCACAGGAATCTTTTCCATATTTAATAGATGAGGGTACTGAAGCTCACATAAGCTAGCACATATGCCTAGTATCACAAATTAATAAATAGCAGAGTGAGAATGCTACAGTGGAAAGAAAGCATGATGGATTTGGAGTCAGTGGATCGTGTCATTTACTCCTTGTGTGACCTTTAATAAGTTATTCAATTTAATTTAGACTTCAGCTTCCTTTTTTTGTAGAAGGAGGTATCCTGAAGTCCCATCCAGCTCTAAGTCAATGGTCTTCTGGACTCAGACCATTGCTTCTTGCACTTCTGTAACATTCATATCCCCAAACCAAGACCTCTCTTTCTGATAAACCTATAAGACAAAACAAAGCTAGATAGAAAAGGAAGATGAAGAGGGAGAAAAGCTAAGACAATTTTTCATGGTGAGGAAATCGTATGTTTTTCCTCTGTTCTTCCTCTCCGGTGGCTAGTTACTTCTGCTGGATGACTTTGTCTCAAGATGACAGCCAGATATGTGGCCACAAAAGCAATCAGAATTTGAGGGACATTTCATATCATCTCACTGAAATGATTCTTTTGACAAGCAGTAAGAACTCTTTCTTCAAAGGAAAAAATAAATAAATGAAAAGGTCTGCAGATGTAGTGTGCTATTTATAAGTCATGTCAGGGAATATTTGCTTTCAGCCACTGGAGAAATGAGTGTTATTGAAATAGCTATGAGTTTATGCTCGTATCATTGGATAGCAGTATCACATCTATTTCCTTCAAGATAAAAAAAAAAATGTTTGTTCAATGTATAGTACACCATGAAGTATTAGGGAGTATAGAGAGAGGACTTTAATCTACTGTGTATTCTCCATGTACCCTTGAATGTCATTTCTCCTTTTGGAACCTCAGGTTCCTCATATTTAAAATGAAGATTTGGAATGAGGTGATCTCTAAGGTCCTGTCCTAGGGGTAGCTAGGTGGTACAGTAGATAGAGTGGGTATGTTCATCTTCCCGAGTTCAAGTCTGGTCTCAGACATTTACTGTTTGCCTCATTTTCCTCATCTCTAAAGTGAACTGAAGAAGGAAATGCCAAGCCACTTCTGTATCTTTGCCAAGACAACCCAAATATGGTCACAAAGACTCAGACATGACTGGATGATAACAAGATCCTGTCCATCCTGAAGATCGGACACTAAATAACCTCGTAACTCAGGGCAAGTCCCTAAAACTCTCGTTACTTTATTTTCTTAATTTGCAATTCAGATATGGATTGAACTTTGTTCAGGTGTCTTCCATCTCTTATTCTGTGATCCCATTATTTTACAAGCTCCTTAAGATCAGGGACCACATCACCTTGATTTGTGCATGCCTTGCACACTCATTAAATTCTTCAAGAGTGTCAGAATCTCATGGATGAGGGACTTTTCTTCATGGAGGCCATTCACAATTATCACTTTTTGCCTTGTATGTACTCTCCCAGAGATCCTCTATATACCTGAAGAGTTGGAGGCCTTACTATTTCTCTTTACTCTTCTGTGGATGTCAGTGCAGTATCTGGGCATCTATTTGTACTCACTTAATCTCACTGAATGAACAATCCACTTCTCTTTTGGTATCTTTTTTTGACTAATACTTCTTTTGCTATCTCCTTTTTAAGTAAATCATTGGCAAACTGTTATCTGCTTCTGTGAGCCCAACAATTTTCTCCATTGAAATAGAGAGCTTTACACATAGCAGGGATTTAGAAATTAAGCTTGTTGACTTGAATGGAAAAAATGATTATAAATTTTAAGACCAATGGGCCCAGCCTTAAAGAAAAAAATATATATATATATATAATATGTATATATGTGTGTATATATACACACATACACAAATACACACATATATATAGATGATGCAGTTAAGGAGATGTGAAATACAGTGTGAATACCCATTAAAATTATGGGGATTTACTAAAACATTTTTTGAAAAAATCTATGTTCCCTTATTCGATAAAATTATGTAAATAGAAAATCTGGTAGTTCAGTAAGGCAATAACAAAAATAAAGTGCTGAGACCACTATACTGGGAATTGGGACATCTGGATGTTATTCTCAACTCTCCTACTAACCAATGATGTGACCTCAAATCAAATCCCATAACCTCTAAGTTTCTTCCTCTTTAAAGAGGACTAATCAAATGATTTTTTTTCTTTCTGCTTATGGAACAGCTTTTATTTCTTCCACTAAAGAAATTCCAGAAGATAAAAGAAACTTGCAGGTTTCTGCTAACAAATAACTATAAAAAACTGAGATACAAGTATGCATTCATTATGCATCAAGACCATCTCTGGGACTGCTGAACAGATATTTTGAATTCATCTCCGAAAAAGCAACTCAGAATAATTATTGAATGACCTTTAAGATGACTTCTTACTCTGATATTCCACATTCTGTATTCTAAGGTTCATCTCAACTCTAGAATGATAAATTTTCTATGTCTTCCATCCCTATCATTCAATGTGTGAAGATCCCCTTCAACAATAACATTCTTTCTTCTAAGATCCATCTTACCTCTATAATCTGAGGCTATTTCCAGCTTCAATGCTCTGTTCTGAGGTCATTTCTGGCCCTGACTTTCTATAATTTTACAAAACATAGATATATGCATGGCACTCCCCTAAACCCTTCACTCTTGGTGCTTTGCAGCAAATATTGAAAAAGTGGCTATTGTGGCCATTTTTGATCAACTTTTAACAGGCTTGTGAAAAATCAATAACAAAAGCATTTCTTTATCCATGCATTAGCTATATTGGAAGGAAGAGACTGCTGAGGTAATTACTTTCATTGTCTCATACAAACCAAGTAACTTTTTTTTTTCTGGAAGTAGGCCCACTTCCAAGTAATTTAGAGTGGTTTATGTCAGAGAAAACTGCTCAAGGCAAAGTACAATGCATCAGAAACTCATGGGGTAATAAAAGATACGTGCTTGGTGGAAGTTTATCTAGAAAGATGAAACCCAAAAATATTGGTCTGAGGTACCTGGGAATATGGAATCACCTCAAAAATTAGAGAATTTCTTAAAACAAAATAGGATGATAAACTTAAAACTTAAAGGAAGCTTCACAACGATCTAGCTCTACCACGTCATTACACATTTGAGGGAAGGAAAGCCCAGAAAGTTGAAAAGACTTGACCAAATTGGCATAGGTTATGAGTGAAAGAGTCAGGATCCCAGCTCTTTTTTCTCCCATAGTAATCCTGATTACCAGATCCCAATACAAATAACAAGTAAATAACCTCCCTTTGTCTTGATTATGTTCTCCACTCAAATTAGTGCACCCCAATCCAGACCATTCCCCTCATGATATGGCAAATTTCCAGTCATTTTTCAGTTTTTAAGACAAGGAAGAAAGAAATGAGAATGAAAAGGAAAAAAATGAAACGGATTAGAAATAAATAAGTGAAGACCAGATAAAGAATAAGATTTCACTTTCTGAATCGTTGGAAAGTTTTCAAAACTTTAGTCACAACAGCCTGGGAAGTAGTTAGTGAAAGTGTTATTGATCTAGATTTGCAAGTGAGAAAAATGAAAATAATAGAATTGACTTGCCAAGGGTCACAATTAGAGTATAATCTCCTTTAGGGCAGGAAGTGTTCTTTGCCTCTTTTTTTATCCCCAACACTTAGCACAATGCCTGGCACACAGTGCTTAATAAGTGTTGATTGATTTATTAAAGTATTTCTTCTCATTAGAATGTAAGCTTTATAAGAGCAATGGCTGGCAGGCGGGGGGCGGAGTCAAGATGGCGGAGGAGAGGCTGTGACTCCCACAAGCTCCAGATAAACCCGTCCTTTCACGCCCAAATAATGCGGTAAAAATCAAAACCCAGAACAGCCTAATGCACATAAGAACAGAGTGAGACTGTTTCTCTGCAAAAGAGGGCAATTCTGATCACCTACTGATCAGGCTGAACAGCTCAGCGCGCGGTCCGGACCCCAGCCAGGGACAGTGCTTCCAGCACATGTCAGAGTCTTCCGCACCAGCAGCTTCTGAGGCTCCGATCACAGACTGGTGAGGGGGTTCAGCGGTAGGCCGGGGTGAAGTGGAGGCAGTATCTACTGGAGTTGGGGCAAAGCGCCCTGGGTCTGAACCAGTGGGTTGAATCGAGTGGTGGTGGACCAGTGGGGGAGGGGTAAAAGCACGCCAAGCTTCCGACCATAGAGAATCAGAGCTCAATCAGACTTCTGTTTCCGGGTCAAAGAGAAAGCGGCTGTGATTACTCACAAGCCAGGCAGGCTGAGAAGAAGCCCAGTCACCCCCTGGGCCACGCTGTAGCACGAACGGTGTGTCCGGGAAACAGCGCTACACTTTAAGGAGTAAAAAGCCAAGAAACAGTAAGCCAGCATGAGTAGGCAGAGAAAGCAGAAGACCATCGAAAACTTCTTTGGGGGAAAGGTAGACCACAATACACCCTCAGAAGAAGAAGATAATAATAGGGTCAAAGCTCCAACATCCAAAGCTTCCAAGAAAAACATGAACTGGTCTCAGGCCATGGAAGCTCTCAAAAGGGACTTTGAAGAGAAAGTAGGAGAGATAGAACAAAGATGTAGAGAAAGAGAGGAAGGAATGGAAAGAGAAATGAGAGCAATGCAGGAGAGTCATGAGAAAAAAGTCAACAGTTTGAAAAGCCAAATGGAAAAGGAGATTAAAAAACTGTCTGCTGAAAATAATTGCCTAAGAATTAGGATTGAACAAATGGAAGCTAGTGACCTTATGAGAAACCAAGACACAGTAAAGCAAATCCAATTGAATAAAAAAATAGAGGGCAATGTGAAATATCTCCTTGGAAAAACAGCTGACCTGGAAAATAAATCTAGGAGAGAGAATTTGAAAATCATTGGACTACCTGAAAACCATGACCAAAACAAGAGTTTGGACACCATCCTCCAAGAGATTGTGAGGGAAAATTGCCCTGATATTCTAGAAGCAGAAGCTAAAATAGAAATTGAAAGAATCCACCGATCACCTCCTGAAAGAGATCCCAAAAGGAAAACCTCCAGGAATATTATAGCCAAATTCCAGAACTCCCAGGTCAAGGAGAAAATATTGCAAGCAGCTAGAAAAAAGGAATTTAAATACTGTGGAGCTCCAATAAGGATAAAGCAAGATCTAGCAGCTTCTACATTAAAGGACTGGAGGGCATGGAATATTATATTCCAGAAGGCAAAGGAACTGGGACTACAGCCAAAAATCACGTACCCAGCAAAACTAAGCATCATCTTTCAGAGGCAAACATGGAACTTCAAGGAGAAAGAAGACTTTCAGGCATTTGTTATGAAAAGACCTGAACTGAATAGAAAATTTGACTTTCAAATACAAGACCCTGGAGAAGCATAAAAAGATAAAAAGGAAAAAGACTTCATAAGGGATATTAAAAGATCAAACTGTTAACATTCCTATATGGGACGATAATACTGAGGACACAGTTCTGAACTGAATACGAAGGGATGTTATGTTTTGTTCTTTGTGGGGTGTCTTATGTATGGGTCCGGATTTGGGCTTGGGGCCTCCTGGGTCCAGGGCTGGTGCATTGTCCACTGTGCCATCTGACTAACCCATAATGGCATCCTTAAAATAGGGTTGAGGTGTAGGAGAAATAGACTGGGGGAGGGGGAAGGGGAGAGATGGTCTGGGGAGAGGTTGTTCACATGAAGGAAACAAGAAAAAAGCTTATGGAGGGGAGGGGAAGAGGGGGAAGGAATTGGAGAGTGATTGAACCTTAATATCAGAATTGACTCAAAGAAGTACTAACATACATACTCAAGTGGGTATAGTAATATATTTTGCCCTGAGGGAGGGGAGGGAGATGGGGGGGGGAAGAGGGGAAGGAGGGAAGGGCAGATTCTGGGAGAGAGTAGTAAAAAGCAAAATACTTTCAAGAAAGGTGAAGATGTTCTGCATAATGGCACAAGTATGAAATATTGAATTGCTTGATTTCATAGGGAGGGTTGAGGAGAGAGGGAGGAAGAAAATTTGGAACATAGAATTAGCTCAAAGACCTTAAACTCATCAGAGTTGGCTCATGGAGGGAATAACATTCACACCCAGTTGGGAGGAGTAATCTATTTAACCCTATAGGAAAGTATGAGGGGAAGAGGATAAGGAAGGAAGGGTGAAAAAAAAGGTAGTGCAGAGTAGGGGAGGGGACAGTCAGAAGTAAAATACTTTTGAGGAGGAATAGTTTAAAAGAAGATAGGAAATAGAGTAAATATCATGGGAAGGGAATAGGATGGAGGGAAATAGTTATGATGACCTTGCTGGGCTAATATGAAGAAAATTCTTTGTCAAGTTTAAGGTACATTATTTAGGTTATGATGAACAGGATACTATTAGAAAAACCTGGAAAGACCTACATGAACTGAAGCAGAGTGAAATGCACTGTATACAAAATAACAGCAATAGTGTAAAATGATCTGCTGGGAAGCATGTGGTTATTTTCAGCAAGGCAATGGTCCAATATAACCATGAAGGACTTATGAAAATGGCAACCCATCTATAGAGAAAGAAGTGATAGTATCTGAAATAGATGGAAACACATTTTTTTTCTTTTCTTTTTTTTTTTTTTTTTTTTTTTTTTGGTGAGGCAATTGGGGTTGAGTGGCTTGCCCGGGGTCATGCGGCTGGTGGGTGTTGGGTGTCTGGGGCCGGATTTGGGCTCGGGTGCTCCTGGTTCCAGGGCTGGTGCTCTGTCCACTGTGCCACCTAGCTGCCCTGGAAACACATTTTTTAAAAAAATGTTTTTTCTCTTTGACAATTCCTCAGTCTGAAGTTTTGGGAGTTTTTTGACTGTTTTTTTTTCTCACAACCTAGCTAATGTGGGAATGTTTTCCATGACTACTCATGTATAATTTATTTTGAAATGCTTGAGTTCTAGTGGGTGGGGGGTGGGAATAGAGGAGGAAGAGAAGTTGGAACAATTTTTTTTTAATTGATGTTAAAATTTGTTTTTACATATATTTTGGAAAATAAAATTCTATTCAAAAAAAAGAGCAATGGCTGGTTTATTTTCATATTTTCATATTTTCATCACAGTTCCTTGCATATGGCAGTGCTAAAATAAGTGCTCATTTATTGGATAATAGATTTACAGCTAGAATGAGCCTAAGATATCATATATTTCTATGTACTCAAAATTTTTATCATGGAGGATTCTGGGAAGATGGCAGAACAGGTGAGAATACTTTGGCTCTCTAAATTTCTTCCACAAAAAATACAGAACATTACCTCAAAGCAACAGAACTAAATACAGGATAAAACAGATGTCATCCTAAAATAATTTGAGAAGACCTCAGGAAAGACCCAACCTCCAGGAGTTGAGGCTCTGCATGAGTGAAGTGCAAACTCCTCCATACTAACTCTGCAGAATCAACAAACAAGTCCTGTTGGCAATTGGGCAGCCTGAACCTTAGGAATTTTTATATCACACTGTGGTGGTCTGATGGATGAGTAAGAGAAGATTAAAAGACTTTCCACTATCAAGGTACATCAAGCACATTTATGCTGACCAAATGTGTCCCGGGCTACGGCTGTGGGATGAAGGAACTAGCGAATAAGTAGTGAGTGCAATAGTAGAGGGGCAAGGACCCTGCATTCTGTGGGCACTTCCAGGAGAGCAGAGCCCCTGGTTTCAGTTCCAGGACTGAAAAGACAGCTGTAGTTTGTAGCCACTAAAGAGACTGCAGAGATTTGCAGAACAATGTGGCTGCAGTCCTTAACCATGGCTTAGGAGTGGAGAAGAGAGCCCAAGGTTGGGTCCCAAGACAAACCTCAGAAAAGAGCTGCTAAAATAAAAATAAAACAAACAAACAAACAATAAATAAATAAATAAAATGAATAAGCAAAGGAGAAAAACTTCAACCATAAATAGTTACTAGGGGGATAAAAGAAGATCTGCATTCATATTCAGAGGAAGATAATTAAGCTAAAAAGTCACTCCTTTTACAACGAGAAATGCCAAATGGTTCCAAGCACAAAAAGAATTCTTGTAAGAACTTAAAAGGACTTTAAAAATCAGACTGCAGGCAGCACTGACCTTGAATCCAAGGGGACCTGAGTTCAAGTTTGGCCTCAGAAACTTGACACCTACTAGTTGAGTGACCCTGGGCACGTCATTTAACCCTCATTTCCCTCCCCCAACAAAAATCAGAGATATTGGAGAAAAATAAGAGCTATCAAAGAAAATAAAGGAATTTCTAAAAAGAAAGTCAATCAACTTGAAATAGAGAATCAAAAACTTAAGAAAGAAAATAATTCCTTGAAAATATAATTAAGCAAGGGGAAGCTAATTGAATTCTAAGACATCAAGAAATCAAAAAAAACAAAACTGAAAGAATTAAAAAGAATGAAGAAGGGAAAGTGAAACATTTCATCAGAAAAACAACTGCTCTGGAGAACAGATTGAGAAGTAATATAAGCATAGTGAGACTACCTGAAAATTATCATAAAAAGATTCTTAATACAATATTACAAGAAATTATTAAGGAATATTTCCTTGGAGATCTAGAATAAGAAGGCAAACAGAAAAAGAAAAAATCCATCAATAACCACCTGAAAAAAGTCCCAGGAGGAAAACTTACAGGAATATCATACCCAAGTTACAAAGCTCCCAGGTTAGAGAAAAAACATTGGAATAAACCATAAAATAACAATTTAAATATCATGGAGCTACAATAAAGATTACAAAATACCTAGCAGCTACTTTTTTGAAGGACAATACGTGTTGGAATACTATATTACATGAAGGAAAAGAGCTGGGGTTATGACAAAGGATAACTTAAACAGCAAAGTATAATCCTAAATGAAAAACATGAATATTTAATGAATTCAAGGACTTTCAGAGTTTGGTGATAAAAACAAACAAACAAAAAACAGAACTTAATGGAAAATTCAACATATAACATCCAAGAGAAATATAAGATAAACATTAAAGCCCAAGTATAAGGGACTTAATAAGGACAAAGTGTTTACTTCTTATATGTGAAAACAATAGCACTACTTATGACTATCATCATTATTTTGATAGGTTGAAAGAAAAGCTTAACTGAGCAGAGTATGATGGGGTGATTCTAAAAAATAGAACTGTAAGAAGAGAAAACCAGAGTGATTATATCATTAAAAGGAGACATAGATGGAAAAATTGATATAGAAGAAGCTAATAGTGGTACTATAAACAGTTTAACCTTTTAATATCCCTCATGATTTATTTTTCCTGTTTACCTTTTTTATGCTTCTCTAGGGTGTTGTATTTGAAAGTCAACATTTTCTATTAAGTTCAGGTCTTTTCATCACTAATGCCTGAAAATCATCTTTTTCATTGAAGTCCAAATTTTTCCCCTGAAAAATTATACTCAGTTTTTCTGGGTAAGTGATTTTTGCTTGTAATTGCAAATCTTTTGCCCTGTGGGATATCATATTCCATGCCCTCTGATCCTTTAATGTAGAAGCTGTCAGATATTGTGTTATCCTGACTGTGGCTCCATAGTATATGAATTGTTTCTTTCTGGCTGCTTGCAATTTTTTCTCCTTGACCTGGGAGTTCTGGAATTTGTAAGTTTTCATTTTGGGATCTCTTTCATGAGGTGATTTGTGGATTCTTTCAATCTCTATTTTACTTTCTGTTTCTAGATTATCAGGGTAATTTTCCCTGACAATCTCTTGTAAGATGATATTTAAGCTCTTTTTTTGATCATGGTATTCAGGTAGTCCAACAATTTTCAAGTTATCTCTCCTGGATCTATTTTCCAGGTGAGCTGTTTTTCAAGAAAATATTTCATATTTCCCTCTGTTTTTTTTATTCATCTGAATTTTCTTTATTGTCTTGGTTTCTTGTAAAGTCACAAGTTTCCACTTGTTCAGTCCTAATTCTTAGGCAATTATATTCTTCAGAGAACTTTTCTATTTGGCTTTTAAAACTTTTGCCTTTTTTTCTCATGATTTTCCTTCATCACTCTCATTTTTTCCTCTACTTCTCTTACTTTATCTTCAAATTCATTTTTGAGCACCTCTAGGGCCTGAGACCAATTGATATTTTTCTTGGAATCTTTGGATATAGGAGCCCTGACATTGTTATCCTCTTCCAAGGGTGCACCTCCATCTTCCTTGTCACCAAAGAAATTTTCTATGGTCTGCATCTTTCTTTGTCTTCTCATCTTGCCTGCCTATTTCTTGATTTTTACATCCATCTTAAAGTGAGGCACTGCTTCCAGGCTATATTGTCCCAAGTTTCCGGGGGCCCAAGTTGGTATGATTTGAGAATGGGCAGGTTCTTCACTCACATGGCCTGTCCTCTGATCTGAAAATAACCCCAAGCCTACTTGCTATCCAACCAGGAAACAAAAGTTTCCTGGGTTGATAGCTCTGACAAGCCTGTGCCTCTCCCCCACCTGGGCTGCTGACACTCAGGATTTCTTCCTGATTCTCATCTGGGGTAGAACAACTGAATTCCACATCAGCTCCAGCAGAAACCCATTTATTTTCCCCACAGCCAACCAATCAGCCTTCTCACTAGACCATGAGCTTAATTCCAGGAGACATCAGCTCTGTAACTGATTCAGAAGCTTTTTGGGGTGGGGGAGGGGGAGTAAATTTCTCTGGTGTGGCCTGCCTGGGTCTGGATCTCTGTTCTCATCATTTCTTATAGTACAATAGTGTTCCATTATAATCTCATCATCCAATTTGTTCAGCCATTCCCCAGTTGATGGGAATCTCCTCAATTTTGAATTCAACTTTTTTTAAAATTAATAAAGTATTTTATTTTTTCCCATTACATGTAAAGATAGTTCTCAACTTTTGTTTATGCAAGCTTTACAATTTCAGATTTTTCTCCCTCCCTCCCCTCCCTCCCCCCTCCCCTAGACAGCAGGTAATCTGATATATATACACATAATAACATTAATCCTATTTCTGCATTAGTCATGTTATAAGAGAAAAATCAGAGCAGTGATGCAAAACCTCAAAATAGAAAAAACAACAGCACCAAAAACAAAAGAAATAGCATGGTTTATTCAGCATCTATACTCCACAGTTCTTTTTTTTTTCTTGGACTTGGAGACCCTCTTCTATCATGAGTTCCCTGGAACTCTTCTGTACCATTGCATTGGTGAGAAGAATATAGTCCATCACAGTAGATCAACAGTCAATGTTGATGATACTGTGTACAATGTTCTTCTGGTTCTGTTCATCTCACTCATCATCAGCCCACACAAGACCCTCCAGGTTTCTCTGAACTCCTCCTGCTCATAGTTTCTTACAGCACAATAGTATTCCATTGTATTCATATACCACAACTTCTCTAGCCATTCCCCAGTTGATGGGCATCCCCTCAACTTCCAATTCCTTGCCACCACATAAAGAGCAGCTACAAATATTTTTGTACATGTGGGTCCCTTTCCCTTTTCCATGATTTCTTTAGGAAAAAGACCCAATAGTGGTATTGCTGGGTCAAAGGGTTTGCACAGCTTTATAGTCCTTTGGGCACAATTCCAAATTACTCTCCAGAATGGTTGGATCTTTTCACAATTCCACCAACAATGGGTTAGTGTCCCAGATTTCCCACATCCCCTCCAACATCCAATATGTTCCATTTTTGGTATGTTTGCTACTTTGATGGGGGTGAGGTCATACTTCAGAATTGTTTTAATTTGTATTTCTTTGATCAATAGTGATCTAGAGAATTTTTTCATATGATTATATATAGCTTTGATTTCTTTCCGTGAAAACTGCCTGTTCATATGTCATTAACATTTATCAATTGGAGAATGACTTATTTTTTACAAATTTAACTTAGTTCTCTACATAATTGAGAAATAAGGTCTTTATCAGAGATACTTGTTTCAAAAACTCTTTGCCAGTTTTATTTCCCTCATAATCTTGGCTACTTTAGATTTATTTGTGCAAAAACTTTTAAATTTTATATAATCTAAGTTATCTATTTTACATTTTGTATTGCTCTCTATGTCTTCTTTGGTCCTAAACTCTTCCTCTGTCCATAAATCTACTGCATAAATTATTCCATGCTCTCCTAAATTGCTTATGGTATCATCTTTTATACGCAAATTATGTACCCATTTTGAGCTTATTTTAGTGTATGGGGTGAAATGTTGGTCTATACCTAGTTTCTTCCATAAAATGTTGCAATTTCCCCAGCAGTTTTTGTCAAATAATGAGTTTTTCTTCCAAAAGTTTGGATCTTTGGGTTTAGCATGTACTACATTACTATAGTCACTTACTATAGTGTAATTTCGACCTATTCTATTCCACTGATTCACCTCTCTATTTCTGATCCAGTACCAGATTGTTTTGATAATTACCATTTTATAATTTGAGATCTAGTAGTGTTAGACCAACTTCTTTTGTATATTTTTTCATTGATTCCCTTGATATCCTTGAGCTTTTGTTTTTCCAGATGAATTTTATTATATTTTCTAGTTCTATAAAATAGTGTTTGATAGATTAATGGGTATAGCACTAACTATATTAATTAACAGGTAGGATTATCATTTTTATTAGCTCAGCTTACCCATGAGCAATTAATGTTTTTCCAATTGTTTAGATTTTACTTTATTTGTGTGAAAAGGTTTTTATATTTCTGGTCATATAGTGCCTGAGTTTGATTTGTGAGGTAGACTGCCAAGTATTTTATATTTTCCTCAGTTTTTTAAATGGAATTTCTATTTCTATCTGCTGTTGCTGGAATTTGTTGGTAATATATAGAAATGCTGATGATTTATGTTTGTTTATTTTGTATCCTACAACTTTGCTAAAATTGCTTATAATTTCAGGTAGCTTTTTAGTTGATTCTCTAAGATTTTCTAAGTATAACATCATATAATCTGCAAAGAGTAATAGATTTGTTTCCTCCAGATAATGGAATTTTAATGGTAGCATTCCAGGCAGCATGATAGCTTAGTGGGGAACTATGCTCTGAATTCCCAGTATAATCATCTGTCAAATAAGTTTACCTTAAGAACCCAGATGTCCCCAAAAATCTGCAAGCTCTATGATTCTACTACATAGCGAACTATTAATTTTAATCCTGGCTATGCCTGGCATCTCTCAGAATTAAAAGTCATAAAGTAGAGAATAATATTCAAAGCCCTGTCTGGACCACCCAGATGTTGATTGTTGTCCTCATGTGTGCAAAGCACATTAAAACCTCAATTAACCACAAGTTGGTTGTTTATTTTCCCTGTGAACTTGTTTAAGTGAAAGAGGAAAATAATTTAGAAATTTTGGTTCTTTCATTTGTAAAATAGGCGGAGGGGTTGGCGTACATAATTTTCAAAATTCTTTCCTATGTTAACATTCTGTAATTGTAAAGGGAAAAAAAGATAGGCACTGAACCTGTGATTTCATTGACATAGGAAGTCCCCAGGCAAGTGGACTCCCTCTACCAAGTGGGTTGTCATCTTCTTTGTAACAAATATTATCAGTTACCTAGAGTATTGTGAGTGACAGTGACTTATCCAGGGTCACTCTATCAATATGTACTTAAGCCCAAGTCTTCTTAACTCCTAGACTGTCTCTCTATGCACACAGCTTTTCACTGCCATTTCCACTGCCATTGACAGTGGCACGTCATAGCCAGGAAGATAGAGCACTGGACCTACACTCAGGAAGACGTGAGTTCAAATCTGGCCTGAGATACTTACTAGGTATGTGCCCTTGTGGAAGTTACTTAGTCTGCCTCATCAACTATAAAATGGGGATCAAATAGAATCTACTTCCCAGGGTTCGCATGAAGATTAAATAAGATCATATTTTTTTAAAGTGCTTAGCATAGTGCCTAGCACATACTAGGAATTAGAAAAATGCTTATTCCTTTCTCTTCCCTTCCCTTCTCCTCACTCACCATGACCATTTATAAAAGTGATTTAGGTTTTTGTTTGTTTTTTTTTTTTGGTGAGGCAATTGGGTTTAAGTGACTTGCCCAAAGTCATACAGCTAGTAAGTGTCAAGTGTCTGAGGCCAGATTTGAACTCGGGTCCTCCTGAATCCAGGGCTGGTGCTCTATCCACTGTACCACCTAGCTGCCCCAATTTAGTTATTTTTTAAAAGGGATTCCAAGATATGTTCTGGGGTTGCAGGTTATTTTTCATCTATACTCAGAAATCCAGTTACTAAATATTATTGGGTAAAATACAAAATTCAACACAAAAATCCTTTCCTACATTCAAGTTCCAATCTACTACTAAGGAGTTTTATGAACCTAAACAAGTCAATTCCCCTTCTGCTGCTGAGCACACTCTTCTTTACCATTATTTGCCTAGACTAGATGATGGACCTTTAACACTTTAAGCATTAGGTGACATGGAGATAAAGCACCAGGCCTGGAGTCAGGAAGACTCATCTTCATTAGTTCAAATCTGACCTCAGACAGTTACTACCTGTGTGACCCTGAGCAAGTCACTTAACCTTCTTTGCCTAAGTTTCCTCATCTGTAAAAATGAGCTGGAGAAGGAAATGGCATACCACTCCAAGTATCTTTCCCAAGAAACCCATAAATGGAGTTGTGAAGAGTTGGTCATAACCAAAAGAACTGAACAGCAACAATTGATAATGAAGTTCCCATACAAGCAGCCTGGGGTGAAGAGCTGTCATGAGCATGGGATTTGGAGTCAGAGAAGGAAGGTTATATCTGGTCTTGCCAATTGCTTATTATCTTTGCAACCTGGGTTTCAGTTTCCTCATACTTCCAAAGAAATGGGTTGGATGGGATGAACTCTAGGGTCCTTACTTGGTCTAAATGTATGGAAGATTCAGTTATGTTCCACTTTCTCTACACATTGAGGCAAGTTCTTTGAGAATAATTTTCAACAACAACCAAAAATACAAATAATGAGGACTTCCAAACACTTCTCAACTAGAAAGAAAATTGGAGGGAACATAGGGGCCATCTCTCACGTCTGATGAATCACTGTTTTACTAAACCTTATACTCCTTGAAAAAGTTGTTACTCTCAAACCAACTCTCAACAATATGGTTGACCTATATGTCATCCTTGATGGCTCATTTTCTTTAACCCTCTCCATATTCAATCAGTTGCTAAGCCCTGTTGCTTCTACCTTTGAAATATGTTTCGTATAAACTCCCTTCTCTCCTCTGACCCTGCCATCTGTCTGGTACAAGGCCTCATCACCTTATGTTGTGATAACCTACTTATGGCTCTCTCTGCATAAAGTCTCTCTCCATTTCAGTCCATCCTCCATTCCTCTGTCAAACTGATCTTCCTAAAGTATGGGTCTCACCATGTTACCTCACCACTGATTCAATAAATTCCAGTAGCTCTCTATTACTCCCAGGATCAAATATAAAATCCTGTTCTACTTTTACAGCCTTTCATAACCTGATCCCCTCTTTTCTTTCCAGTATTCTTATACAATACTCCTTTCTAAATACTCTAAGATCCAACAATTTTGGTCTTCCTGATTTTCCATGAATGAGATAATGTATCTTCAGATTACAGCCATTTTCACTGGCTGTCCTCCCATGCCTGGGCTTCTCTCTCTTCTCATATCTACCTCCTGGCTTCCTTGGATTCCTTCAATTCTCAGATATGCCCCCACTTTCTATTGTTTGGGGGAAGGGGCAATAAGGGTTAAGTGACTTGCCCAGGGTCACACAGCTAGTAAGTGTCAAGTGTCTGAGATCAGATTTGAATTCAGGTCCTCCTGAATCCAGGGCCAGTGCTATATCTACTGTACCACCTAGCTGCCCTGCAGTCCCACTTTCTACAAGAAAGCTTTCTCAGTTCTTGATATCAGTGCCTTCCTCCTGTTGATTATGTCCAATCTCTCCTTTATATGTCTTGTCCTAGCTTGTCGTCTCTCTCTTCCCATTAGACCGTGAGCTTCTTGAAGGCAGAGTCTGGCTTTTATATGTCTTTGTATTCACCGAATATAGCTTAATGCCTGGGTCACAGTAAGTACTTAATAAATGCTTACTGAGTTAACTCATTGACTTTTTAATGTCTTTATTTGATAAGCCATTTGCACAGCAACATCCAATCATAAATTGTAAGTTAGAGGGAATCTTTGAAGCCCAATCCATAATTCTAGATATGTAGAAACTGAGACCCAGCATTGTCAAGTGAATTGTTCAGGGTCATGTAGTAGACAAGTGGTAGAACTCTGGTCTCCTTATTCTAAATGCAACCCACTTTCCATTGCATCAGTTTTTTTCCTAGATAATCCTCTTTGTGCCATGATGCAGAAAACAAAAGCAGCCTCCCCACCATCAATTCCACTTCTGAACAGTTAGGTAAAAAAGAAAATCAGAGTCTTAAATACAGAGACACTGAGCTATTTTTTTTTCTTACCAGAATAGCATTCCACCCATCGCCAGATTGTACCCTGGCACAAAAATCCTCCTAGAGGGAGTTACTTGTGAACTTCCCCAGAGCAAAAAGTCAACAAATAGAACAAAGTAAAAATAAGGGAAAGGCAGGAATGCTAATGTGACTGTAGCACAAAGGAAGGAGACCAGATTCTTCCCACTAACTTCCAAGGGATATCCTACAGTACAGAGCAATACATCACCTACTTTGACTTACAAAGTCTAGACTATATAAAATTCTTTAAGTATTTCTTCTTGAGATTCATGTTGTATATTGTAGGCTCCAACTTTATTTGGCCCAAAGATGTTTGTCACTATACAAGGGTGGCCAACCAGCAATGTGACATATCAGGGTGGGAACTAGGGTTAAAAACAAAAGATTAGAGTTGGCTGTTAAGCCTCACTAGCTGACTAGCTCTGTGATAGCAGGCAAGCAACTCACCTTGTGCCTCAGTTTGCTATTTTGTGTGGTGATGATAATTACAACTGACATTGATATAAAACTTTAAGACTGGTAAAGCACTTCACTGTTGCAATTGACCTGCATAACAAACCTTGGAACTAGGTGCAATGAGTATCTTCAACCTTATTTTACAGATGAGGAAATATAGACTGGGAGAGGGCCAGAGGCATATCCATATTCACACAGCCAGTGATTGTTAGGTTCAAGATTCAAATCCAGATCATTATGACTTGAAGTCCATCACCCTTCCATTATTCCAAGCTTTCTCCCTGAAGCTAGAAAATATAGATCATATTTCTTCCCTTTTTATCTATAGAAAATAACATTTGTACTATATACTGGGCACACAGTGAGGGCTTTGTTTTGTGGTGTATTTTCTTGGGGGGGTTGTTGGTGATGTTCAATTTACTGGGGCACTAAAATGTGTAAGTATTTTTATTCGTAATTATAATTATCATAAATTGAAGAATTAACTGAAAGATACTAACTCTTTAATCTTGATCAGTGTTGTTTCTTTCAATCTCTTTGTCTGAATTTCTGTATTTGTGAGGAAAATAATTTTTATATGGATGCTATAAAATATATGGCCAATTGTCATCAACAAGTAGGGGTGAAGTCATTCATACTTGTCCTTCCAAAAAGTGGAATAGAATACTAGAGCAGTAATACTGGAATTAAGATGAAAAGTTTTGGCACTGGCACTAAGTACCTTTGTGAGCTTAGGCAGATCATATAAGGCTTTTTGTTTTGTTTTCTTTTGTTTTTTGGCAGGGAAATGAGGGTTAAGTGACTTGTCCAGGTTCACAGAACTAGTAAGTATCGTGTCTGAGGCAACTTTTGAACTCAGGTCCTCCTGAAAACAGGACTGGTGCTGTATCTACTACACCACCTTCATGCCCCCTATGCTTTTTTTAATGTTCATTATAGCTCCAGGTCTAATATTCTCTAATTCATAATATGGTCCTTCCCCTACTCTGGAGATTCTGCAGAAACAACCATCCCTGAATAAAGTCATGGCCTCAACTGCTACCAAAGGATCTGATCATCTAATCTCTGATAATGTGCCAAAAAAGTGATTATTGCTTATTCTGCATCATCTATCCCAAGGACCAGAGGGCATGGAATATGATATTCCAGAGGGCAAAGGAATTGGTATTACAACCAAGAATCACCTACCCAGCAAAACTGAACATAATATTTCAGAGGAAAAAAATAGGACTTTAATAAAAAAGAGGACTTTCAGGTATTCGTGATGAAAAGACCTGAACTGATTGGCAATTTTGACTTTCAAATACAAGACCCTAGAGAACCATAAAGCACTGGAGTTGGGGGACATGCATGCAGTGGGTGACTGTCTTGTGTCTGAGGTCAGGTTTTGACTATAACATTTCTAGGAGTTTTCATTTTGGGATCCCTTTCTGGAGTTGATTGGTGGATTATTTCAATTTCTATTTTGTCTTCTGCTTCTAGAATATCAAGGCAATTTCCCCTGAGAATATCTTGGAAGATGATGTATGTCTAAGCTCTTTCCTTGATCATGGTTTTCAGGTAGACCAATAATTTTCAGACTGTCTCCCCTGGACCTATTTTCCAAGTCAGCAGTCTTTCCCAGAAGATATTTCACATTGCCCTCTATTTTTGTATTCATTTGGATTTGCTTTTTTGTGTCTTGGTTTCTCATAAAGTCACAAGCTTCCATTTGTTCAATCCTAATTCTTAGGCAATGATTTTCATCAAAGAGCTTTTGTACCTCCTTTCCATTTGGCCAATTTGACTTTTCAAGCTATTGACATTTTTCTCATGTCTTTCCTGCATCACCCCCATTTCTCTTTCCATTTTTTCCTCTACCTCTCTAACTTTATCTTCAAAGTCCTTTTTGAGCATCTCTATGGCTTGAGACCAATTAATATATTTCTTGGAACCTCTAGCTATAGGAGCCCTGACATTGACATCTTCCTCTGAGGGTACACATCGAACTTCCTTATTACTGAAGAAACTTTCTATGGTCCTCACCTTTCTCTGCTCATCTTGCCTTTCTTTTACTTGACTTTTAGCTCCTTAAAGTGGGGTACTGTTTCCAGGCTGCAGTATTCTAAGGTTCAGAACTCCCAGGTGGTATGATTTAAGGAGGATCAGGTTCTTCACTTGTCTGACCTGTTCCCTGGTCTGTAGATGACCCCAGACCAACTTTCTAATCAACCAGCTTTGTGTGTTGTGGTTGTCAGCTCCAATGAGCCTGTGCCCCTCCCCCACCTGGGCTACTGCTACTCCAGCCTACCTCCTGGTTCCCAGCAGGGGTAAAAACCCCAAGTTCTCCCTCAGCACCAGCATTGACCCCTGTAGTCCCCCCCACCCCAGCCAAAGGCTCAGCCCTCTCACCAGACTGTGAACTTAGTTCCAGATGACAGTGGCACTTCAGCTGATTCAGAGACTCTGGGGGTTTCCTTTTCTGGTAAGGCCTTCCTGGGACTGTATCTGTGTCAGGGTGACTGTGGGGTTGGGTTACACTCATATCTCAGCACAGCAGCTCCCTCCTTCCAACCTTCCAAGCTGTTCTTGGTTAGAAGTTGATTTCAGCACATTCTTCTGTGGGTTTAGTGACTTCAAGCATTGTCCTTTGGCATTATTTTGATGTTTTTTGGAGAGATCCTGTCATGAGTTAAAGAGCTCACTGCTTTTCCTCTGCCATCTTGGCTTTGCCCCATTTGACTTATAATGTATTTCCTTATGCTAACTTGCCCAATTCAAACTGTCAAAGACAGATTTGTTCCTCAGAGGGCTCCTATGTCCAGAGGAGGGGAATTGGAATTCCTGGAGTCTATTGGCACCTGGGGGAATAAAATAATTATCATACAATGATGAGATTTTGGGGAAAATTTGGAAAGCAAGTAAATAGGCTGAAAGTAGAGATGGAATGCATATTCAAGGAGATCATGGGGGTGAGGAGTGGTCCTAACATGCTACAGTATCTTCTCTTTTTCCTACAGAACTTAACATTGTTCTAGGAGAAAGATTTAATGAAAAGGGGGAATCTGAGAGGAAAGCTCAACAAGGAAGTGACAGAAACTTCCTGGAGGGGAGAGTTCAGAATGGATACTTTGGAAGTTTTGTTTCCATGAGGAATGTAGAAATTGCTGAGAGATGAGATAATCACAGAGGCCATGAAACAGATAATGAAGGTCTAAAGTAAACAGGGGGGCTAATGAAGAGAATGATAGAAAACTTCTCTGGAAAGGGGCAAAAAAGGAAATTCAAACAAACAAACTCTAATGAATAGGCTTAGTTGAAGCGGAGGGAAAGAAATGGGAATTTACTTCAATAACTGAGAAGGAAAAGTGGGGATAGAATATAATAACCAGATAAAAGAAAGAAAGAAAAAAACTAATAAACAAAACATCAAAAAGGAAATGGATAAAAAAATTGGAGATAGGATTGAAGGTGAGGGAAAGAATGCCAGTGCAAATAGGGATACTTTTTTTTTTATGTATGAGGTATTTTATTTTTTCCATTACATGTAAAGATAGTTCTCAACTTTTGTTTATACATGCTTTACAATTTCAGATTTTTCTCCCTCCCACCCCTCCCTCCCCCCCTCCCCTAGACAGCAGGTAATCTGATATAGGTTATATCTATATATCTCTATACATATACATATATATATACACACATATATATACACATAATAACATTAATCCTATTTCTGCATTAATCCTGTTACAAGAGAAAGAATCAGAGCAGTAATGCAAAACCTCAAAATAGAAAGAAAAAAAAAACAACAGCACCCAAAACAAAAGAAATAATATGGGTCAATCAGCATCTATACTCCACAGTTCGTTCTTTCTTTTTTTTTTCTTGGATTTGGAGATCCTCTTTTATCATGAGTTCCCTGGAACTCTTCTGTACCATTGCATTGGTGAGAAGAATATAGTCCATCACAGTAGGTCAACACTCAATGTTGATGATACTGTGTACAATGTTCTTCTGGTTCTGCTCATCTCACTCATCATCAGCTCATGTAAGACCCTCCAGGTTTCTCTGAACTCTTCCTGCTCATCATTTCTTACAGCACAATAGTATTCCATTGTATTCATATACCACAACTTGTCCAGCCATTCCCCAATGGATGGGCACCCCCTCAACTTCCAATTCCTTGCTACCACGTAAAGAGCAGCTATAAATATTTTTGTACATGTAGGTCCCTTTACCCCTTCCATGATTTCTTTGGGCAAAAGACCTAAAAGTGGGATTGCTGGGTCAAAGGGTATGCACAGCTTTATCGCCCTTTGGGCATAATTCCAAATTGCTCTCCAGAATGGTTGGATCAGCTCACAGCTCCACCAACAATGCATTAGTGTTCCAATTTTCCCACAGCCTCTCCAACATTTATTATCTTCCTTTTTTGTCATTTTAGCCAATCTGATAGGTGTCAGGTGGTACCTCAGAGTTGTTTTAATTTGCATCTCTCTAATCATTAGAGATTTAGAGCATTTTTTCATATGGGAATAGATAGCTTTGGTTTCTTCATCAGAAAACTGCCTGTTCATATCCTTTGACCATTTCTCAATTGGGGAATGACTTGGATTCTTATAAATTTGATTTAATTCCCTATATATTTTAGAGATGAGGCCTTTATCAGAAGCACTGGCCTCAAAAATTGTTTCCCAGCTTTCGGCCTCCCTTCCAATTTTGGATGCATTGCTTCTGTTTGTACAAAAGTTTTTTAATTTAATATAATCAAAATCATCCATTTTGCATTTTATAATATACTCTATCTCTTGTTTGGTCAAAAACTGTTCTCCTTTCCAAAGATCTGATAGGTACACTATTCCTTTCTCTCCTAATTTACCTATGGTATCACCTCTTATGTCTAAATCATGTATCCATTTTGACTTTATTTTAGTATAAGGTGTAAGATGTTGGTCTATGCCTAATTTCTGCCATACTATCTTCCAGTTTTCCCAGCAGTTTTTGTCAAATACTGAGTTCCTATTCCAGAAGCTGGAGTCTTTGGGTTTATCAAACACTACATTACTAGTGTCATTTATGACTGTATTTCCTGAGCCTAGCCTATTACATTGATCTACCACTCTATTTTTTAGCCAGTACCAGATAGTTTTGATGACTGCCGCTTTATAGTAAAGCTCCAGGTTTGGTACCGCTAACCCACCTTCCTGTGAATTTTTTTTCATTATTTCCCTGGATATTCTTGATTTTTTGTTTTTCCAGATGAATTTTGTTATTATTTTTTCTAGCTGTATAAAATAATTTTTAGGTAGTCTGATTGGTATGGCACTGAATAAGTAAATTAATTTAGGCAGTATTGTCATTTTTACTATATTAGCTCTGTCTATCCATGAGCAATTGATATCTTTCCAATTATTTAGATCTGATTTGATTTGTGTGAAGAGTGTTTGGTAGTTGTGTTCATAGAGTTCCTGGGTTTGTCTTGGCAAGTAGACTCCCAAGTATTTTATATTATCTACCATTACTTTAAATGGAATTTCTCTTTCTATCTCTTGCTGCTGGACTTTGTTGGTCATGTATAGAAATGCTGATGATTTATGTGGATTTATTTTATATCCTGCTACTTTGCTAAAGTTGTTAATTGTTTCAAGTAATTTTTGACTTGATTCTCGAGGATTCCTTAAGTATACCATCATATCATCTGCAAAGAGTGATAGTTTTGTTTCCTCCTTGCCTATTCTAAATCCTTTAATTCCCTTCTCTTCTCTGATTGCTAAAGCTAACATTTCTAGAACAATATTAAATAATAGAGGTGATAATGGACATCCCTGTTTCACCCCTGATCTTATTGGGAAGGCCTCTAATTTATCTCCATTGCATATAATACTTGCTGATGCCTTTAGGTAGATACTGTTTATTATTCTAAGGAAAGCTCCCCCTATTCCTAAACTCTCTAGTGTTTTTATTAGGAATGGGTACTGTACTTTGTCAAAAGCTTTCTCTGCATCTATTGAGATAATCATATGATTTTGGTTGGTTTTCTTATTGATGTGGTTGATTATGTTAATAGTTTTCCTAATGTTGAACCAGCCCTGCATTCCTGGTATAAATCCCACCTGGTCATAGTGTATTATCCTGGTGATCACTTGCTGTAATCTCCTTGCTAATATCTTATTTAAGATTTTAACATCAATATTCATTAGGGAGATTGGTCTATAATTTTCTTTCTCTGTTTTTGCTTTGCCTGGTTTTGGTATCACTACCATATTTGTGTCATAAAACGAATTTGGTAGAACTCCTTCTTCCCCTATTTTTCCAAATAATTTGTATAATTTTGGAATTAATTGTTCTTCAAATGTTTGGTAAAATTCACCCGTAAACCCATCTGGCCCTGGGGATTTTTTCTTAGGGAGTTCATTAATAGCTTGTTCAATTTCTTTTTCTAATATGGGTTTATTTAAGGATTTTATTTCCTCTTCAGTTAACCTGGGCAGTTTGTATCTTTGTAAATATTCATCCATTTCATTTAGATTGTCAAATTTATTGGCATACAGTTGGGCAAAATATTTCCTAATTATTGCTTTAATTTCCACTTCATTGGTGGTAACATCACCCTTTTCATTTTTGATACTGGTAATTTGGTTTTCTTCTTTCTTTTTTTTTAGTCAAATTAACCAATATTTTATCTATTTTATTGTTTTTTTCATAAAACCAGCTCAGTTTTATGGATTAATTCTATAGTTTTTTTTGCTTTCAATCTTATTAATTTCTCCTTCAATTTTCAGGATCTCTAATTTAGTGTCTAATTGGGGATTTCTAATTTGTTCTTTTTCTAACTTTTTAAGTTGCATGCCCAATTCATTAATCTCCTCTTTCTCTTCTTTATTCATGTAAGCATTTAGAGCTATAAATTTTCCCCTAAGCACTGCTTTGGCTGCATCCCATAGATTTTGGTATGTTGTCTCATTATTGTCATTCTCTTGGATAAAGTTATTGATTGTTTCTATGATTTCTTGTTTGGCCCATTCATTCTTTAGAATGAAATTATTTAGTTTCCAATTGATTTTCATTCTACTTTTCCCTGGCTCTTTCTTACATGTAATTTTTATTGCATCATGATCTGAGAAGGATGCATTTACTATTTCTGCCTTTCTACATTTGACTATGATGTTTTTGTGCCCTAATACATGGTCAGTTTTTGAAAATGTGCCATGTACTGCTGAGACAAAGGTATATTCCTTTCTATCCCCATGCAATTTTCTCCAGACATCTATCATGTCTAACTTTTCTAGTAATCTATTCACCTCTTTCACTTCTTTCTTATTTATTTTTTGGCTAGATTTATCTAATTCTGAGAGGGGGAGATTCAGATCCCCCACTAGTATAGTATTACTATCTAATTCCTCTTGTAACTCATTTAACTTCTCCTCTAAGAACTTGGATGCTATACCACTTGGCGCATACATATTTAATATTGATATTACTTCATTATCTATAGTACCTTTAAGTAAGATGTAATTTCCTTCCTTATCTCTTTTAATGAGATCTATTTTTGCCTGCACTTTGTCTGAGATAAGGATTGCTACCCCTGCCTTTTTTACTTTAGCTAAGGCATAATATATTCTGCTCCAGCCTTTTACCTTTACTCTGTGTGTATCTCTCTGCTTCAAATGTGTTTCTTGTAAACAGCATATTGTAGGGTTCTGGTTTTTAATCCACTCTGCAATTCGCTTCTGTTTTATAGCAGAGTTCATCCCATTCACATTCACAGTTATTATTACTGACTGTCTATTCCCCTCCATTCTATTTACCCCCTTTGTACTTTTCCCCCCTTCTTTCACCCTATTCCTCCTCACCGACGTTTTACTTCTTACCCCTGCTTCCCCCAATTTGCCCTCACTTTTTATCACCCCCATCCCTGTTCTTTACCCTTTTCTCCCTTGCTTTTGTCCTCCCTTCTATCAGTACCCCCTTTCCCTTCCTCTTTTGTTTCCCTAAAGAATGAGTTAAGTTTCTTTATCCCAATGAACGTATATGTTATTCCCTCTTTGAGTCAAATCTAATGAGAATAGGGTGAAACCATGTTCCCCCCTCCTTTCTTTCCCTCTATTGTAATAGTTTTTTTTTCCACCTCTTCATATGATATAATTCATCCCATTCCACCTCCCCTTTCCTCTCCTCCCCATAGACTCCCTTTTTATCCCCTTAATTCTTTTGTATCATCACATCAAAGACAATTTATATTTATACCCTCTATATAAAGTCCTTCTCTCTGCCCAAATACATTTACAGTTCTTAAGAGTTATGAGTATTATTTTCCTGTGTAGAGATATAAACAGTTTAACCTAATAGGGTAACTTTTTTTTTCCCCTCTGTTTACCTTTTTAAACTTCTCTTGAGTCTTGTATGTTGAGATCAAATTTTCTATTCAGTTCTGGTCTTTTCACCAGGAAAGATTGAAAGTCCCCAATGTCATTAAATGTCCATCTTTTCCCCTGAAAGAAAATGCACATTTTTGCTGGGTAATAGATTCTCGGCTGCAATCCAAGCTCCTTTGCTTTCTGGAATATCATATTCCAAGCCTTGCGGTCCTTTAATGTTGAAGCTGCCAGGTCCTGAGCAATCCTAACTGTGGCTCCATGATATTTAAATTGCTTCTTTCTGGCTGCTTGGAGTATTTTCTCCTTCACCTGATAATTCTGGAATTTGGCTACAATATTCCTTGGAGTTTTCCTTTTGGGGTCTCTTTCAGGAGGTGATCGGTGGATTCTTTCAATGATGATTTTATCCTCTGATTCTATGATATCAGGGCAGTTCTCCTTAATAATTTCCTGGAATTTGGTGTCTAGATTCTTTTTCTGGTCATGGCTTTCAGGCAGTCCAATGATTCTCAAATTGTCTCTTCTCGATCTGTTTTCCAGATCAGTTGTCTTTCCAATGAGGTATTTCACATTTTCTTCTATTTTTTCATTTTTTTTATTCTGCTTTACTGATTCTTGGTGTCTCATGGATTCCTTATCTTCCAACTGTCCCACTTTAATTTTTAAGGCATTGTTTTCTTCAGTGAGATTATGCACGTTTTTTTCCATTTGGCCAAGTGAATTTTTTAAGGTATTGTTTTCTTCAGTGAGATTATGCAGCTTTTTTTCCATTTGGCCAAATGAATTTTTTAAGGCTTTGTTTTCTTCAGCTTCCTTTTCCAAGCTGCTGATTCTTTTTTCATAGTTTTTTTGTTTTGCTTTCATTTCTCTCCCCATTTTTTCTTCCACCTCTTGCAATTGATTTTTAAAATCCTTTTTGAGCTCTTCCAGGAAGGCTTTTTGTTCTTGCGACCAATTCTCCTTCCCTTGTGAGGCTTCAGATGTAGCCAATTTGAGGCTATTGTCCTCATCTGAGTTTGTGTTGGCTTCTTCCCTATTGATACAGAAGCTTTCAATGGAGAGGGCTCTTTTTTGCTTCTTACTCATTATTGCAGCCTATTTATTTATTCTTTAAGTTGAGGTCTGCTCTGGGGGCACCAGGGTCCCTGTTTTGGGCTTCTTGTGCAGGAGTATAGGTGCTGTGTGACCGGGCTTTTACTCGGAGGCCTTTATGGTGTGTGGAGATCCCCTGCCCTGCACTTCCTGTCTGATTGTGCTCGGCCAGCCAGGCGCCAGACCCCGGCGTCTGATCCCGCCGTTCGTGGCCCTCTCGGCCGGTGCAGGTAGGTTTTTCCACTGTCCTTCTTGGCCACCAGATTTTTGAACCAGGTTCCGGGAGCCTCAGTTGTTCGGCTGTGGCCCGCAGCTCCTGCTGACTTGCCCCGACCCCCTTGGCGCTGGGTTGCTGCCCGGTGCTGGGTTGCTGCCCTGCGCTGGGCCTCCCTTTTGCCCGAGTCAGACCGACCTTTTCCTGAAGTCTTCTAAATTATCTCTGGTTGGAGGACTGTGTCTCTCTGTCTCTTTGCAGGTTCTGTAGTTTCAGAATCTGTCCAGAGGCTTGATTTAATGTTCGTTTTGAGGGAACAGAAGGAGAGCTCAGGCAGCTTGCTGCTTCCTCTCCGCCATCTTGGCTCCACCCCCTCTAGCCCTAGATTTCTCAAATAGGGATACTTTTAAAAGAATAAGCTGAAGTAATTTAAGGAATCTATTACTTTGTGTACAACAGAAGAGAAAAAAAATCAGAAATTGAAAAAAAAAAAACATTAGAAACAAATGGAGTAAAATAGAAACCTAACTTTCATAACTTTAAATATGACTGGTTTAAAGAATCCAATAAAGAAGTGACAAGATAAGAAAACAAATCTATTGCTAAAACGTTATAAGGCAGAGTGCCTTACAGATAACTAAAATAATAGGGAACTGCAGAAGAATTCTCTCAATCATTTAAAAAAGAAATAAGAACTGTGTAAGCAGAATTTATGACCTGAAAAGCAGAAAAAATTTACAGAACAGAAAAACCTTGAAATTATGGTAGTACATTTTACCAAAAGGAGAAGAAAATAACTGAATAGAAATGCAAATACAGGGAAGTGGTGAACAGTATGAAAAAAAAAAAGAAATGGGGGCAGCTAGGTGGTGCAATGGATAGAGCACTGGCCCTGGATTCAGGAGGACCTGAGTTCAAATACAGTCTCAGATACTTGACTCTTACTAGCTGTGTGACCCTGGGCAAGTCACTTAACCCTCATTGCCCTGAAAGGAAAAAAAGAAAAAGAAACAAAAAGAAACAAAAAAGAGAAAAATGATTTCCATATAAGAAATATTTTTATGTATGTATATATGTATGTGTATGTGTATGTGTGTGTCTTAAAGCTAGTATGTGTAGAAAATTTAAGGATTGTAAGTGATTGAGAAAAACAAGAGCAGTTTAAAAAACTCTAAAATATATAATGTGATAAATAATATGACAATATTGCAGAACTTCTGAGAACAACAAAAACAGGTGAAGTGTCAATCAAAAAAGCTACAATCTACCTTCAGGAAAATAAAAAGAAAGCTGCACAGCAAACTGCCAGGTTCCTAGTGATTAAACTTTGACAATTCAAAAGACAAACCGAATTTTGTAAGCAACTAGAAGAAAGGATATTCTAATATAAAGGGAAAGAAGTTTGTAATTTATATTTTAATGCTATAATAATCTAGTGATCAAGAAGATTTTTGTAGTCTGATAAGATTATAACATACTTTATTTGGAAAATAAAAGATCTAGGATATCAATAGATGATGAAAATAAGTAAGTACAAAGAGAGATTAGCACTTATAGAACTCTATTATAAAGCAGTGGTTATCAAAATCAGCTGTGTTATTGTTGTTTTTTAAATAGAGGTAGCTAAATGGAACAGAACAGAAAATGGAAATGCAGAAATAATAGAACTAAATAATCCACCATTTGATAAATTAGACAGCAAAAGTTACCTAGGGAAAAACTCTCTATTAAGATAAAATCTGGGAAAACTGGAAAGCAGTCTGGGAAAAATGAGGCTTGAACAAACACCTTATACTCCACTGCACAATACATTTTAAATGGATACATGACTTTCATATTGAAGATAAAACTATAAAAAATTGAAGAGATAAAGATCAAATATCTCTTACAGCTATAGGTAAGAGATGTATTATTAATCAAATAAGATATAGAAGCAATTACAAAAGATAAAATGTATAATTATTATTTCCTAAAATTGAAAATCTGCACAGACAACATTAATGAGTCTAAGATGAGAAGGGAAGTGGTCAAATTGGGGGAAAAAAAACCTTTGTATCGAATTTTTCTGATGAGGCTATAATACAAGACATATAAGTAATTAATAAAGATAATATGTTTGTATAAAAACTGAGGTTACTTCTCATGCACTGCAAATTAGCCAGAAAAAAATCCCCAAATGGCAACAATGTTGGAGATATCATGGGAAGAGAGACAAACAGTCACATTTTGGGGGGATCTCTGAAATAGTATAACCATTTTGGAGAATAACTTGTGATTATGGAAATAAAGTGGCTAAAATACCCATATCCTTTGAACCAAAGACTCCATTACTGAATATATAATCTAAAGAAGCTATTGATTTGTTTTAAAGTTCCCATATGCTCCAAAATAGTTATATGGTCCATAAATATAATGGAATACTACTAAGGTATATGAAACGGTACATCTAATGACAGAGAAGCATAGAAAAATCTATATGACCTGATACAGATTGAAGTAAGAAGAGCCAAGTAAACAATATGTACATTAAGTGTAACAATGTAAATGGACAAAAAATAATGACACATCAAAGAATGAAAAGGGAATATAACAAAAGTATTAAGACCAAATGGAACTCAAAAGGAGAGATATGAAATGATACTCCCAACCTACCCTTTCCTGGAGTTGGGATATTCACAGGTGTTATACATTGCATATGTCTTTGTACTTTTGCAAAGTATTGATCAATTTTGCTGGCTTTCCTCTCTAAAAAGCAAAATAAAATACTATTGTCATTGGAAGATGTCTCTTGGAGAAGGGGACAGATATATGATATATAATGGTAATATAAGAAACAGAAAACATCAATAAAAATTATTTACAAAAAAGTTCAAATTCCACAAGACTATTCTGCACCACTACCCAACTAGACACTGAAGACAGAAAGAGACAATGTACAACAAAGAGCAAAGGAGCTCAAAATGCAATCTGAGGTGATCTACATTGCAAACCTGAGCCTAACCATTGCTGAAAAAGATCAAAACTCAATTAAAAGCAAAAGTCAGAGCATTTCTTAGAAAGGAAACAAGATGAATTATATTATTCATTTTTCACACAACCCAGGCAACAAGAAAGATAAACTAATATATCATCCATATAAAATAATGACATAACAACAGAGAGACTATGGAAAGATTCCTTTAGAAAAGCAAACAAGGAGATGATAGAATGAAAGAGAAAGTTGAAAGAAGTGATCATGGTGGGAAAACAAACCTGAAATGTCCTGGACTAAATCTTACAGCAGTTTTCCTATGGTGAATCAATGGGTGTGTGTGTGTGTGTGTGTGTGTGTGTGTGTGTGTGTGTGTGTGTGTGTGTGTGTGTGTGTGTAAATTAGAGAATTGAAGGATAAGTAAAAGAAAGGGGAAGAAGAGAGAGGAGTATATGTTATATATACATAATCAAGTCAATGAGAAACAAGGAGGAGATGCACTAAAGTTGATGAAAAGGCAGAAGAGACTCAAAGATGGAAAAATATTATTTCAGTAGTGGGATTGAGTACCACTGATATATGTTTCCATGAAGAAAAAAAAGCTTTTACGCAAACTAGGACGGGGATATTAAAATGGGCATTATTTGCAAAGATTTGGTGATTAGAGACTAATTGTGCCCTTCACAATAGGAATTCAAAGCTCAAAGGCCAGAGGATGGATGGAGAGGGGAACAAACACCCAGAAGAGTGAGAGAGTATGGAACCAGGGAAGATATTGTAAGGCAAAATGTGGGAAATTGCCATAGAGAGGATAATGTTTAATAATGAAGTAGACAAGCAATGGACTAGGGAAATTACCACTACAAGCCAATATCCTATCGGTATCCTAGGCAGTTCATGGCACATTGGATAGAGTACTGGGTCTGGAGTCAGGAAGACTTGAGTTTAAATCCAGCTTCAGATGCTTATTAGCTTTGGGACACTGTACAAGTCACTTAGCCTCTGTCTGCTTCAGTTTCCCCAACTGTAAGGGGGGTTAGTAATAATACCTATCTCACAGGATATTTTGTGAGGATGAAAAGAGATAATAATTGTAAAAGTGCTTAGCACAGGGTCTGTCACAGAATTATTGTTGTGTTGTTGTTGATGTTGTTTTTGTTTGTCCTTCATTCTCAAAGAGGACCATGACATAAGGAAGGTGATGTCATGACTTGCAAGGGAATTGGATTTAAGTAAGAAAGGGCTGAGTAAAGTCAATAACTTCATTCTCTCTTCTAGAGCCATCTGGGTCCAGGGGCAACACATGGATTAGGACAGGAGTGTGAAACCTTGGTCTTTTTAAGCTAAGCTCTTTCCCAGGGCTAGTTGGACAGAGGCAATGCTCATTCTGTGTTTAAGGTTAGTTAAAAATGAGGTAACAAATGGCCTCTGTGACCTGTTTTAAAAAGTCAGTCTTGGGGCAGCTAGGTGGCGCAGTGGATAAGGCACCAGCCTTGGATTCAGGAGGACCTGAGTTCAAACCCAGACTCAGACACTTACTAGCTGTGTGACCCTGGGCAAGTCACTTAACCCCCATTGCCCTGAAAAAAAAAAAGTCAGTCTGGAAGGGGAAGACTCTCAGCATTTCTGACCAAAACAGAAATAATTGGCATTTACACACTCTTTGCCATCAGAAACCAAACAATGACCCAGTGAGTTTTGGGCTGGGGCTTGTTTTTGTCCAATCAATGAAAGCCAGAGTGATTTGAGTTTAAGACATAGTCCATAAAAAAGAAATCTACCCTGTAAATCCAAAGGTACTTTGCTAAGTTTCAGTGTTCAAGATTTATAGTTCTTTGGGCAGAGTGCCTACAGGTAAGGGTATAATTCTCTGTGTGGACAGAGGGAGGGAAGGAAGGAAGGAAGGAAGGAAGGAAGGAAGGAAGGAAGGAAGGAAGGAAGGAAGGAAGGAAGGAAGGAAGGAAGGAAGGAAGGAAGGAAGGAAGGAAGGAAGGAAGGATGGATGGATGGATGGATGGATGGATGGATGGATGGATGGATGGATGGATGGATGGATGGATCTGTGGTGCTCAACTATAACAGGCCACTTGGATCCCCAGTGGTGCATAATAGATGGTAAAAAAGGCATGTTCCCTTCCCCCTATCACTGGTAGGAATTGGTCATACTTAGAGTGAAACACAACAGAAAAATGAAGCCATGGTACAAGAACTATAAGGAAATAATGTAGGCATTTTTTGGATAAAGGAACCCAACAGTGCCTTAGAAGCATTCATTCCATGAGCAATACAGAAACTTTTTGAAAGACTAAGAAATATAAGGGATATGATTAAAAGGACAAAATTTTGAAATAAATAGAAATGAAAGCTAAATAATATAGAAAATTAGGGAAATACTATTTTAGAAAAAGATGCAAAAATGAGATTTAAAAAGCAAATTGAAAAAGATGAGAAAAGGTATTTCACTTCTACTTGTAGAGAAAGAAGGAAGTGAAGAATTAAATAAACTATATACAATAAAAGTTAAACTAATAAATCAAGAAAAAAGAGAAAAGTAGCAAATGGGAGAGGTCATTAAGAGTGGGGTGGGTACTCATGTATAATTTATTTTGAAATGCTTGAGTTCTAGTGGATGGGGGGTGGGCATAGAGGAGGAAGAGAAGTTGGAACATTTTTTTTAAATTGATGTTAAAATTTGTTTTTACATAGATTTTGGAAAATAAAATTCTATTAAAAAAAAAGAGTGGGATGGGGTGCAGCTAGGTGGTGCAGTGGATAAAGTGCCAGCCCTGGATTCAGGAAGACCTGAGTTCAAATCCAGCCTCACACATTTGAGACTTAGTAGCTGTGACCTTGGGCAAGTCACAACCCTCATTGACCCACTAAAAAACAAAAACAAACAAAAAGCAAACAAACAAAAACAAAGTTTTTTTTTAATAAAGAGGGGCAAAAATGGCTTAGAAGGTTGGCAGGAAAGGTCTGTTGTGCCAGGGTAAGGGTGGAGCTCAGACCCAGGCTGGCCAGCACAGATGCAGACCTGGGTCACACCAGCACAGATCCAGCCCCAGGCAGACTGCCACAGAGAAACAGGCATCCTTAGAATCAGCTGCAGCAATGGCTACTTCTGGAACTTAGTTCAAGACCGGTTTCATGAAACTTAAGAATGTCAGTTGTCTGTTTAATATGGTCTATTTATGGTTCACATAAAAACTGTCACTGGGGAATGGGAACATGTTTTCTATTATCTTGCTGTTGTCTATGGTGATTGATGAAATCTCAAACCATCTTGAGTCCCATAAGCTAAGGTAATCATGCAGGACTTATGATGATAAAAAATTGTTTTTGAAAGGTAAAGAAGCTAAAAACTACCCCACCCCAAAAGCACCACAGTATTATTCCATGTGTCCACATAAATGTTAGCAATATGGTTACTTATCTCCTTGCTATGACAACAAATTGTATGTCTATGTGGAAAATAAAATTAGTATATCTGGGATAAAATAACTGAAAAGACAAAGTATTGTCTTTAGAGAGGAAGAAGGGAAAATTTTATTTAGGTGGGATTATGTAATATTAGAAACAAATAAAGGAAAATACAACCCTAATTCAAAACTTTAAATATTAATGGATGAAATGATCTAATAAAATAAATGATAGTAAGACTAGATTTTTTAAAAAAATCTTCATATTTTGTTTCCTTCAAGAAATAAACCTAAACATAAAGACATAGACGTAACAAAAATAAGATGGGGAGGAGGGATTACTATGTTCCAGGGGGAACTAAAATAAAAAGTTAGATTTGCAAAGATGCTATCAGACAAAACAAAAACAAACATTTACAAAATAAAAATAGATGAAGAAATTGCATTATTCTGAGAGGAACCTTATATAATTGGTTTTACTGTCAAGATTAAACTTACATGCTCCAAAGACCTTAGCATTTAAATAAATATATAAAAAAAATAATTGAACTACAGGAAGAAAGACAGAAATACAATAATGTTGGGAAATTTCAGTGTTCCTCTCTCAGTTTTGGATGAGTCGAAAAGAAAGATAACCAAAAGGAAATATGCATAATTGTACTGTTAGAGAAAGTAGAGCTAAAAATTTTTATGACATCTAAGTTGAACTGAGCAATAATACATACCTAACAGAATCACAAGCAACTTGTACAAAAATTGACAAAATTTACAAAATTAAGGTACAAATATATTCAATATGAATGTGAAAAAGCAGAAATAATAAGCACATTGTTAATAGACCATAATGAAAAAAAATGCAGTAATCAATTCAGGGAGCACAAGCAAAAGACACAAATGTAAATGGAGTCTTAATGGAATATTAAATAATGACAAGGTCAAAAGAAATTATTAAATCAATAATATGGGGACAGCTAGGTGGTACAGTGGATAGGGCACTGGCCCTGGATTCAGGAGGACCCGAGTTCCAATTTGGCCTCAGACGCTTGACATTTACTAGCTGTGTGACCCTGGGAAAGTCACTTAACCCCAGTTGCCTCAACAAAAAACAAACAAGCAAAAAAAAAGAAAAAAAAAACAATTGTATCAAAGAAAGTGATATTGAGGAAACAACATACACTAATATCTAACATGTAGCTAAAGTAATCTCTAGGGGGATAAATCATATCCACATAAACATAAATTAACAAAAACAGAAAAAGAGTATTAATGGACTCAATATGCATTTTAAAAATCACAGATCCAACAAAAAAAACCTTAAAATAAGCACAAAATAGGAAATATTAACATTTAGAAAAAATAGATAAACTTAAAACAAAAGAATATAAAAATAAATAAAACCCAAAGCCAGTTTGTTTAAAAGATTAATAAAATTGATAAACTTTCAATTAATCTATTTAAAAGGAAAATGTCAGAAAATCAAATAAAATAACAAGCAAAGAAGGTGACATCACAACAAGACCAAAAGGAATATAGAAGAATCACCAACACCTACTATTCACAGTTGTAGCCTAGCAAAACTGGGAACATTAATGAAAATTGATCCATTAAATATTTCCAATAAGGGTCTGATCACCAAGATTCACAAGGAAATAACACGCACATACACACACAGTTGGTTGAAAAAAGCTGAAGAGCAAGGGGATCAGCCACTAATTTTGATCTAGTCTTTGGATGAAAAGTAAAAGAGTAATCTTTTCTAAAGAATGGAGTTTTTATTTTATACAAAACAAGCGTCAGCTACGTGTTACTGGTTTTATTTTCTTTTAAAAATAGGTAATGCAATAAGATATTATGGAGGGAGAAAATGTTAAAAATCAGAAGCTTAAATGTCAAAGACATAAACTCAATAATTAAATGCTATTAAAGCCTACAGAGAAAAAGCTCATTAAAATGTAAAATCACAGAATTCCTAAATTAGAATAGAACTCAACAGTTTTCTAGTTTAAGCCATACCATCTCCCATAAAAAGAAAAGTTTGTATCACAATATAGATGATTGAAGAACTTCAATGTGGGGAAATCCACTCTTTTCTAAGGTAGTTTGGGCCATTTTTGCATCCCTCTTATTGTTCAGAAGGTTGTTTTCTTTTTCTGATATCATGTCTAAATTTACATCTTTTCAATTTTCCCACATTAGTGAAATCAACAAGAAAAAATATGTCAACAAAAATTTGTTAAGTACCTGTTATGTGTCATTCATTTATTTCAAGTCTGGGAATACAGAGAAAGGTAAAGAAATATTTAAACATATCCCAGCTTTCAAAGACCTTAAAGTCTAGTGGGAAAGACAACATATAAACAACTATGTACATATAATATATACAGAATAAATTTGAGGTAATCTTAAAGGGCAGCCATTAAGATTAAGGAGGGCCAGGAAAAGATTCTTGCAGATGTGACTTCAGCTTAAAGTAGAAGGGAGCCAGGAAAGTCAAAAGGTGGAGAGGAGGAGGGAGGGAGTTCCAGAAATGGAGGCAATCCAGAGAAAATGTCAAATGATGGATTCTACTGTGTGAACAACAGAAACTTCAGTCCCACTGGAACAGAGACTGCATGGAGCAGGGGTAAAGTATAAGAAGACAAAGAAAGATATGAAGACCTATGCTATGAAAAGCTTTAAAAGCTGAATGAAGTGGGGCATCTAGGTGGCCCAGTGGATAAAGTACCATCTCTGGATTCAGGAGGACCTGAGTTCAAATCCAGCCTCAGACACTTGACACTTACTAGCTGTGTGACCCTGGGCAAGTCACTTAATCCCCATTGCCCTGCAAAAAAAGAAAAAAAAAACTGAATCAAGGATTTTCTTTTTGATCCTGGAGGCAATAGCAAGCCTCTGCAATTTATTGAATATGGGGGTAACGTGGTCTGGCATTTTGGGAAGATCATTTTGCTATCTGTAGAGAGGATAGATTGGAGTGGAGGGACACTTGAGACAAAGAGACCAACTAGCAGGAGTGCTCATGGTCCTGTTCTCCTGGGTCAAAGGGAACAATTGCAATGTCTCTTTAACCAAAAATTATTTTAGATACTTGGAAACTACTAGCATGACTCTTCTGAAGTTTCTCTTGTCCAGTTTAAACACCTCTAATCCCTTCAACCAATTCTCCTCATCTATATGGTATGGAAGCCAGCAACATTCTAGTCACCTTCTTCTGGATAATCTACACCCCTCCTCTATGACGATTCCATTTATCCACTGTTCCCATAAACACTGATATTCCATATTTCTTCTTTATAGGGCAAAGCACAGTGTGCCTGTTGCCTCCTTATTACTGTATCACAAATAAGTATTTTAGTCCTCTCAACAGACTGTGTGTGTGTGTGTGTGTGTGTGTGTGTGTGTGTTCATGATGGAGGTGGGGAGGGCAGGTTACTGGAAGTTTGTCTCTTGAGTCTTAGTTCCTTTATTTTGCCAAATCTAGATAAGGAGTAGGAAGTGGGGGAAGGAACAGAGAAAACTATATTGCCAGATATTGTGCTAAGTGTTTTATGGATATTATCTCATTTGATCATTGAGGTAGGTAGTATTATAATATCCATTTTGAAATTGAGGCAGACAAAGATTAAGGTTGGGATTTGTCTAGGACTACAAAACTAGCAAGTGTCTGAGGCTAGATTTGAACTCATGTCTCCCCAACTGTAGGCCCAGCTCTCTACCCATTGTACCACCTACCTACTGATCCCATTACTGTTTGACATAGAAGCTCTGAGTTGCTCAGTTTCTGATGTAAGCAGGTTGGTTGCCACTTAGACAGCACAGTAACCCACCCCTCCCAATTTGAGGAGTTCACTATATTGGTGCTGGAGAGGACGTCCAATTGGCTTTAGCCCTACTGTGGCTTACTGCTTCAGAACTCAAGTGATTGATCAGCCTCACCTCCCCAGTAGCAGTATCACAAACATACCCACCACCTCTGTTCACATGACTTTACTGACTCATATTGAATTTATAGTACACTAAAAAAAAATAAACATTTTCTGGACAAATTACTATCTAATTGAGCTTTTCCTGTCTTAAAATTGTAAAATGCATTTTTGAATCCCAGCATAAGATCAACCAATGAATAAACATTTATTAAGTATTTACTATAGTTTAGGCATTATACTAAAGTGCTAGGGATTAAACAAAAAGATAAAAGAAAAAAAAAAGAAAGAAAAGACAGTCCCTGAACTGAAAGAGCTAATGTCTAATAGATTAATGAAAGAGACAACATGGAAATAAATGCATAAAAAGCAAGTATACACAGGATAACTAAGAAGAGGCACAAGAATTAAGAGGGATTGGAGGAAGCTTCCATTAAAGAAGTTTTACTTAGGACACAAAGGAAGCCAAGGAGGTCAGTAGTTCAAACAGAGTAAGGACAGTATTTCAAGCATGGGAGACAGCCAGAGAAAATGCCAAAAGATGGAGTATTTTCTTCATGGAAGAGTCAAGAGGCCAACAATACTGGATCAAAGAATATGCAGTGGAGACTAAGGTTGTTGATATTGTTGCTTGCCCTTTATTCTCAAAGAGGACCGTGATGTCAGGGTGATGGCATGACTTAAACTGAATTGGTTTAAGAGGGTGGTGTTGTTAAAGGTCACCAATCTCACTCTCTTCTCCAGAACCATCTGGGTCTAGGATGACTGAGACGGCCCAGAATGTTTAGGGCAATTGGTGTTAAATGACTTGCCCAGGGTTACACATCTAGTAAATGTCTGAGGTGAGATTTGAACTTGGATTCTTTTAACTCTCAGGCTAGTGCTCTATCCACTGTGTCTCCTAGCTGCCCCAGGGACTTAGGTATAAGAAGACTGGAAAGGTAGTAAGAGGCTGGGTTACGAAGGACTTTGAAAATCAAACATAATTTTGCTTTTGATACTGGAGACAATAGAGAGTCATTGAAATTTATTGAGTAAGGGAGTGACAAGATCAGACCTGTTTTAGGAAAATCACCATAGTGGCTGAGTAGAGAATGAATTAGAGTGGGGAGAAACTTGAGGCAGGCATACTAGCCAGAAGACCATTATAATAGTCCAGGTGGGAGTTGATAAAGGACAGCAGTAGAATGGTGGCAGTGTCAGAGAGAAGACTATATATCCAAGAGAAATCAACAGCCCTTAGCAACAGAATAGATATGGAGAGATGAGAGAGAGTGAGAACAGGATGACTACTAGATTTCAAAATTGAGGGACTAGATATATATATAGTCATATTAATGTCATCTTATTTGACTTAATTAAATCTTCTAGTCTGTTGAGATTGATATTTTTAGGTCGGTGTAGTGTGTCTTGATGCCCTATTATAGCAGATCTCAAAGAATTATGATACAGGAAGATTAGAAGAACCCTCAGCAGCCATCAGATTCAACTTTATGAGTTGGATTAGATATGAAAGAATTCTCCATATTAACACATCCTCATAACCACATGCAATTTGTTTAAGCATGATAAATCTTCATTAATGTTATTGATAAAAATGTAAACAGTATGAAGTATGAATTAATGTCATTCTCCTTTCTGGAGAACTTAAGAACTACTGAAGAAACACCAACTCTTTTAGTCTACCCACTAAACCAGTGTCAAAACTGGCTAATTATACAGTTACCAAGTCTATGTTTCTTGAATTTTTGGACAAGAATTGAATAAGGAACTTTATCAAATGCCTGTCTAGAATTTAGAATAAGGTTAGGCTGGTAGCTCTTCCTAGTACCCTTACAGAAATGGGCCATGTTCTGGGGCATAAAGAAGTCATAAATAAATCAAGAAAGCCAGAGATACCAAATACTTCCTTTATAGGCCATAATGAAATAAAAATATAACAGATAAGGGAAAATGAACAAAATAATTCAATTTTAAGGGAGTCTAAATACAATCCTTCTAAATAATGATTGGATCAAAGAACACGATAGAAGAAAGAAATAATTATATTAAACAAAATGATAACAATGAGACAGAATGACAAAATTTATGAGATACAGCTAAAGCGATTCTTAGAAGAAAATTTATATTTCCGAACATTTATATTAATCCAAAGGCACAAAAGAAAAAATAGTCAGGAAATAAAGAAGATGGATTTTAGGTGTCAGGGACAGAGGAATGAATACAAAATTACTAGGAATATATAGCAGCTGTAACAAGCCAACCACTTGGGAGAATGGGGCTCCTGCTAAGCAATGGATTCTGGGAGTGGTAAGGCAAAAGAGTGTCTGCTCTAGGGAAAAAAGAGTTCTGTGTAAAAAATCAGAAAGGACAAAGGAGAATACTTTGGAGCAGTGTGGTTCAGTGGATGGCTCACTCGTCTCTGGAGGCAAAAGACCTAGGTTAATTTCACCATGTGTAGTTATGACCTATATGATCTTGGGCAAGTCACTCAACAAGCCTGTTCCTCACATTCTTCATTTATAAAATGAGGGGGTTGGAGTAGATGGACTTTGAGGACCCTTCCATCTCCAAATCTTTGAATTGAGGCAAGAAGGATAGCTAATGATAAGAGTTCCCATTTCTTTAGTGTTTTATTGCTTATAAACCCTTCATGATAATACTCTAAAGAATATGTTAGAGTATGTCTTATTTCTGTAAGACCAGAAGTAGTTCATTTTTTAAAATCTTTATATCTCTAGGACTTTTACATCTTGCACTTAGTAGGTACTTAATAAAGAGGGTTTTTTTCAAATTAAATTGAATTGTAGAAAAGTGAATTGAATTTTAATTATAAGACACCATGAGTAAAGTAATTTAAAGTAAATTAATTTAATTAATTAAAGTAATTTAAAATAAAATAATAATTTCATTATCTCCATTTTCCAGAAGAAACTGAAGTTGCAAATTTGGTAAAGCAGCTGTGTCTCCCCAATATATAAATATAGCAATAGTAGAAACCCATGGAAGAAGAACTTCCCTCCAAAATGAAAAAAAAAATACAATAAAATCTCTGTAAGGAATGGCAAAGAACTTGAAAGAAATTGAAAGGGCAGAAAGAGAAGTATCAAAGTGGAGGGAAAGAAAATATCACATTGAAGAAAGCCAAGAAGTGCTAAATAAATCTACTTGACTGTGGCATAAAAGCAAATATAGGGGGTTGGGGGTGAAGCAAATATGGAAAGCAAACATAATGCCATTTGCATTAAAAAGTAGAAAACTAGAAGCACATCTCACAGCAGTGGGTGGAGAAACAGGGTTGAGTTGCTCCCTCTTCTCCCCTCCAAAAAGGTCTTCTATAATAGAACTAATGCAGAAATGGGAGTCACAGGACCTTGATTTGAATTCCATCTTTGCCAGTTACCATGTGACCTTGGGAAACTTGAGAAAATTATCCCCTCTGTGTTTTATGCTCTTTTCTAGAAAATGACAAGGTTGAACTAGATGGTCTCCAAGGTCTGTTCTAGCTCTAGGGTCCTATGGTGGAAGAGGGAAGGGGAAGGAGAACTAAATATAACCTCATTACTTTCATGGGAAAGGGGAAACAACCTTTCTGGTTTCTCTGAGAGAGGGTGGGGAGAAGAATCAAAAATATTTAATATGTGGATTATTTGTAATGCTAAATGTAAGTGGATCAAAGTAGAATATATATGGAGAAGCTTAGAAAACCAAGAATCAAGAGAAAAATTCAAGGCATTAGTGAGATCCACTCTATAAAATGAAGTGTATCCGAGGAAATGGAACTAATTAATAAAGACTTTGGTGTGACAGGAACCTTTAGAATGGTCACTGATGGAACAGATGTGAAGACATAGAATGTCAGAGCAGGAAGAACTTTGAAACTATAGGAATTCATCCAAGTAGGCCTCAGTTGTGTTAAAAAAAATGGGGGTGGTCAGGGGCAGCTAGGTGGCACAGTGGATAAAGCACCGGCCCTGGATTCAGGAAGACCTCAGTTCAAATTTGGCCTCAGACACTTAACACTTACTAAATTTGTGATCCTGGGCAAGTCACTTAACCCTCATTGCCTCCTCCCAAAAAAAAAAATAGAGGTATGCTCTAGATCACTGATTTCATTGGTTAACTCCCAGATGATATAGCTTTTAATTTTGACCAATGCTGATCATCACATTCTCTCTTGGTTCCTTCTAGCCTAGAGCACTGAAACATTAAGTTACTACTAGGGTTACACAATCACTATGTCAGGGAAGAGCCGGAACCCAGATCTTCCTTTCCTTAAGGCTGCCTCTCTATCCACTACTCTGCCTTACCTCTTAATTATAAAATATTGAGACATAATATGTCAATTTCCTTCCTTGCTTGAAATACTTTTTGAAATACTTGATCAATATTAATAATATCTAGCATTTAGATAGCACCTACTATGTGCCAGTCACTGCGTTAAGTGCTTTACAAATGTTATCTAATTTTATTCTTATAATGACCCTGGAAAGTATGTTATTATCCTGCCCACTTTTTAGCTGAGAAAACTGAAGCAAGCAGAGGTTAAATGACTTGACCCATGTCAGGTAGCTATTGTCAGTACTTCCTGATTCCAGGACCAGTGTTCTATGCACTGGGTCACCTACTTACCTAATTAAAGTCCATATTACAGAATAGCTTCATTGGCATGATACAAATCAAACCAAAGCTAATACTACATATCTAAATCACTTAAACAATACAAATCAGTTTAACAGCTCAACTTAAAGAAGATGTTATGGTCAGATTATGTGGAGATAGGAGGGTTATTATCAAAGACAAGGAGGTCCAGATAGTTGACCAGGAGAGCAATAAGATCTATTCACTTTCTTGGGAAAGAAGAATAAGAATTTGAAAGGGGAATTTAAATTTGTTTCTTCTCTTAGGGAAAGTAAATAGGGACTATCTAGTTTCCTTTTGAAGTCTTTGAGCACAGGGCATTTTGCTCCTACTAATCCAGGGTCTCATAAAATCCATTTGGATAATAAGGCAGCTCCATGAAACCCAGGTGATCTATACATTAATATTAACTACACACACACACACACACACACATACACACACACATATATATGCACACATATACATATATAACTATACTCTATATTTTTATATTGCAAGGGGTAAAATTCTAGCTATACTGTCTAAAATATCTAATGAGTAGTCGCCAATAAATTATAAGCTTTACCACGAGTTAGGCTTTTAAGCATTTATTAAGGAGAATAAGAATATACTATATATACCATATACTACAATATATATATAATTATATATATATATTATATCATCATATATATATATATATATATAGTCTTTGTGTGTGTGTATATTTATATATTATATATGTATATATATACACACACACAATCACATTAAACATATTTCTCCATTAGTCATGTTATAAAAGCAGAATCAGAACAAAAGGGAAAACCTCCAAAAAAACAATAAAAAAAGTAGAAATAGTATAGTTCAGTCTGAATTGAGAATCCACAGGGTTTTTTTTGTTGTTTGGATGTGGAGAAAATTTTCCATCATGAGGCCTTTGGAGTTGTTTTCGATCATTGTATTGCTGAAAAGAGTTGTTTATCACAGTTGATCATTGCACAATGTTGCTGTTAGGATGTACAGTGTTCTCCTGGTTCTGTTCACTTTACTCAGTCTCAGTCCACTTAAATCTTTCCAAATTTTTTCTGAAATCTGCCTATTCATCATTTCTTACAGCACAGTAGTATTCCATTACATTCATATACCACAATTTGTTCAGCCATTCCACAGTTGATGGACATCCACTCAATTTCCAATTCTTTGCCACCATATTTATAAGTCCATTTCTGGTGTGGCCTTCAATATTCAGAGACTTTTTCTATATTGAAGGCCACACCAGAAATGGACTTATAAATATGGCTTATTATTCGATCAAATAGTGGGGACAGAACCCAGAACTGAGTTGGAGGTTGCTAAAAACATGAATCTGCAACCAAACAAGAGAGAGAAAGCATTAATCTCCTCCTTTAGTGAAGGGGAAACAAAGAGAGCAAGGAGAGAAGACTGACCAAAAATAACTAAATTAAAGTAGAGTGGGACCAGGAATATGATGGAGGCTAGTACAAAACTACAATCTCACCTTAGCAAGTCAAAACAGTGTCCTGTCTAGTTAATATATCTATAGGTGCCAATGGGGTGTTCCTAAAGTGGAGGTCTTACTAGGTTACTCCACTATTCAATAAACTCCCTATTGGCTCTAAGACAAATTATTTGCTGTTGTTTAGTCATTAAGTCCTGTCTGCCTCTTCATGACCCCATGGGAACCAAGACCTTCAATCTTTTATCTCCCAAAGTCTGCTCAAGTTCATGTTCGTTGTTTCCATAAAACTATCCATCCATCCATCTCATCCTCTGCCATCCCCTTTTCCTTTTGACTTCAATCTTTACCAACATCATGTTTTTTTTTCCAAAGAGTCCAATCTTCCCATTATGGAGCCAATGTATTTGTTATGGGTCCAGGACACCCCAGAAGTTCTCTGGGGGCACATCAAAGAAACTTCTCCTTGAGAAACTAAACCAAATGAGATATGCCTAGAGAGATAAGTGGAACCAGATCAGACTGAGCTAGCTCCCTTCATTCTAGTCTCCCTCAACCCTGGGGTGATAAGATTAGGTGTGGCTGCATCCTTGTGTCCTTAGGAGATGGCTTGAGATCTGCAGCCACCCCTCACTCAATTCCCCCAGCCACCTCCAGTGGGGGATGATCTTCCCTCACTAAGGGAACTTTCCACAGTCAGATGGTCACCCCCATCAGTCCTCTATAAAAGTACCTGCCAGTCTCCTGATCGAGGAGATTGGTATCTCAGAGCCAAGCTCTGTTCCTTTCTCCCCATGAGAAGTCCAAGGATTTCTTTCATGGTTTCCCTTCCCCTCCCGTCCCTTGCTCCGAAATAAACTACCATCTTATTCTAATTGTTTTTGTGTGCAAGAGGGTGTAATTCTTTAAAGAGGAATTGCTAAGGACCCCAAACCCCTACCCAAACCCCCAACCCTATTTTCCTCATGACATATTTAAACTTCAACTTCAGTATTTGACCTTTCAGTGATTCTGAATTAATTTATTTAAATATTAATTAATTTTATCTCTTTGCTGTCCAAAGGACTGACAAAAGTCTTCTCTAGTGCCACAATTTGAAAGTCTTGATTCTGTGGTGCTCAGCTTTCCTTGTAATCTAGCTCTCACAGCCATAAATTGCTAGTGGAAAAACCAGAGCTTTTACTATACAGAACTCTGTTGGCAAGGAGATGTCTCTGCTTTTTAGTATTCTGTCCAGATTTGCCATTGTTGTTTGTCCTTCATTCTCAAAGAGGACCAATGACATCATGAGCATGGTGTCTTGTTTTGCATGTGAATTGGAACTGAGTGAGGCAGCTGCACAAAGTCATCAACCTTGCTGTCCTCTAGAGTCATCAGAGTTCAGTAGCAAAACAAAGATCAAGACAACTGGTGATTGCCCAAGATGCAGTGGGTAACCTTGGCCCTTTTAACTTCTCAGGTTTCACTTTGTCTGATGTCACACCCACTATTTACACTCATTCTAAACCATCAATACCTAAACAATGTGCTATAGAGGCTTGAATTAGGTCTATTATTAGCCATTCAATGAAAATCAGAGTAAAGGTGTAGTCAAGTACTTCCATTTAAAATATAGTGAGTTTTTTAAAGCCTGCTTTTCAGAGCTATATTTCAATAAATCAAAAATGAAAACCACATAGGACAAAAGTAAATTGTCTCAGCTTTTTGAGCACAAGATGGAGGAGGAAGAGGAGGAGGAGGAAGAAGAAGAAGAAGAAGAAGAAGAAGAAGAAGAAGAAGAGAAGAAGAAGAAAAGAAGAGAAGAAAAGAAGAGAAGAAGAAGAAGAAAAGAAGAGAAGAAGAAGAAGAAAAGAAGAAGATAAAGGAGAAGAGAAGAAGAAAAAGGAGAAGAAGAAAAGAAGAAGAGAAGAAGAAAAAGGAGAAGAGAAGAAGAAAAAGGAGAAGAATAAAAGAAGAAGAGACGAAGAAGAAGAAGAAGAGAACCAGCATTTCTTAACCCAGAGGGATACTAATACTACTTTCTTATAACATGATGAAGAAAGTTAATTCAAAATCTCCTAATAACCTGCTCACTCCTTCCCACAATTAGACACAGCATCCATAGGAGGAGTAGCATCATTACTAATGAGAGTGAGTCACAGATAAAACAAATATGTGTGACAAGGTTTACCTTACATCACCTGCTCTAGAAGTTCTTCAGTCTGTGTAGAAATTTCATACAGAATGCTTATTCATCCTTCATTCATGGAGATGGCCAATGTTTATAATGCTTCCTAAGGTCCACAGGGCTTCATTCTCTAGGATGTCTGACTCTAGGTTAGTAACCACAGCATCTTGGTTGTCAGGGATGTTAAGGTCTTTCTTGAATAGTTCTTTTATATATTCTTACCACCTTCTTCATCTCTCCTGCTTCTGAGTCCCTACAATTTCTGTCTTTTATCATTCTCATTTTCACATGAAATATTCCCTTGATATCTCTAATTCCTTGAAGAAATCTCTTCTTTCCCATTCTATTATTTTCTTCCATTTCTTTTCTTTCTTTCTTTTTTTTTTCAGGGCAATGAGGGTTAAGTGACTTGCCCAAGGTCACACAGCTAGTGTCAAGTGTTTGAGGTCAGATTTGAACTCAGGTACTCCTGAATCCAAGGCTGGTGCTTTATCCACTATGCCAACTAGCTGCCCCCATTTCTTTTCATTGCTCCTTTAAGAAAACCTTATCTCTCCTTGCTATTCTCTGGAATTTAGCATTCAGTTGAGTATGTCTTTTCCTTTCTCCTTCCCCTTTCTCTTTCCTTCTTTCTATGAGAAAATGATGGATTTTGGGATGCCCAAAGACCCCAGATTGAGAGGATAATATTAAGATTGATTGGATTGATTTTACTGATTAACTCACTTAAAGTTAACTTAAAACCACACCCACCTGAAAGCCTGGCCCTCAGAGGGTGTGTTCTCTGAACTCTGACCTCAGAATGTTCTGCTCATGGATCACCCTCAACTCCAGTAAACCAATAGATTTGAATGATGCTAGCCAATTAAATTGAAGCAGTGTATAAGGGCCACCTCTAGTTTAGAGCCTTCAGGAAACTTCATCAGGCATTTTATCTGCCAAAACTAACCCTTAAATCTATTCTTCAATTCCATGTCATAACGATAACGGATTTTATTTAAGTTATACATTTAGGGTCTGATGGGTTGTAGTTGTTTTTTGTTTGTTTGTTTTTTCCCCTGCCTTCTTCAGTATGAGTCGGAACTTTTCAATTAGAAGCTCATGATCTCCAGGTTTGTTTTAACTAATTGTATAGAGCTTCTTCACCTTTGACTACAAAGTATATAATCCATCTGATTTCAATACTGACCATCTGATGATGACCATGTGTAGAGTTGCCTTTTAGGTCATTGAAAAAGATTGTTTCCTATCACTAACAAGTTATCTTGACAACATTATATTACTTTCTGCTCTGCTTCATTTTCTATTTCAAGGCCAAATTTGCCTGTTATTACAATTATTTTTTTAAATTTCTTACTTTATCATTCTAGTCCCTTATGATGAATATTATCTTTTTTGGTGTCATGTATAGATACCAAAAGTCTTCACAGAACTGTCCAACTTTGGCCTCTTCAGCATCAGTAATTGGATCATGGATTTGTATTACTGTGATGCTGAACAATCTCCTTTAGATGAAAAAAGATATCATTCTGTTATTATTTCTTTTAGTTTATACCCCGGTATAATCTTTTCTCACCCTTTTATTGAATATGAGGACTACTCCATTTCTGCTAAGGGAGTCTTGTCCACAGTAGTATATGCAGTGATCACCTCAATTAAACTCATCCATTCCCATCCATTTATGTTTGCTGACACCAAGGACGTCAGTGTTTAGTCTTTCCATCTCCTGGTTGACCACTTAGAGCTTGTCTTGACTCATAGATCTTACATTCCAGGTTCCTATGCAATATTGATCTTTCCAGCATCAGATTTTTATTTCATCACTGAACACATCTGCAGCTGATGCTCCTTTTAACTTTGACCCAGCTGCTTTATTCTTTCTGCATCTACTTGTAATATTCCTTTACTCCCCCCTCCTCAATAATGGGTTAGATACCTTGCAACCCGAGGGCCTCATCTTCTAGGGTCATCTCTTTTATTATTTTAATGTGGTTCATAGGGTTCTCTTGGCACAGATACCAGAATGCCTTGCCATTTCCTTCACCAGTGGATAACCTTTTGTCCAAACTCTCCCTTTTGACCTGTCTGTCTTGGGTAACCTTGCATGGCATGGTCCATAGTTTCTTTGAGCTATACAAACCCCTGGCCACAACAAGGCAGTGGTCTAGGAGAGGAAAGATAAATCATAAGTTCCTTTATTTTGTTATTAAAACCCTTCACAACCTGGCCCCAAGTGACCTTTGTAATTCTATTACATCTCATTTGCTTCCACCCCTGCGGTACAGTCACATTGAATACTTGCTACTCCTCCTGCATGATACTCTCTTCCATCTCTTGAACTGTGCCCTATCTTTGCCCAATGCCCAGAATGCAGTACTACCTCACCTATACCTGTTAAAATCCCTGGTTTCTTTTCAAACTCTGCTCAAATGGTATCTACCACTGAAACCTTTCCAGATTGTCAGAATGTGAGGCCCTCCCTTTACCTTTTACTTTTTTACTTTCTGGTTATTTGTTTTTTGTATTCCTAGCAGTTAGCACACATTGTAGGAACTTAATAAATGCTATTGATTCATAAACTTAGATGTGAAAAAGACTCCAGAAAGAAAAGAGGAAGGTGAGGCCAATAAGAAGAAGGTGACCTACCCAAATTCACAAATAGTAACTTAGAGAAATATAGGCCTTGAATCTGGTTTTTCTGGATCACTTTCTAGTGACTTTTCTAGTAACCTTTACCCAAAATCCTCCTGCTGATGACAAGTCCTTTCCCAGGCAAGCCCCATTTATACCTATCAATTTCCCATGTTCAAGAATCTATTTCATTCGATTCTTTAGTTTCCTCATCTGTCATATGATGAAGTTGGACTTCTAACTTCACTCATAATCTAAGGTCCTCTTAATTCTGAAGTTACATGTTCCAGTTCTAATATTCCATATTCTTTATTTTAAAGTCTCTTAAAGCTCTAAAATTCTGGACTTAAATGGCTCTTCTATATTGAATGTTTTATATCCTTTATTCTAACATCCTATATTTTTAGGTTACTTCTCACTAATGTTTTATATATATATTCTATAAATTCCTCCAAGCTCAGACAATTGATGCTCTTATATCATCTCTACCTATAACATTCTAAAACATACTTTGAAAATCAGCTCTACTTATAAAAACTACAGATTCTGTCTTCTATATTCTGCCTTCCTCTTCTGTGTTCTTAATTTCCCATAGCTCTGATTTTTTATGTTTTAATTTTTATCCAGCCCTGAAATTCTATACTCTAAATTTATTTCCATGTCTAACATTCCTGGTATTTGATGTCAGCACTACCTGTAATTCAATTCAATCATTCTTTAATCTCTTTTATAATATAATGTATTTGAGTTTGAGCTCTGACATTCTATCTTTTAGCATCACTTCTACTGCTAATATTATAGATGCTATAGAAAACATTGCAGAATGAATAATATTGATAATAATTGATGTTGTAGCCAGTAAACCCTTGGTTCAGTTCCTACCTTTGTACTCTGGCTTCTGAACTCATTTGCCTGAAGTTATTCTCTGACTATTGAGGTCATAATTGCCAAATCCAATAGCCTTTCCAAGAACCTCATCCTTCTTGACCTCTCTGTAAGCTTGGGCACTATTGCTCACCTACTCCTTGCCACTCTCTTATCTGTAGGTTTTCATGTTACTACTGTCTCCTATATGTCTAACCTCTCCTTGTAAGTCTCCTTTTGTGGTTTTTTATATAAATTATGATCCCCAACCATAGGTGTTTATCAAGGCTCTGTCCTGGGCCCTTTTCTTTTTTCTTCTCTTCCGTTGTCATTTCTTCTCTTTTCCCTTTTTTCTTTTCTTTTATCTACCTCTGTCTCTCTCTGAGATTACCTTCTGACTACTCTGTATCTGTCTTGTGTGTACATTTTTTTTTGCCATCTCCTCCATTAAAATGTGAACTCCATTAGGTTAAGTACTGTTTTTTCTTTTCTTTGGATGCCCAATGTTTAGCACATTGCGTTCCTAGAATATAGTTGGTCCTTAAGAAATAATTATAGACTGACCAATATTTGCTCTGTGATTTTAGACAAGTTATGTAGTCTATCATTGCTAATCCAATTTCTAAGTTGTGGAGTAGATACTGAACTGTTTTGATAGAGGGAAGATCCTTGTTAGAAGCTGTGTAGATAGACTGACAGAAAGAGAGAGAGAGAGAGAGAGAGAGAGAGAGAGAGAGAGAGAGAGAGAGAGAGAGAGAGAGAGAATTATAGAATTATATATGTGTGTATACGCAAACATATGTAATATTTGGGACAAACTGCCTCAGTTTACACAAATAACTCAAGGAGACCACCAAGTCAAGCAGAGACAGGTTTATTGCATCCTTGCAAGAATGGGCAAGCTAAATTACAAATTGAGTTGAAAAGATAGACCCAATCTTTTAGGTTTTTATAGTAATCTTGAGGGGAGGGGGAAACCTTCATATGCAAATAGTGAGCTCACAATCTAACATCCAATCCTGTCTCACCTAAAGTGCACACTTAGCTCGTGATCCATGTATGGAGACATGTCCAAGAACAAAGGGGAAAAGGGGAGGGGGTAACAAGTCTGAGGAATGTCAAAGAAAGAGGGAGGCAGAAATTACTCCCTTATCTGACTACAATTAATCCATGACAGGGACTGGGATTCTGACATGTGAGATGGGAGTAAGCAGACTATTTGGCGACATGATTTTTATTACAGGCCATAAACTAAGGTGTAGCTGGCATGTGGGAACTAAACAGAAGTAAAGTAAATAATACTAATTGGTAGAATCATGACAAGTAATAAAACTTACTGGGGGACTGGATATCTTCCAGACCCCATCCCCAAAGTTACAAAACTGACCCAAGTCCATTATCTCATCAATAAAATTTGAAGGAGACAGTGAGAATTTAACAAGCAATTAACTTTTAGGCAAAGTGAGAGGTTAACTATACTGGGGAGAGGCTAGGTATCTTTCAGACTCTATCCTCAGAGTTTAATCTGACTCAAATCCATGATTATCCCATATATATAATATCTGTATATCTATCTGTCCCTCTCACTCAGTGTCAAAGCAAGTTTCCATGGTGCATCCACCATTGTCTGAAAATGTAGATTGGGGTTGGGTTGGGAAGCTGCTTTTATCTGTTATTCTATAAGTGAGCAGAGGAAGCCTTCTGAGTTTCTTTTAACCTGCCTCTGTTCCCAGCCACAAGTTCAGCATCTCCAAACCCTGTCTCATTTACTCAAACATGTTTTCTAAAGTCTTCAGAGAAGCCCTCAGCATTCTTTCCTAGGTCACTGAGACCAGTGAGTCAGAGATGTGAGCAAAACTTTCACTCTGATGTTAACTAGAAGTGGGGGAAAGCCCTGGGAGTCAGAAATGTTCTCTGTTCTGTTTCCTTTCCAGCTTTCAGTCCAGGAAATATTACGTGGGAACTGGCTTCCTTAAAGTCATCATTGCCTCTACATAAACCATGGGGTACAAGTTGCCATTCAGTCTCTGTTAGAATCTAAGCTATAAGGGATCCTAGAAACTATGTGGATTAACCTTAATTCCCAAGGGAATAAATCAAGGTCCAGAGACAGGAAGCATTAAATACCATCAACAACAACAAACATTTGTCAAATGCTTTTTTATGTGCCAGAAGTGCTAAGTGTTGGGAATACAAATGCCAAAAGAAAGAAAGACCATCTCTGCCCACAAGGAGCTTACATTTTAATGGAAGCTGAAAGGTGTGGCATGGTAAAATGTGCCAGGTACAGGGCTAAGCTTTGGGGATACAAATACAGGAAAAAGAAAGATAGTCTCTGCCCTCAAGGAATTTATAATCTAATGGAGCAAGACCACACACAAAAGGGTCTGAAAAGTAGGTGATGGTGGGGAAACAGAAGGATCCTGATGCAAGGACATAATTTAGAATTTAGTCAGAAAATTCTAAAGTTAGTATATTCAGGTAAGAAATGAAATGTCTGAGCTGGACTCTCCTTAAATGGAATTTTGGAGTTTAAAGGCCCCACCCTAAAGTTAGAGTTAGAAAGTGATGACTGACCTCCCCCAAACTCCAGAAGGCTCTTTATTGGGATAACCTCACAATGCTATGAGATCTTATTAGCCTTGGAACTCTATCTCATCACCACAAGATTCAATAGTAGAATGAATTGAACATAAATTCAAGGAAAAAATCTAGTTTGTTTCTCTCTCTGTATCACTCCTATGTAACACAATTCTCCCTCCCCTCCCCCCCTCTTTCTATACACACACACACTCACTCAAACATACACACATTTATGCCACTGAATGCATACTTATGGAATTGGATTGAATTGAACTAAATAGCCCACTAAGTATGTATCAATAGTTTACTGGGTTATTCTGGAGTGTTCAATCAATTCAGTCATGTCTGACATTGTGACACCATTTGGGGTTTCCTGGCAAAGAAACTGGAGTGGTTTGCCATTTCCTTCTTCATCTCATTTTACAGATGAGGAAACTGAGGTAAACATGTCTAAATAACTTCCCTAAGTTCATACAGCTAATAAGTGTCTTAAGCCACATTTTTACTCAGGAAAATGTCTTCCTGACTACTATCCTGGCACTCTGTCACCATGCAACCTAGTTGCCCCTCAACACACATATTAAGCCTTTAATAATTGTTTGTTAACTTGCTGACAAAAAATTGACCTTTTGGGTCTTAGTTTCCTTTTCTGCAAAATGGGAAAAACTGACCAAAATCACCTCTAAGGTCTCATTAAATTCTACTCCCTATGATGCTGCTATTTGACTTTATACTAATATTAATGGCTGAGGTCACATTAGGTTATCAGATTGTAAATTAATGCCTTAGCCTACTCTGGTTTATCAGCTAGGTTCAACTCAATGGGTGGATCTCTGAGGGAAGTGAAATGGACCAGGGGACAGGCAAGTTCTTTTTTGTTTGTTTTTGTTTTGTTTTGTTTTGTTTTGTTTTGTTTTGGTGTGTGTGTGTGTGTGTGTGTTGGCAAATTGCATCCAAGCAGTTAGAGCAGGGACAAGTCCTAAATAAAATCCTACCTTCTACAGGAAGCCTTTCCCCAACTGTTTCAATGCTAATGCCTTCCCTCTTTGATTATCTCCAATTTCTTCTATTTTCCATAGTTGTTTGCATGTCTGATACCTCCTCAAGCGGTGAGATCCTGTCTTTTACCTTTCTTTGTATCCCCAGTGCTTAACACAGTACCTGGTATATTTCTTGCTGATAGTTCATTAAGGGCAGAAACACAATTTGTGCATTTTTATAGTTCTCTTGGTGTCTTGTACAAAGTATTCATAACAAATGCTTGTAAAAACTAATTTCAGTTCAAATAAATTGATCATTTTTCCTGGTGACCTACTGTGTTTGAAAATATTCCAGTCTCTTTTATTTCAGTAATCCTGAAGACTTTCCTGATTCACCTAGGTATTACTTACCATCTCCCTCTCAAATTATATTGTAGTAAATGCTAAAGGTTGCCTCATTCAGTAAAATGTCATTTCCTTGGAGACAGGGATCATATATGCTTGGCACTTACTGTATTGCATTGCACCTAGGCCAGTCCATTGCATAGAGCAAGCATTTAATAAATGTTTCTTGTTGAATTGAATGAAATAAAATGGTTTTCTCCTGAAAGTCACCAAACAATTGTCAAGCCTTTTGAAAACAGGTACATATCCTCTTGTGCAGCTTCACAGGTAGAGTTAGAGAAGGATGGAAAGAGTCCATTTATTCAGGGAAGTCACAGTGGCCAATGTTGGATGAAATCCCGAGTCTCTCTGACTCTCTTTCTAACCGCACATTACTATATTTGCAACCAGTCAATTTTCTGGCTATTTTTCTTACCCAGCTTAAGTGAATGCTTTTTGCTCAGCATAGTTTGTACACTGAGCTTCTCTGATGGGCAACAGACAAGGCTTCTATAGACTTCCAAGGAGATTCAATAGCAGCTCCTGGCCACTCATCAAGATATACAGAACAATGCTATTTTCAGTCCAGACTGAACATGGTGCTTTCTCTTCTATTGCTGAAGTTTGGCACAAGCTGGGAAAATGATTTTGGGTGATTCTCATATCACAGACTAAGATTGGGACAGAGAGCAGGTGCTACAGCACCTGAACAAAGAATAGGGCTGAGTGGCTTCCCAGGTGGTGAGCACAAAGGGCATGTCCACCCTGGGAATAGTGCTGGGGGAGGGGGGGAAGCAAAGTCTCTATGGTCACATAGTGAACAGCACATCACCCTCTCCTGGCTAATAGTCACTGTAACTAGAGTCGGGTGATTGGAGCTCTGGACCTGGGTGCCAAATTTAGTAGATGCCAAATGTATTCCTTTAGAAGGTGCTGACAGCACTTACAATCCTTCTACAGCCTGACACTTAGTTAACAAGAATAATTAACTATAATAGGAAGCTGCCAGATGCCAGATCGGGGTGAGCTCCTCCCCCAACCTGTGAAGTTGAGTGGCTAGGTTTCCTAAGAAAGAACATGTCCCAAAAATGTTAAAAAAAAAAACAACACAAAAAACTAATGTTGTAAAATAAGTCAAAGGCAAGAGAGAATGTTATCTCCGAGGTAAAGGGCTATGTTTTTCAGAAGATTCAAGAATGAGGTTGGCTGTGATGCTAGAAAAATGGAACCTACAGCTTTCCGCATGTTTTCACTGGAGACAATATTGAGATGGCTAAAAGTAAATCATGGAATAAGAGAATTTCACTGTTGGAAGAAACCTTGGTAGTCATTTAGAACAAACTGTACCCAAAGAAGAACCCAGTCTATAATATAGCTGACTCCAGGCCCACAAAGAGGGCATGTCACATGTGCCCAGATGTGCCAGCACAACCAAGAGCTAGAAATATCATTGCTCCTTCCCTTTTCCTTCAGGGGAATGAAGAATATTCATCCTTACTCAAGCAAACTGGGAGTAGGCCTTGGAGAGTGACAGAATCAGTCAGTTGTGGTGATTGCTACACCACTCAACCCAGGAATGGTAAGGTGAGCATAGAACTTGTCAGAAAGTGGGGAAGCTAGGTGGTGCAGTGGATAAAGCACTGGCCTTGGATTCAGGAGGACCTGAGTTCAAATATGGCCTCAGAAACTTGACACTTTCTAGCTGTGTGACCCTGGGCAGGTCACAACCGTTATTGGCCTGAAAAAACAAAAGAACATGTTAAAAGGAGATTACAGGGGTTCCTTTATTGGTTCCAGGGTCAGGACTCTGTTGCATTGCCCATACTTGGATTTAGGTCACAGTCCTGGGTCTCAGTCCCATGGCATTAGCACACCAAAGTTTGTAGCTGCAGGGGACCCAGGACTCTTCATGGTTCCAGGGTGGAAAAGAGTATTTTCAGTTGTTCACAGACAAGAGCACAAGCCAGGAGAGTAGTAAACATACATCTACCTAGATCATAGTACCTTGGAAAAAACAAATATTTACAGGGCCCAGAATTATCTCTGAAAACAGATGCACCAAAAAAAAAAAAAAAAGAACCTGGGGACAGTGCCCACTCCAGGGCAAAAGCAGAGTCCCACTTTAGCAAAGAATTAAAAGTCAAGAAATGGACTAGAAAATGACCAAACAGCAGAAAAAGATCCTACTTTTAAAATTTACTGTGGTAACAGGTAAGATCAAAACACAAACTCAGAAGAAGACAACAAAATGATAACTGCTACATCCGAAGCCTCAAAGAAAAATATGAATTATAAATTGGTCTCAGGCCGTGGAAGGGCTCAAAAAATATTTGAAAAAATCAAATAAATCAAATAAAAGAAGTAGAGGAAAATTGGTAAGAAAAATGAGAGTAATGCAAGAAAATCATAAAAGAAGAGTCAACAGCTTGGTAAAGAAGACACACAAGGTACTGAAGAAAATACCACCTTAGAAATCAGAATAGTTGAAATAGTGAAAGAGAAATAAAAATCCAATGAAGAGAATGCCTTGCAAAACATAATGTGCTGAAATGGAAAAGGAGGTTCAAAAGCTAACTGAAGAAAATAATTCCTTAAAAATTATAATTTAGGGCCAGACTGAAAATCATCCAGGTGGGATAGTTCTCATTATTGGGGAAACTGAGTCCGGAAAATCCGACCTGAACCTTTTCCAAAAGCTGTTCTCCCAGCCTTTCCCATAAGAACTCCACCTGCAGAGTGCACCTGTAAAAACCTCACATGCTGCTCCACCATGCCTCAATGATCATACCTGGAGTCAAACTCAGAATAATAACAGCAAATTCCAACAATCAGTCCTTTCAGTGAATACACTTCTCAAAGATCATGTATCCTAGGTAGTAAGCATTAACTGTGCTTGTACTTATGTTAAATCGATTATTTTCATCCCTAAGTTAGCACTAAACAAATGGATCTGCTTTGAGATGCTTAATAACAAACAATAAGAGTTGGAATAAGCAAGAAAAATCCCAAATTGCATACAGAGAACAAACTACAATATGTTTCACATAATAAATATCACATAGGAAAACAGGTTCCATTATTAGCCATATAGGAATAAATATAGGATATTGAAATCAGAATTCCTTTAAACAATGAGAAAATCTTCTCAACTAGTTTGCATGTGTTTCTATCCTTGTTCTAATTTTGAATTGAATAATAATAATTATATATATATATATATATATATATATATATATATATATATATATATATATATATATATATATATATATATTTGCAGGGCAATGGGGGCCAAGTGACTTGCCAATGGTCACACAGCTAGTAAGTGTCAAGTGTCTGAGGTTAGATTTGAACTCAGGTACTCCTGAATCTAGGGCTAGTGCTCCATCCACTTATCTGTACAGTTACTTTTAAAAGTATTTTATTATTTTCCGGTTACATATAAGGATACTTTTCAACATTTGTTTTCATAGAATTTTTAGTTCCAATTTTTTTTCCCACCCTCCCTTCCCTCTCTCCTACCCAAGATGGAAAGCAGTGTGATGTATGTTATCTTTACAGTTCTTAAACTTGACTTGTTCAAACCTCAATTTTTATTTCACTACATTCTTAACTTCTATTGCCTTCTGAAATCAAAGGGAACTCAATCAACACCATGAACCCTACTCGGCCAAAGCTCTAGACAACCACACAGGGGTCCAGTTAAAGAGTAATATTTTCAAGATTCCCATCAAAATTTTCCCTTTCTACAAAAAAAAAAAAAAAAAAAAAAGGTAAGATTTCAAATGGTGGATATGTGCTTCCCTAATGTAACTGTGCTCCCTTAGGGAACTAGCAGAGGGTGGGCTTAGAGATGATCACAGAGCAGAACCATTCACTGTGGAAGGAAGTAACATCACTATGGATATCCGCAAATAAAAATCTGACTTCTTTTCTATTTGCACTGTATTCAACTTTTCAAAGATCGTTTATATTTATTCCCTCATTTGTCCAAGAAACAATTCTGTGAAATGCATGGAAATTTTCCAGACAGGGAAAAATTATATCAGAAAAAGTAAAGGAACATGTCAAAAGTCACAAACCTAGTTAGAGGAAAAGCTGGGACTGAAGTCTCCATGTCTGGACCTTACTAGACCAGACTGTCTTCTAATCAGGTCAGTCACATCAGCTAAAACATCATATCCTCAAAGCCAAGAAAATTATTTTTGCTATTACCATTTGTATCTTTCTCCTTTTGTGTTCTACACACACCAGGCACTTTGTTGGTAGTAACTGAAGGAATAATAATAACAGCTCACAATAAAAGGTGTAGATAGAGCATAGAAGAATGGACTTGGAATCAGGGAGAACTGGGTTCTCAGCCTATCTCTGACACTCACTAGCTGTATGATCATGAACAATAATTTCTCTGGGCCTCAGTTTCCTCATCTGTAAAATGAGTATAATAATAACTGTAGTGTCTACATCAGAGGGCTGTTGTGAGGCTCAAATGAGGTAATATATAGAAAACATTTTGCAAACCTTATAATGCTAGAAATAATGATTTCTATTATTTAGGTTTTGCTACATGGTTGTAATTATCTAATGGCATATTGTAGAAATGGAATAATCCATTCTGAGGTCAAAGGGGACTTAACCATCATCTAATCTAACCTTCTTGTTTTATAGATCAGGAAATTGGGGCAACAAAGATGTCATGTAACTTGCTGCAGGGCCATACAGCCAGTAAGTGTCTGAGGCAGTATTTGAACCTATATTTCCTGAATTTAATTCCAGTGCCTTACCCACTGTTCCATGCTATCATTATCCCCTGGGTAGGAGCTGTCTAAGCCTAAATGTTCATTGAGATAGCTAGGTGGTATAGGAGACAGAGTGCTGGTCCTGGAACCAGGAAGACCTGGGTTTAAATCCATTTACAGGCTATGTGACTCTGGGAAAGTCACTTAACCTGTCTGCCTCAGTTTCCTCAACTGTAAAATGGGGATAATACCAGCACCTGCCTCTCAGGCTTGTTGTGAGGGTCAAATGAGATAACATTTATAGCACAGTGTTTGGCACATAGTAAGTGTTATATAAATGTTTATCCACTTCTTTCATTGGTTTGGGGAACTCCTGGTGTGGAAACATCCTCTACTGATGTAAATGGGCAACTTATTTGTAACTTGTAATCTAAGAAAGCTGTCTAGAGACACTAAATGTGAAATGATTTATCCATAGCTATATATAGTTATGTTAGAGGTAGCCCACAATCCTCCTAATTAAAAGTCTATCTCTCTCTTTATACGCCACCACACTACCATCCCTATGTCACAGATGAGGAAATGGTTATAGAAAGTTTAAATGGTTTGCCCCTAGCTACACAGACAGATTGCCCTTTAGGAAGGTTTCAAAATAATGTAAGTTGTCTTTAAATCTAGCACCCTTATCCTCCCATGGGAACATACATAAACCTCTATAGTACAGATTGTTCAAAGATGGAGGAAGAGGCAGAGAAAGGAATGAATTGATCAGAACTATGTGTAGATGCTTTTTTATTCAATATGGGAAGTGAGGACAGCTTGAATCTGATGACTCAAACACCCCCTCTGGAGGAGGCTTGAGTGGGTTGATGCACAGGAAGCAAAGCTTCCCTCCTCCAGCATTCTTCATGCATCCACAATGCAGTGCACCTACCTTCAGACTCCCTATTCATCTCTCAGCAGCATCCCTGAGATAATGTCTTTCTGTGCTTAGAAATTCTTCTATGACTCATTCAACCACCCAATGGGGAAAATATATATTTGCTTACTCTTTTTTTCCTTCCGGAAACTGTCATATTCCTTTTGAAAAAGTCAGACTCTTGGGGAAGAAATGGCAAGCAGATACTAGTTAGGTGAGTAAAGATTACTCAAGATGATTAACAAGAAAAAGTTTTGCTAGGAAAATCCCAAGACAGGGTTAATCTGCCCTACATACAAAGCTTGCAAAAAGTATTCAAAGGACACTCAGGCTTTCCCCCACCTCTCTGAAAAACCTATAGTCAGCCGTAGACTAAAGAAGTGAGGAGAGACCTCCCATCATTTAATTCTAGATTCTTTGACATGAGAATTCTCAACCTAAATGGCTTTAGTGGTAATATAGTACAACCCAGAACCACAGGGTGACTCCTATTCACTCATTCATCCATCCATCCATCCATTCATTCATTCATTCACTTTTTATTTCATCAATTCTCAATTAAGTACCTACCAGATGCAGGATAATAGGCTAGGTGCCAGGTGATAGAGAAGGTTTAGATGAGGCAAGATCATGGTCCTCCTGGTATTCACAAACTAATAGAATATAGTGTTCCCATGTATGGCGCTACCCCTCAAACTCACAATTATGGATTGAGTCCCCTAGGGTTTAAGTATCCCAGGTTCAAGGTGCATCATGAGTCTGTACCCCTAAAGGCATAGCTCAGGATTCCCACTGTTTCGTTTAGCTTCAGCAGTCAGATGGTTAACATAATTAGCTCAAATTAGTTATACTAATAGCTAACATTTAAAGAGTAGATTAAGATTTCCCAAGTGTTTTATGAATGTTATCCCATTTGATGTTCAAAACAACACTAACGAGTAAGTGCTGTGATTATCTTCATTTTACAGATGAGAAAACTGAGATGGATAAAGATTCAGTGACTTTCCCAAGGTAACACATGTATTAAGTGTGTAATATAGGATTTAAACTCTGGGTTTCCTGATTCCATATCAGATTTCCTAACCACGGCACTTCCCAGATGCCTTGAAGAAGTCATATATTATGGTTGCGTAGTAAGAACAATGATTAAAACAAATAAACAAACAAATACTCCAGAGACCAAAAGGAAGTTCAGAAAGGGATACATATGAATAATGCATAGACATCTAATACATATATTAATTGTAATATATACATTTAAAATGAAATGTATGTGATAGAGATTCATAGTGTCATATCAACTCACCTCTGTTTCTTCTTTTTTTTTTTTTGTTTGTTTTTTTGCAGGGCTATGGGGGCCAAGTGACCTGCCCAGGGTCACATAGCTAGTAAGTGTCAAGTGTCTGAGGCTGGATCTGAACTCAGGTCCTCCTGAATCCAGGGCCGGTGCTCCATCCACTGTGCCACCTAGCTGCCCCCTGTTTCTTCTTAATATAAGGAAATACTGATTGGTGATGTGGACCTCACTCCTTCTGAAGGAAGTCCATTTTATATTGTCACATCTCTCATGGATAAGTTCTCCCTTACACTGAGCTACAACCTGTCTCCTTGTGCCTAATTCTTCTTCTACATGACAACCTTTCAGATACTTAAAGGCAGAGCTTATCTCTCCACTAAGCCTTCTCTTTCCCAGGCTAATGTCTTTAGCTCATTCTATCAATCAATCCTATTTGTCATTGCTTTATTCCTTTACCATGCCCGGCAATCTCCTTTGGACCTGCTCTCTTTGGCAATTCCCTGTCCAAAGTGAATGCTACTGAAGTAACTGATAGTAAGAAAATTGTATTAGAAATGTAGATGAATGTAAACTTTAAAACAATTATGAAACTTGAGTTTGAGACTAATGGCCTAGATGGGTATCTTTTCAATAGGGTTGATGATAGGCTTTTCCTATCTGCCTCTATGATATTATTATCATCAGCATGTATTCAAAAATCAAGAGGTTCTCTGATTCTTTTGAAGCAATTTATCTGCTTGGTATTAATTAATGCTACTTAATATCCAAGCAACACTCTGATGAATAAAGCAAATGCAGCAAAAAACAGGGAGATATAATCTCTCCAAAGGGGTTTGCCATTATGTTTGAGATTGTTGAGTCCAGTATCTAAATACATACATATATGTATGTATGTATGCACACACATATACACACTTCATGGCCATGGGTCATAATTACTGTAATTCAATTAATTAAAAATAAAACTTATCCAAAGGGAAATATAAATATTCATGATGTCTTGATGAGGAACCACATACACACATATACACACAGTCAGGCAGGCAGGCAGGCAGGCAGGCAGGCAGGCAGGCAGGCAGGCAGAGATAGATAGATAGATAGATAGATAGATAGATAGATAGATAGATAGATAGATAGATAGATAGATAGATAGATAGATAGATAGATAGACAGATATAGATAGATGGATAGATAGATTAGATAAATAGATAGATAGATAGACAGATAGATATAGATAGATGGATAGATAGATTAGATAAATAGATAGATAGACAGACAGATAGATATAGATAGATGGATAAATAGATTGATAGGTGGTTGAATATAAAGAGAGGGATAGAAATCAAATTATATATTTACATTATTTTTCTATATATAATATACATGGAACATATGTTTAGAACTATATGTATACACATGTGTATGCAAATGAACATATATGTATAGATATATGGATTTATGCATACCTATCCTCCATTTTAGGGCATTATGTTGATAGCACTGAGTACAAAAATATTACAGATCCTGTTAAAGGATATCTATAAGTATTGAAAATAATTTGACTTTACTATACAGTGGAAGAACCATAAATGAAGACCATCTGTTGTCCAGACTCCCTTGTGAAGTTGGACTGATGGACATAAAGTAGTTCTACTGGTAAATGCATCTTAGTAAGGCATTGGATATTGTATATGAGGGTTCATAAGTGAATAGGAAGGAGGAGTACACTGGATTGCCTTTGTAAAATCATAGGATGAGAGATGAGCTAGGAAGCAAACTATTCCAACCTCCTACTCATTTTTCAGATGAAGAAAACTAATGCCTGGAAAAACTAAATAACTTGCCTATGGCTCTTTTTTATGAGTCCCAACTTCATCTCTGAATAAGACACATATTTTTAGCAGTATTCCAATTATATTTCATGGCTATGAGTCATAAATACTACAGTTCAATGAATTAAAGATGAAGGTTATCCAAAGGGCAATTTAAAGGTTCATGATGGGTAGGCTTAGAGATAAGACATCACTAATCCAATATAAAATGAGAGAAATTGCATAAAGCTGAGGTATTTTTAGACATATATGACCAGGAAGGAAGTTGGATTGTTTCTGGAGAAAGAGAAAGGTGTAAGAGATAGAAATCTTAAAGGTTCCATTGTTATCCATGGAATTTTAAGAAGTATAGAAGCAGAGACATGTAATGTTAGGTGGATCCTTAGTGAAAGGTCTATGGAAGGACATGGACCAGAGTCCCACAGGATGCCTTCTATGTGATTACTGTGGGCCACTTGTGATCTGTATCAGTGCAGGGAACAAGCATATCAAAGAAATCATGAATTCATCCATGTATCAATGTTCTTTGACTGCAATTTCTTTTTTTTTTTAAAAGAGGCAATTGGGGTTACTTTCCCAAGGTCACACAGCTAGTAAGCATTAAGTGTCTGAACCTGGATTTGAACTCAGGTCCTCCTGACTCCAGGGCTGGTGCTCTATCCACTGTGCCATCTAGCTGCCCGACTGCAATTTCAATAGCTTTCATGAAGAGAGTTCTAGTGCCTTCATTATCATAGATCAAAGAGCTCATCATGAGCAGTATATGTGGTTAGCTTAGATTTAGTGGTATACATTTCTCCTAAGATATTTTTAATGAATGGAAAACACAATTCCTTATTAAAATAGTTTAGTATTTCAACCTTAAAGAACATTATATTTCATAAAATCACAGCATGTTAGAGTCAAATGGGACTCTAGAGCTCATTAGTTCAACTGCATCATTTTGTAGAGGAGAAAACTGAGTCCCAGAGTATTGACTTAATTTGTCCATGGTCAGACAGTTAATAAACAAAATCTCTTTGAGAATTAGCATCCTGGTGCTCACTTCAGCAGCACATATACTAAAATTGGAAGAATTGGCATCCTGAACATTTAGACACAAGATAATAGATTTAGAACTAGAGGGTATTATAGAAGTTGATGAGAACCAATCTCTCATTTTATAGATGAAGAAACCAAAGCCCAGAGAGGTTAAAGGAATTACTCAGTGTCACATAGGTAGTAAGCAAAAGAGTCAAGATTTTAATTCAGTGCCCAGAAAACCATATCAAGTACTCTTTCAACTCTATGTTAGTGTGTAATGGAATACATTTGATCAGTCTAAACAAAAAGAAATAAAATTCATCAAGGCATCTACAGAAAGTCATTTGGAGGAAGGATCTACTCTCACTATCTACTGGTGCAATCCTCACAAAGAAGCCCCCAGCAAAAGTACTCCAAAATCAAGAAACCCTGTGGGTCAACCCCCTTCTAAAACCATGAGTTATTAACCTTCTATTTATGTGTTTACAAGCCAGAAGGAGGACCCATTATTTCAAACAGTTTAGAGGCAGCTAAGGGGCACAATGGATAAAGCACTGGTCCTGGAATCAGGAAAACCTAACATAAAATCCAGCCTCAGATACTTACTTGTGTGAGTCTGGGTAAATCACCTTACCTACATCTGCTTCAATTTCCTCAACTGAAAAACAATAGTACCTAGAGCCCTGGGATGTAAGGAGCTTACACATAGGGTAAATATTTAAATAATGCTTGCTTTCTTTCTTCAAATTATACTTAATTAAACATCATAGGATGGAACACAATGAGAATCTCATCCTCAAGGTCACCTCACTAACAGTACAGTAGTAGATAATTTGCCTAGAAAGTACACATATAGGGAAGCCATATGACCTGGGCACACATGTGGTAGATAGGATATTGATGGAGTCTGAGTAACTCATACCCTCTAATAAATAGACCTACTGGTAACCATTGATGATATCATTATACTACTCTCCTCTGTATGTGCTGTGTCTTCTAGGTGCTTTATCCTTTTCTGGATGTATTGTTTCTGATCTAAATCCCATCCTTTCTCTCTCTCTCTCTCTCTCTCTCTCTCTCCCCCTCCCTCCCTCTCTCCTTCTCCAGGGCAATGAGGGTTAAGTGACTTGCCCAGGGTCACACAAATAGTAAGTGTCAAGTGTCTGAGTCTATATTTGAACTCAAGTCCTCCTGAATCCAGGACTGGTGCTTTGTCCACTGCGCCACCTATCTATCCACAAGGAAGCCCACTCTCAAAGCTAGGAATCTTCACTTGCTTTCCAGTCATTAGGCTGCTCTCTAATACAAGTTTTTTGTCTTCTATTTTTCAGGGCCACCTTTTGGACACATCAGCTGGCATTGGATAATTTAAAGTGAATAGAAAACCACTTGTTGATAAAATGAACTGGCAGTTATTCAAACATAGTGGATGGTAATGATCTATCAAAACTAGAGAACGAAATCTATGTTCCTCTGTCCCCCTAAATTATCTGCCAGTCTACCAATCTCTACTATTCCAACTCCAGATCTCCTTTCTATTATCATTAGCTCCATTTACAGCTTCTTAATTGGAATGTCCCTGTGACTCTTCCAGCAATAATAGTGTGACCAGTTCAGCATCCACTCACGCCCAACTTCCATGATCCTTTGATGGTAACACTACTGGTAGTGGTTGTGACCTCAATGTGAGAGTAATGCATGAGTCTGGAAGCTGTCTGTCATGGGGAAAAGTCACATCATCTACTTTCAATTCCTGGCAACTTAACCCTACCTAAGATCCTCATCCAGATACCCTTTAAATCACACATAACCCTATAGGCAAATGCATCCCCCTAGAGAAGCATGTTTTCCTAAGGACATTGCAGGCATCCCAGTCCCTTCAAGGAAGCATGATAATTACACTTACAACAGAAGGTGATGTAGTACCTGTCGCCAAATGGAGAAGGGCCATGAATACTGAGAGTTCAATTATTTGAGAACTCATTCAGAGAAAAACTCTTTGTTACTGAGGAAAATAGTCAATGCCAAGATGCCTGTCAAAACTTTATACTCCTTATTGGGACTTTGTAATAATAACTGCATAGGGTTACTGAATGGGTGGCATTATCACTTTCCTGAAGCAGTCACATCTGTGGAGTGAGCCCATTGTTGTTTATTTGCTCCAAACATGAAATTCTCTTTGAGAGCTCTGGACAGCAGGCCCCTGCCCTCGTTGCTTCAGCACCACAGATAGCACCTGGCTGCTGTCAGGCCAAGGACTAAAGAGCCTAGTTACTTCACTGGAGGCCTTATGGCCCTGGAACTCAGCCAGCCACAGCAAACAGCAGGAGAGTTGGTCTATGCCAAGCTATGCCTTTGCTTAGGAGTAGTATCTCAGATCTGAGGTGAGTAGTATTGAAGAGATAAGGGAACTGAGGGTTCAGATTGTTACATGACATACCTAAAGTCTCAGTGTCTGATTTATCAACTAACAGTATTTGCAAAATACCTACTATATTCTAGGCAGTGTGCTAGGAATTGGGGACAGACAAAAAGGAAGAGGGAAACAGACTTTGCCTTTGAGGTGCTTTTGGGGGGAGATGAAATGTACATTTTAAGTATGGATAAAATATATACAGCATAGTCACTGTCCCTAACATTGATAAGATATAAAGCCCTTTCCAAATATCATCTCATTTTATGTTCTCAACCATCTTGGGAGACAAGTGCTATTATTATCCCTATTTTGCAAACAAGTTAAGTGACTTTCTCTGAGTCACACAACTGAAGAGTGTCTAAAGCCGGTTTTGAACTCAAGCCTTAAATATTCCATTTCTAGTGCTCTATCTACTGTATCACATAGCTACTATTTATAATAATGTTTCTAATTTATAATAATAATTATATTATTCAGTTGCTGGTGATTTGGGGCATTGGAGGAATTAGCAGCTGGTATGAGGGGAGAAGGAAAGTCAGTGAATAAGCATTTGTTAAATACCTACTACATAGTAGACACCATAAAGATAATTCAGTTGATTTTCACAATAGCCCAGTTAAGTGGGTACTATTATAATCCCCATTGTAGTTGAGTAAAGCAAGGCAGACAAGGGTTAAGTGTCTTGCCCAAGTTCACAGAGCTCCTAAGTGTCTGAAGCTGAATTTGAACTCAGGTATTCCTGACTCCATGCTTTTTGCTCTATCCATTATGCCACCCAAGTGGATGTTTGAGGTCAAGAAAGGGCTGAATCTTGTAAACAAAGAATGTTGCCAAGGCACAATTGATGAAGAAGTACATTCCAGGAAGAAAGAATAGTCTCTGTAAAGATACAGAGATAGAAGGTACAAGTTAATTGTGAGAAGTAACAACAAGATCAATTTGGCAAAACTGTACAATGGGGAAAGTGTAGTAATGGGCAGTGAGTACAGAATGATCTGGTAGATAAGGTTGTAGAGCCCTGTATGTGCTAAAGAGAAGAGTATATATATATATATATCTGTTGTCAATAGGGAGCCATTGGAGTTTATTAAGGAGAGGTGTGATACTGTCACACCTGCATCTTAGAAAAACACTTTGGTGGCAGTCAAGATGATAAGGGAATTAAGCAAGATCCAACTTAGAGCTCTTGACTAGATGACTAGACAATGTGGACTGGGAGCATATCAATATCCCCAATCATTCTTCAAATTCCTCGACAGCAGAACATTAACCACAGAATGCCCCTTTGCTATAACCCTCAGTTATCTAGACTCCATTTTAAGTCCTCCAGTAAGTAGGAACATTTTAAGTATTTATAAATCATCCCTTTAATAAGTAGTACTTTAGTTAATCCACTCATACACAAGCACACATCTTCCTTCCTCTCTGCCTCCCCCATATCCCTCAAGAAAGCTCTCTGATTCTTCATTCTCACTGGTGAAACTGGCTGTTAGTAGCTTAAAATGATAGCCATCCCAGGGGTTCTGGCCATTTTAACAAGGATAAAAGCCTTAATCTAAATGAATGAATCATTAAGTGGAATTTCAAATATCACCTAGTGGAAATGGGGGAGGGGTTGGAAGAGGGTGAAACAGGACATTCCCAAATCCCTTAGTTGTTTTCTCCACTGTGGGTGTCTCATCACATACATGGACACATTATAGTTGAGATCTGAAGTGCAGTGAATTTGGATGTAGAGCAGTTAAGCATGGATGGAAAGGAAATGGCACCTCAGGAAAGAAGCAGTTCTGATTTGCTATAAAATATCCAATAAGACACTTGCCCTTTTAAGAGCTCATTGTTCTTCATCTCTGGACAGAGGTGGTCCTGCATTCTGGTGGAGTGGCCCTGCAGAGAAGCCTGCAGTGCTTAAAGGCACACTGCCAATCATAATGGGATGCAGATTGCCAGTAAGGGCATCTATCTATCTGCTGCAGTGAAATCCAATTCAACAAGCTTTTGTAAGTACCTCCCTCTCCCATTTCACCTGGTAAAGTCCTACCCATCTAAGCATCTAAGTGCTTTACTTCCAGATCAGATTGGATAGCATTCTAAGTAGTGTTCAGACAAGACTTTTCTTTATTTTTTCCTTCTAAACTTCCCCTATGGATATAAAAAACAACTAAATATGCACACAATATGAAGAACTGTGGTGGGGTCAAATGGTTGTTTTAGTTTCTAATCTGCTGATATCTGAGAGCCACATTCTCTTTAGTTGTGTGTGTAAACACACAACTCAAAGTTTCATGCTCTGGTTCTGGAGGTAGGATTACAAGCAATGGGTAGAAGTTGAAAAGAGATAAAGAGAGGCTGAATACCAGGAAAAAATTCCAAATAATCAAAGCAAGACAAAATTATGAGAAGGCACCTGGGGAGATGAGGGGTTTATCCTCATTAGATTTATTTGGGCAGAGGCTGGATGGCCACTCTCAAGGTATGCTGTCACGGGGATTTCTTTAAGGATTTGTGTTTGAATAGATGGTAAAGAAATTCTGCAATCATATGAGTCATTTAAGAGTGTACTTTCAAATTAAGATGCCAATGGGACAATTTTCAACATATGTATAATTATACCCCTACTTCAGTATTCTCCTGGTGCTTCTTTATGGCATGAAGGTGAGCCTGTGTTCTTGAAGATTGTACCCCCAAATACTGAAGATAACAACATCATTGACTGTATCCCTGGCCAGTGTCACATCTTGACACTGAAGGCCAGCCCAGTTCAATTTGGAGAGGCCAGTAAACAGATGAATCGCCTTTATTATTGAGGTGCCATAGTTCACAAGGGCCACCTACTGAGCTGTGAAAATATTCCAGGTACCACCACCAGAGGGAGCACCCACACAGAGCTAGAATATAACAGTAGAAAATGGGATAAATTTAGAATGTTGGACTTGGCATCATGGGAACTGATGTTAACTCCAGATCTGTTACTTAATCTCTGTATGACTTAAAGTAAGTCACTTCATATATTTTATCCTGAATTTCATCACCCATAGAATGAGGTGTCAGACTGAATGACCTCTTAGGTCACTTTTAGTGCCGTATCTTTGATCCCAGTAGAAAATACATTATAAATGAGCTAAATTAGGAAATTGGGTTATTAGTGAGTACCACTTCCACTTGGCACTGCTTCTTCTGGGAAAAATATAGTGTGAGATCTTACTACCAACATTCCAAAAAAGTGGTGGCACAAGGGGGAAGAAAGGGAGATATCCACTTGTGATTTTATGAGATCATTGGGCATCTTGGTGGAGCACTGGATATAGCACTGGCCCTGAAGTTGGGAAGACCTGAGTTCAAATCTCACCTTAGACACTTACTAGTTGTATGATCCTGGGCAGTCACTTAACCCCAATTCCCCAATTGCCTTAAACATCCAGGGCCATCTCCAGTCATATACATATATATGAATATATACATACATAGCTCTGGAGGAGAAAGTAAGGTCAGCGACTTTGCACAGCACAGCCTCACTTAAATCCAACTCACTGCAAGTCATATCATCACCTCTGGATGCCATGGTCCTCTTCAAGACTGAAGGACAAACAATAACAACCAAGTCATTAGGAAAAGTTTCCTCATCTCAAAAAACCTTAGATATATCCACACTCTTTTACATTCTTTGTTGGTCAAACATGGATTTGCTTTCAATGATTGTTTTATCCACAAAATGCCCAACAGTGATGACATTCATTCTAAATAGTAGAAAATAGAAAATCATTGAACTTAAAGAAAAGGTCCACTGTTTAACCTTAGAAAAGTTCCCTCTGGTGGGCTCTATGGGGTTCATTTCCTTTCTCTGTAAAATGAGGAGATTGGACAGGATAATCTCTTTGTTCCCTTCTCATTTTGAGAACATATGGTTCCACAGGGGCACATTTAGTACCGAAAGAGACTTGGCAATTTTCAGAGTTACTTCTTTAGTTCCAGGTCAACATATTTGACATTTGACCTCTATAAGGACAACAGATAACCATTCAGAAATAAATAACTGATTATAGTATAAGTTGTTCATTCTACAGTTTCAGAATGCAAGTTGACAAGACTCCCGTATTTAATTGGGATAACCAGAAAGGTCTACTCTCTTTATTATATTAGAAAAGCACATAACTTCCCCTGCATCACTTTTTTAAGCCTCTCTTGCAATAATAAGACTTGGACAATTCCTCCACAATATAAACCAATCAAGTGGAATTTATGAGAGATGGGAGTACCTATCAATCTGTTTTATTTATGCTTATTAAAAATTCCAAGACATTTGGCAATCAATAAAAATAGACTCAATTATCATTTTATCTTTTCACATGTGCTGGGAGTGTTTCATGAGGCAAACTAATGAGATGCTGTTTTATATGGTTTTAACTAGATTTTAGCTGTAACATGGGTGTATAGAAGAGGAAGTAGTGTCCCTTATTGGATGTACTTGCTTTGGACCCTGGAATGTTATTTATTTATTTATTTTTTTAGTGAGGCAATTGGGGTTAAGTGACTTGCCCAGGGTCACACAGCTCGTAAGTGTGTGAGGCCGGATCTGAACTCAGGTCCTCCTGACTCAAGGGCCAGTGCTCTATCCACTGCGCCACCGAGCTGCCCCTGGACCCTGGAATGTTATGACAGCGACAGCGGAGTTGGCAGGAGGAGAAATATGACACGATGGAAGGAATACTAGCTCTAGAGGCAGGGAGCCCAGATTGGAATCCCTGATAGTACTTATGTTAACATGAGCAAATCACTTAACCTCACAGCCTTGATTTCCTCATCAATAATGTGAAGGATGTTTGACCGGCACTCCTTCATACTCTAGACTTGATATGATGAAGTTACTTCTCCTCATCTGCTTAAAGAGGGGGGTTACACTATGTGATCTAGAAGTTCTTTTATAGATCCATGAGCCTATACAACTGATAGATCTTCATAAGAATGAGGAAGGCAGCCATGTATGACCACTCTTTCACCTGCAGAACAATTGAGTGTGCCAAAATGAAATAACTGTGTATTCATTCAGAAGAGAATTGTTGCAGTTAGAACACAGTGCATTGCCCCTCCCTATCCCCTGCTCAGAACTGATTGTCACTTCCATTTTTTTTTTTAGTGAGGCAATGGGGGTTAAGTGACTTGCCCAGGGTCACACAGCTAGTAAGTGTTAAGTGTCTGAGACCAGATTTGAACTCAAGTCCTCCAGAATCCAGGGCCAATGCTTTAACCACTGCGCCATCTAGCTGCCCCAGTCACTTCCATTTTGATATTGCTTCTACTGCATACCTAGAGCACCCATAATTTAAGTGACTTACCCAGGATCTCACAGTCAGTAAGTGTCAAAAGAGAGGCATGAACCCAGGTTTCTTTGACTTCAAGGTTGCTTCTACTGCCACAGTCTCTCAGGGAGCATAATAATTGCATTGGAAATATAGATCTACAATGGTGTTCAGTGACCCTATCATTTTATAGATGTTGTTCTTTTTGTTCAACTGTTCAATCATGTCTGACTCTTTGTGACCCTATGGACCATAGCATGCCCGGCCCTTTTCTCCTCCACTACTTCCTGGAGTAGACATTCATGTTAATTGCTCCTTACCAGCTCATTAAACAAATGAGGAAATTAAAGCAAACAAGGTTAAGTGACCTGCCAAGGGTCACAAAGCTAGGAACTGTCTGAAGTCAATGTTTTGGGGGGTTTTTTGTGAAGCAATTGGGGTTAAGTGACTTGCCTAGGGTCACACAGCTAAGAAGTGTTAAGTGTCTGAGGCTGGATTTGAACTCAGGTCCTCCTGAATACAGGGCTGGTGCTTTATCCACTGCACCACCTAGCTTCCCCTTGAAGTCAAATTTGAACTCAGGACTTCCTGACTCTAGGCTCTGTGCTTTATCCACTGTGCCACCTAGCTGTGCTCTCATTTTATAGTTGATTCCCCAACTGACACTCTGGGAGGAAAAATGACTAACCCACAATGACACAGATAGTAAATACCAGAGGGAAGATTCATAACAAGACCCCCTGACTATAGAACATGTGCTTTCTCTGTTGAATCATACTGGCTAACACTCTATCTGCTAAGGCTGTCATGGGGAAAATGTTCTATAATTCTTAAAGCAAAATGAAAATTGGACCAATTCTTACTATACCAGGGCTTTAAATTACTTTGCTGGTGCCCTTTGAGAGTTTAATGATATGTTCAAAAGAAATATACTTGGAACAAAATAGGAAATAGAAGTATGCCCCCTTGTGAATTTTCATTTGGTGGCAACAATCAAAAACAAGACCCAGGAACTCAAACCATTTCAATACAATATATAAGAAAAGAGAGACATAAGCTCAACTCACCCTTCGTTAAACTAAGTCCTGTCAACCCTTCTTTCAGAATGTCTCTAATATATGCCTCTTTCTATCCATGCTGAGATCACCACCCAGATAAGAACCCTTATTCCTTGAAGGGGAAAAGCCTTCTGGTTTATTACCCTGATTCCATTCTTTCACTAATTTTTTTTGTTTGTTTTTTTTGCGGGGCAATGGGGGTTAAGTGACTTGCCCAAGGTCACACAGCTAGTAAGTGTCAAGTGTCTGAGGCTGGATTTGAACTCAGGAGCTCCTGAATCCAGGGCCGGTGCTCTATCCACTGCACCACCTAGCTGCCCCCTTTCACTATTCTTAATCCATACTCATAACTGCCACCAGAATCACCTGCATGATATGAGGATTTTACTACATCATCATCCTATCCAAAACACCTTTATTGTCTCCCTATTACCTATCAGACAAAAGCCAAATTTTGCAACTTGCCATTTCAGATTCCCCTTAGGGAGGTCTTAATTATGTCTCTCGCTCTCTCCACTCAGTTCAAAGTCTAGGAATTCTCCACTGAGGGAAGCACTTGCATACAGGAGATTACAGATGCAAGCAAATATGCTCGTGCTCTCACTTAAGCTGTTAAATGAGGAATCCCTGGAGGAGAGGGGCCTTGGTAGCCTTGGTGGCCTTGGTGGCTTTGGTGGCCTTGATGGCCTTGGTGGCCTTGGTGGCCTTGGCGGCCTTGGCTTTTTCCATTTTCTATCTTCCACATTGCAAATTTGTTGTTGTTTAGTCACTTTTCATTCATGTCCAACTCTGCATGACCCAATTCAGGATTTTCTTAGCAAAGATACTGGAGTTATTTGGCATTTCCTTCTATTTTTATTTATTTAATTTTTTTATTTTCATTAATTTTTTTTGCCATTTTCTTCTCCAGCTTATTTTATAGAAGAGGAAACTGAGAAAAATAAGTTAAATGACTTGACTAGAGTCACACAGCTAATAAGTGTCTGTAATTTGATTTGATCTTGATTGAATGAATCAATCGCTTAATTGAAAGACATAAACTCCCAGCTATGAGTGTGAGGAGAAATAAACAAAGTGCTTTCTAAATGCAAGTGAAAATTACTATCATTATGATACTAGCTTCTCAGAGTAGCAACAAGAGGAAACCATACTCCCTACCAGTCCTAATGACCACAAAGAAATTGCCTCTGTCTTTCAAATTCCATATCTTTCCAAGCTGGCTTTTTTAGAAGGCCTTACAAACCCAGCTAAACTTGGTATTGATCTTTGAAAGTCTGCTCTCTTTTAGGAGCCAGGGAAACAACAGAAATATTTATCATAAGTGGCTATCATAAATAACTTTATTCCCCACCCAGCTGGCCTCTGTCAGACTTCTTTATCATGGCCCAAGGAATGTCTTCATCAGGGACCTCATTGTTTTGTGAGATTGCATCAGCCTTCATATTCATACTTTATCCCTGTGCCCCTCTGATTGGAGGGCAGAGCAAAGCACTCCTCCCAAAACCCCTATTTAAAGAGGCTTTCCAGGCCAGTTATCTCTCCAGTCTCTACCAAGCTGCAGTCCCTTGCACTACTCCACCATGACCTCAATCTGGGAACCTTTCCCATTTCTTTCCAGCTTCCTTTTGCATACGATCTTCCCTCATTGGATTGTAAACTTCTTGAGCACAGAGATTAACTTTATAGTTCCTATTTATGTATCCAGCACAATGACTGGCACATAGTAGGTACTTAATAAACGTCTGTTGCTTTCTATCAAAAAGGAAGGCTCTTGGGGGCGGGTAGGTGGTGCAGTGGATAAAAGCACCGGCCCTGGATTCAGGAGTACATGAGTTCAAATCCAGCCTCAGACACTTGACACTTACTAGCTGTGTGACCCTGGGTAAGTCACTTAACCCCCATTGCCCCGCAAAAACAACAACAACAACAACAACAACAACAACAACAACAACAACAAAAACGGAAGGCTCTGGTTGTCTTACAGCTCTCATTGCCCTACTTCTCTTGACTGTTATTGGCAGCCAAGACATGTAGAGTGGTGTGCAGCAATGGAATAAATACTGCACCTGTAGTCAGAAGAACTTCATTTAAATATTACCCTGTGGCTTATCTATATGATGCTGGCTTTAACTTCTCTGGGCTTCAGTTTTCTCTTCTGTAAAATGAGTGGCTTACACTGCATCACCTCTGAGGGCCCTTTTTTTCCAGATTTATGATCCTATGTATTATTAGTTCAAAGACTAACTTGACTATTTACTACCTCTGTGATCTTGAGCAAAGAATTTCTCTAGGCCTTACTTTCCTTATTATAAAATTAAGGCAGAGGTTGGACTAGATCTGGGCTTCTTAATTTTTTTCCACTCACAACCTCTTTTCACCCTGAGAAATTCTTATGCGACCCTAGCTACATAAGTATAGAAAATAGGTATGCATAACCTTTTACTGTTGCCAACATTTTTACGACCCCCACATTCAGTTACACTATTCCATATGGAGTCATGCCCCACAGTTTAAGAAGCTAGCAAATAGATGACCTTGAAGGTCCCTTCTAGCTCTGGATGTTATACTCCTTAAAGTGTTATACCTGTGTTCTCTCTTGTCCTAGTTTCTCTTAGGGAAGCATCATTCTTTGAATGTTCTGCTCCACTTCAACACAGTGGGTTGGAGAGACCTGACTTAACTGAGCCAGCCTCTGGGCTGGGGGTTTTACACCAGGTGGAGAGTGACCAAGGAAGGTACTAATAGGAGCAAATCCAAAGCCAGAGTCTGTTGGATATTGTATCATATGTATGACTAATCAGATATCAAAAACATATTTGGGGGGACCCAGAAGAGTCTGAATTGGTCAGAATAATGAGATGGGATGGGGGACAGGTAAGATGGGGCTCTTGAGCTATGCAACCAAACCAGCAATTTGGAGATGCTGCCTTCTGAAAGAAAAAGTAGTGTTGGCTATAGCCCTGTTCTCTTTATCTCTTGATGTGAATAGGCCACCCTTCTAGTAATTGTCATATTTATCATACCAGGAGAGTTGTCTAATGGTCCAGATGAAGTCCACCTAACCATATACATTTAACTAATGTAGTCCAAAAATATATAAAAACAGGCTAAAACTCACTGTGCTGATCCAGGATTGGAAGATTAGGCTAACAGGGTTTGTGTAGTTTATAAAGAAAATTGATATTTCTTATTAGATATGCAGTCTCTTTATCTCCATGAGTTTCTTGCCAACTTTCTACAGGCACACTTTGATTCCCCACCCTTTCCCCACTTCTTTTGACAAGATCTATAATTTCCCCAGCAAAAGGAACTGCTGGTGCAGAACTCCCTCTACCAAATCAGGTTTGCTCTGTAACTCAGAGTTTTAGAGAATGGTCAGGGCTACTGAGAGATTAAGTGATAGAGACTCCCACGTGAACCCAGGTCCTCATGACCCTAGATAAGTCCATGTACCCACAATTACATGAGGCTGTCTTTTAAAAAAGCCTTATTGGCTGTGTGACTCTGTATAAATCACAGAACCTATCAATGCTCTAGGCAACTCTATAAAACTAAGTTGAGGAAGAGGATCTGAACTGAATTGATAGATGGACTTTTTTTCACCCGAGAGTTCTCTATACCAATGAAATCAATGCCATTACTCTGACCTTGGGAGAACTTGAGACCCACTGATGGGGAGGTTGCTGCTACATGGGGGATTAGGGGAGAGAGAGGTAGCAGGGTTTGGATAGTATCTGAAGGTTATTATGGCTATTTGAGAAATGATTTCTGCCTATGTAATTTTCTTAGTTTCCATAATTATTCTGATTAAGGGGCATAAATCTCAGTTATTTTTCTTATGGAGGATTTAAAATGTTCATTAAATATGAATATAATAAATATTATCAAAATGTAATTTTTTAAATTATACTTTATTACTTTTTGTTTTGGTTTGTTTTGGTTTTTTTTGCCAGGCAATGGTGGTTAAGTGACTTGCCCAGGGTCACACAGCTAGTCAGTGTCAAGTGTCTGAGGCTGGATTTGAACTCAGGTACTCCTGAATCCCGTTCCAGTGCTTTATCCACTGTGCCAGCTAGCCGCCCCCATTACTTTTTTTTGGTAAAAATGTGGTGCCTGGGTCAAAGCCCTGTTCAGTCCACCCTAGTTCCAGCTTTGAAGAAGTCTTCCTTCTTGAAGACTATTGCAAACACAAAGCTGGCTGGAAATTCTAGAATTTATGCCCCAAGGTAATGTCCTATTTTGAATGCATGTTATCCATTTTTTATAGTTCAAAACTCTCTAAACTCCCACTTAGACTGGCAAAGGCACAATTTCCCTTAGAATTATCCCATATCCCTGATAATATATTCAATCTAGTGTCACAGTGTTCTCAGTCATGACAACCTCTCTCTTGACTGACACCAGGAGGAGTTCTCTTAATCTCACTGTGACCAGAAAGAACATAAGATTCTCATTCCTCTTTACTGTAATAAAACACAAGAGAGTTAAGAACTCAAAAATGATACTTAAGGTATAAGTGGTAACACAGTCCTCTTCTTCGGGAAATAACTTTCCTATCAGAATAAAGGGGCTTGGGGGCAGCTAGGTGGCGCAGTGGATAAAGCACCAGCCTTGGATTCAGGAGTACCTGAGTTCAAATCCGGCCTCAGACACTTACTAGCTGTGTGACCCTGGGCAAGTCACTTAACCCCACTGCCCGCCAAAAAAAAAAAAAAAAAAAAAAGAATAAAGGGGCTTGTATATTTCAGTGTTTCAAACACAATCTTAGTAGAAATTGTCGAATGTATCATTCTCTGCAGGTTTTTTTTCCCAGGTAATTTCTTTCTCTCCCAACCCCCCATGCACTTTAATGAATGCATGGCCATTCCCAGGTTTTCTGAGATTTTTTCAGAGCTCTTTACTGTCATCTTTCCACTCACTCCTCACTATTATGCAGAAACTTTAATTACTGCTGAATTGTTGCAGACATCTTTAATGCCACAAGAGTGTCCAGTACTACTCTGTGTGAAGAACAAGCCAGTCTATTCCCAAGGCACATGTCTTGTTTCATTATAGGTTACACGTTATATCATATATGGCACATTGGGTCAATGAAAAGAATGTTAGATCTGGATTCATTAGAGTATTCAATTGAAATGCTACCTCTGGTGCTTACTAATTGACCATGAGCAGTCACACAATTTTTCTGAGCCTTCATTTCTTCATCTGTAGAATGTGAATGAGAAGTATTATGGTAGAATAACAAACCTGAGTAATTAAATCAAGGCAAGGATTTTTTTTTTTTGGTCAATGCATGTGGTTGCAAAGTAAGCTGGATCCAAAGCTTTCAGTAGCCAAGAATCCAGAAGTTTGGTTTGTCATGGTTAATATATAATTTGGAGGGAGTGAAAAACAAGAAACACATTATCTGATTTCTCATTGGTAGGGGGTTCAGGAGAGACTGAGGTGAAAGGGAGAGGGGTATTCTTGTGACATTATTTAAGACAGGTGACATTGGAGAGGGGGAGTACTCATGTGAAAACTCCTAAATTGGATAACTTACGTGGAGTTAGCACTTAACTTCACAAAATGGTGGATAACAGCAAAATGGAGTCACTAATGCTATTTTGTTGTGTCATGGTGAAAAAAGGAATAGACTTTCTATCTAGAAGTGCAGTGTTCTATATCTGACACTCTACCAACATAAGCAAGTCATTTTATCTTCTAATACCCCCTGAAACTCTCAAAGACTGTAATCAGTCTCTCTGCAATTATGAAGAATATTAGGTAAGTGTTCTACACTAGGGAAATCATAGGTTTGGAGTAAAATAAACAACAAACTGGCACAATAGATAGAGAACTGGACCTGGAGCCAGGAAGACCTGGTTCAAATTTGGCCTTATTCACTTACTAGCTTGTGTGACCGTGGAAAAGTCACTTAACCCTGTTTGCCTCAGTTTCCTTATTTATAAAATTATATATAGAAGGGAATGGCAAACCCAGAAAACCCCAAATAGGGTCATGAAGAGTCAAACACAACTGAAATGATTGAACCAAAACAAAATAGGGATTATAACACTTGCCCTATCTCTCTCATAAAATGATTGTAAACATAATCTTTTGTAATCCCTCATAAACCATAAAAATATAAATTCCATAGGTTCGTAAGTCTAGAGTTAAAAGAGCCCTTTGAAATAATCTACTTCAAGCCCTCATTTTATAGATAAGGAAACTCTTTGGAAACCCAGAGAGTTTTCTGATGTTTTTCTAAAGCCATACAGGGAGTAAACCCATCATTTAACAAAAAGTGAAACTGAGACATCTTACAAGTGTATGGAAAGGACATTAGACGCCATATAGTCCAGTAGGCTTGTTTTACATATGAGAAAACTGAGGCCAAGGGAAGCTAATTTTCCCAAAATTGCACTGGAAGCAAGTGACAAAAGCCAGGATCTGCAGAGTGAAAGGTCATGGAAAAGCAGCCAAACTGAGAGCTGAGAGGAAAAAAAAACCACAGAAACTAAATCGCATGTTTGCTATGCTGACTAGAAGGAGACAAGCTTGGCTTCTTCTGCTAAGAGCTTAGCTGATTGGAGGAAAACCATTGTTTCTAGAGTGGATGGGAGGGAAAGAATGTCTATTAAGTAGTGATTGGAAGAAGACAAATCCTCTGCTGTTTAATAGCCTTGACTGTAGAAAGGCTGTGCAAATTACTCTCATGTGGCTTTAGTGAGGAGAAATCTTTCAGAACTTTGTATCCCTTGCCTTTTGCTGCCACACATGACTTGAGAAGGTCTTTGAGTCCTTGGAGACAAGCCAAGGGGACAGAGCTGATACCTCTGAAGATCCCAGGTTTAGGACACCTGCTTTGCTAAAAGAGTGTAAGCCAGCAGGGAGTTCTTAAATTAGTGGGGATTTTTGATTCAGACTCCTCCCTAAGGAGAACAAGGAAAACAAAGCTTGCAGTCTAGAGTTCTGAGTTGCCTCTGGAATCCAATACTTGTGTGCTTCCCTCTAGGATTTTCTATGTTGGTGCTTACTTTTCCCAATAGATTCTGTGTGCATTGTTGGGAGAGTATGACTCAGATATGGAGATGGATGATAATTGGACAGATTATTCTTTCTTTGCATTCTGTTTCATAAATGTCATTTAATTAAGAATTAATAATGGATCCCCTCTGATTATTTAACAGGATGCACACATTAGGACATGGGAGCTCCAGTTTGGGGTAACAGACATATACCTTCCCCATACAAGGCTTATCCCTGGGACTCAGAATAATTTTTGTTTTTCTTTTTTTGGTCAGGCAATTGGGGTTAAGTGACTTGCCCAGCGTCACACAGCTAGTAAGTGTCAAGTGTCAGAGGTCAAATTTGAATCCAGGGCTGGTGCTCTATCCACTGTGCCACCTAGCTGCCCCCAGAATTAATTTTTAAACCATGGTCATCTCCTCTGCAAATCCCTGATTTTTTAAATTATAACTAAAGGTTGGATGAGTAAACCACACCAGAGAAAGAAGAAAGAAGAGTTGTAGGTTGAATGTTCCTTGATAAATGAACCTGATGTTTATGCATATGTGTGTGTGTGTGTGTGTGTGTGAGATGCTTAGATCATTGCTCAGTGTCCTAAGCAACTCCCCTGGATTATAAATTATAGAAAAGCTGCCCATGTTCATTTGTAGAAGGAATTTCCCTACCTGGGAGGTCCATTTCTGTATGTAGATGTGTACTCATGTGTATATGTAAGTAAACATATAACCATATATACATGTAGGTCTATAGAAATCATATTACATATTTATATGTATAAACATTACTTTTCTGTGTATATGCAAAATAAATACAAGGGAACTGAGGAGATGTTTGTAGCTAGAGAGGGAAGGATCAAGAACATAGAAATTGACCTCAAATTTGAAGGAAGCTAGAAATTCCATGAAATAAGGGTAAGGAAAGAATGTGTTCCTGACCTGTAGGCCATTTTATGGGAAGGTATAGAAATGGGAAATGGAAGATCCAATATAGGAAGAAAACAGGAAAAGCCGGTTTGTTTAGAACTATACTGTAGGATTAGAGTGGTGCACATAATAATGTTGGGAGTGGAGGTTGGAGTTAGATCATAAAGGAAATAAGGGAATAAGCATTTATTAAGTGACTGCTTTATGTCAGGCATGGTGCTAAGTGCCTTTCAAATATCATCATGTTTGATCCTCACAACATGCTATTATTTCCCTCATTTTACAGTTGAGAAAACTGAGGCAGACAGAAGTGAAGTGACTTGACCAGGATCACATGGCTATTAAGGGTCTGAAGGTGAACTTGAGCTTGGGTCTTCCTGAGTATTCACTGGGCCATTTAGCTGCCTAACCACAAAGGAGTTTGCATTTAATTCTGGCGATAGTAGGGAGCAAGGAGCATTTTCTGCATAGAAGACTGAAGTGGTCCCACCTGTGCTCTGTGACAACAGGGAGCATGCCTACTCTAATCGTGGTATTTCCTACAGTGTGTAATGCAGGGCTCTGCACATAGAAGGCATGTCATATATGTTTGTTGAAGTCTATAATTTAAGGAGTAAAGTGGGAAAGAGAGAAATCTATATCAATTTGGATGGTGTTCTTCTTTAGTGGCCAAGGGGCTTAGGAAGACTGGTTCAAATAAATCTGGTGTAGTACTCAAATTCCATTAGCCTGTCTCCCATTAATCCTTATAACCAAGGTTCAAATGCAGCCATTACCCTTTCCATCTTAGGAAGATGAAATGATAAGGAGCTTTGGCAAATTGAAGCTTGTTGGTGTTTTTTTTTCCTTAAAGTCACATAGTAAAGCTAAAATCTACTGAAGGAGAAAGACTCGCTCATCGTTACTGTACAACATTCCTTGTGTCTGAACTCAAGACAATGCAGTGAGTATTCAGTGATCTCCCAGTATGAGCCAGGCCCTTTGCAAGCCCTGGTATGTAGGAAGCACCCACTATGTTCCAGATAATTTACTAGGCACTGGGGATCCGAAGATAATCAGGAAATGGCCTCTGATCTAAAAGGCATCTGAAGTCTACAATGAGAGAAAATATGTATACAGACAAGTCCAACTACATGGTACAATGTATCGAAGACTAGACTGGGAGTCAAGAGGACTGGTTCAGTGGATAAAGTGCTGCAGCTGGAATCAGGAAAACTTCAGTTAAAACCCAGCCTCAGATACTTATTAGCTGTGTGACCCTGGAAAAGTCACTTTACTGTGTTATTTAAATTATTGGGGGACTAGGCTGAGTTTTCTAAAATATTGCTACTTATATATTCATTACTATTTACATAATAACAGCTATTGTAGCAGTTTAGGCAGTATGTATTTATTATTAAGATATATATTAAGCTAGGTGGCGCAGTGGATAAAGCAACAGCCCTGGATTCAGGAGTGAGTACCTGAGTTCAAATCTGGCCTCAGACACTTGACTAGCTGTGTGACTCTGGGCAAGTCACTTAACCCCTATAACCCCACAAAAAAAACCAAACAAACTCTCTCTCTCTCTCTCTCTCTCTCTCTCTCTCTCTCTCTCTCTCTCTCTCTCTCTCTCTCTCTCTCTCTCTCTCTCTATATATATATATATATATATATATATATATATATATATATATATATATATAAAGTATTAGAAGAGTATAGCGGAGGTAGCTAGCTGAAACAGTGGATAAAGCACCAGTCTTGTACTCTGGAGGACCTAAGTTCAAATCTGGCCTCAGACACTTGACACTTACTAGCTGTGTAACCCAGGGCAAGTCAGAGAAAGAGAGAGAGAGAGAGAGAGAGAGAGAGAGAGAGAGAGAGAGAGAGAATAAAAAGAGTTTAGAACTTTCTCTAAGGAAGGAGCTTTCTAGAAGTTGGGGGCAGAAAGGCTAAAACTGGGTCTCTGGGTCCCCCCAAGAAATCCATTACTAATATTTATTTTCCCACAATACCCTGTTCACCTCAGTTCCTCACCTACAAAAGGATGTGGAGGAGGAAATAGCAAACCACGCCAGGATCTTTGCCAAGAAAATCCCAAAATGAGGCATGATGAGTCAGACATGACTGAAAATGATTAACAACAAAACAAGGAGTTCAAATCCTACCTAAAATACTTGCTAGATATTGACCCTGGGTCAATAATTTAAACACTCTGAACCTCAGTTTCATCTTCTGTCAAATTAAGGATGTGGAATAGATGACTTTTAGTCAAAGGTCTCCTGCTCTGAATCTGATCCTAAGGGTAATTTCAAGAAGGAAGAGTCATAACTCTAAAGCGAGAGGATCAAGAGATGTGACTTGTCTGCAGTCTTGAAGGAACACTAGGATTCTGGGGGGTAAAGCTGGTGGACATTCCAGGTATAACCAGATGTCTACTGTGAATTCCTGGAGGGTGGAGATATTAAGTCATGTTACTGGATAAAAAATCCAGTTTCCTTGGAACAAGTTGTATGTGAAAGGGAGTGTAGGTTGAACCCATATTACACAGAGCCTTAAATGCCAGGTAAGATGTTCGTATTTAATTGTAGTAACAATGGAGAATCACTGAAGACTTTTAAGCATGAAAGTGACATGGCCAGCTTAAGAAGATTATTTGGCCAGATTTTTACAGGATGGATTTGAGAAGGAAGAGTTTAGGATTAAGCAAACTAACCAGTAGGGCATTACAGTTGGCCAATACATAGGTAATAAGTGCTTTAATTAGGGTGGCACTCATGGGACTGTATTGAAGAGGATAGGTGAAAAAGATTTTAAGAAGAAAAAACAAAAAAAAATGACAACAACTTGGCAATTGATTTTATATTGGGGGAAAGGTAAAAAGTCAAGGATCTAGATGTTGAGATTATGAACTTGGCTGACATGGTCATCATGGTGACATCTTCAATAGAAAAAGTAAAACTAAAAGGCAAATAGTTTTAGGAGAAATAGTATGGTGTGCGCGTGTGTGTGCATGTGTGTGTGTGTTTGTCATGCTGAGTTTCAGGCATTGGAAGGACATTAAAGAAGGGATATCTACAAGTCAGTTGTTGATACTAGATTGAAGTTCAAGAGAAATTAGTTTCAGATAACCTAGATATTGGAGTCATCTGGAATGAATATGATATGAAAGGATATAAAAAGTGAGAAGTGATGGTATCACCTTGGGTAAGAGTGAAGAGAGAAAGCAGAAAGGAATGTCAGTGAGATGTTTCAAAGAGCATCTATACTTAGAGACTTGATATAGAGAATAAATGGGCACAGGATACACAGGAGGGGTGGAGGCACTGTGCTAAGTACATTTATATATTGTTTCATTTGATCCTCACAAAAACCCTGGGAGGTAGCTGCATTTATTATCCCAATTTTATATTGAGGTCATTGAAGCAAGCCACAGTTAAGTGACTTTCCCTGAGTCACTCAGATAGTAATTTTCTCAGTCTAGATTTGAACTCAAGTCTTCTTGATTTCAGGGCCTGTGCTCTATCCACTACATTATTTCACTACCATACCAGTTGCATGCCTTTAAATATTTTATTTAAACCCTCTATGCAACAGTTTTTATATCATTAAAAATGGGGGCAGCTAGTTGGTGCAGTGGATAGAGCACCAGCCCTGGATTCAGGAGGACCTGAGTTGAAATCCAGCCTCAGACACTTAATACTTACTAGCTGTGTGACCCTGGGCAAGTCACTTAACCCCAATTGCCTCCCTTACAAAAATGGATACAAACTTGACCCCTTATTTTACAGGACTCATGAAGAGAATGGAGCAAAGTGAGGCACTAAAGTTTACTAGATGTAATACTGACTTCTAGGTCTGTATCCCAAGGATATCAAGGAAAAGGGAAAAGGAGATATAGATATAGATATAGATATAGACATAGACATAGACATAGACATAGACATAGATAGATATAAACACAATATATAGCAGCTCTTTTTGTGGTGGCAAAGAATTGGAAATGGAGATTCCCATCTATTGGGGAATTACTGACCAAGTTATGGCTTTTGATTGTGAAGGAGTACTATTTTGCTATAACAAATAGTTAACAGGATGATTTTAGGGGAACAAAACATGGCAAGACCTATATGAACAGATTCAAAGTGAAGTGAGAAAGCAGATCATTGTGTACAGTAACAGCAATGTTGCAATGATGATCAGCTGGAAGAGACTTGGCTACTCTGATCAATTCAACGTAAGATTCCAAAGGACTCAGGATGAAAAAGTGCTATCCACCTCCAGAGACAGAACGGACGACCTCTCCATGAAATAAATAATTTTCTTACTTTCTTTATTTTTTTTTATTTTATTTTATTCTGAATTTAAGAAATAAAACAAGTATTTCCATAACATAGTAGAATGGGGGAAAAGATGTTTATACTTGGAATTGCAAATCCATTATGTACAATTTACTATTTCTTTTAAATATGTAATAAAGTCATTTTTGTCTTCTTTTACTTTTATGGTAAGACTAATATAGAAATATGTTTTGCATGATTTCAAGTGTATAAGAGACATCATATTGTTTGCCTTCTCATTGGCTGGAGAAGGATTGGTAGGGAGAGAGAAATCGGAGTCAAAATTTAAAGAGTGAAGGATGTTAAAATAAATAAAGAATGAATAAAGAAAAATAAAGAAATTGTATTAGCTGTGTGAACCAGAGCACATCACACAATGCCTGAAACTTACTTTTTCATCTATAAAACCAGGAGAATGATACTCATTGCAGTACCTACGTCACAAGAATGTTTGGGAGGCTCAAAAAAGACAAGGTATAGAAGATGTTTCACAAATTAAACAATTGTATAGATTGTTGTTGTTATAGAAATATTCTGACACATACTAACTGTGTGATCCTAGACAAGATATTCAACCCACAGACAATTCTAAGACTCTAAGTCACAGAGCAGATGTTTCCTCCTTGGGGGTTCTCTTTACCAATCATTTCACAGGTCCATTCTCCTTCCCATTATTATAAACTCTAAACTATAGAAATGAGAGCTACTATTAGCTCAAGGGACCAGAAAAAAACTTTGGATTTGAAGGGTACATGAAAATGGAAAGCATATGTAGCAGCCAGAAATAATTCTCTTTCTTCTTATCTCCTCAGAAAAGGCCCTTTTGGGGTTTCCTGGGGTCCTTGGCTGGACCTCCTTTCCATGAATTTTACTTGCATTTAGCCTAGTTAGATTACCCATGTTTAGATCAATGTGGGGCTCCTTCATCTGTGCACTTACGGAAATTCCACTTTGCATTAACTTCGTGCCTGATTGACTTTGCAATTTATATAGCATCATTCCAACTCCCACACAGATGGATGATGAAAGAGAAGATGCTAAAAAGGAGAGAAATTACCACCATGTCTTGCTTCCTAATTCATGTGGAATGGCATCATGGGGCTAATAGGGCTGTGGGTGTCATATGCACCAAGGAGATAGGTCAGTAGAATGTTTGGGTTCTCATTCTAGAATTCCTTCCTCTTACTCAGTCTAAAATAGCAGGCCCATTGCAAAGTGGAGACATTCTCCCAAGTAACACAGACTTAATGACTCAGCATTCTTGGTCCCTACAGTTGCCCAGGAAAGTGACAGATGGAGCAGTGGGCAACTCGGCTACAGTTGTTTAATAACACAAGTTTAAAATGCATCTGGGTAAGCCAGGAGGATTTCTGATGTCCCATTGCTTTAGCTTGTCATTCATTTAACAACTGTGAGCTGAGCCTTATGCTTAATTGCTTGAATGACTTGCTCAAGGTCACACTGTTAGCAAGTCCCAGCATTCAAACTCACGTTCATTAATATCAAATCCAATGCTCTTTACAGTATTCCTAGACAAATTCTGCCTTGCTTCATTCAAGGCAGAGTTTTGGGGAGTACCAGAGAAATGAAATCGATATGCTGGAGATAAACTACAGAGCAGGACAAATCGCGTGGTAAAGGGCCTGGGGGCCATACCATATGAGGATACATTGAAGCAATTGGGGAAGTTTACTTCAGAAAAGAGCATACTCATGGGGAGACTTGTCACCATGGGCTTTCAGTTCTGTCATAGAGAGGAGGTTAGACATGCTCTGCTTGATCTGAAAGAACAGACCAAAATCATGGGTAGAAATTGCAGAGATCATAATAGAGGTTTCATGTCAGGGAGGAAATCCCACCTTCCTAATAAGTCAAGCTATTGAAAAGCAGACTTGGAATTCTTTTGGAAAGAGTGGGATCTAGGCATTTAAGTGGCACAGGGGACAGAGTGCTGGTCCTGGAATTAGGAAGATATGGGTTGAAATCCAGCTTCAGATACTTTCTAACTGTGTGACCCTGGACAAGTAACTTATTTTTTGTCTTCTTGTTTTCTCATTTGTAAAACGGATACAGTAATAGTACCTACCTTGCAAAGTTGTTGTGAGGATCAAATGAGATAATATTTGTTTTTTAAAGTGTTTAGCCTAGTTCCTGGCACATAGTAGACATTATATAAATGATAATTGTTATTACCATGTGGAATAAGCCCTCCTCTCATATCACAGAAATAACCCAACATTTGAAATTCTTTTTATGAATATTCTGCTTCTGGATATGTTCTGGGGCTATTTTGTAGTGTGTTCACGTCTTAACCCAAGGTACAGGACTGGGTCATGTTCACCTCAGGGGTTTGGAAGAAGTGTTTATTCACTCTACTCTTTACCTTTCTAGTTCAGACTTTTTATCAAAAGACCAGACATCTTGAGTCAGAAGAGATCTTAGAGATCATTTTGTCCAAGCTTCACACTAACATTACATATGAGGAAAATGAGGCCCTCAACAGGACCAATGACCTACCAAGGTAACATAGCTGATATCTGAGACAGAATTTGAACCCAGGTAGTCCTGACTCCAACACCAGTCCTTTATTCACCATCCAAAACTCATTCTCGGTTTCATCCATTCCTCCATTCAATAGGTATTTATTAAATGTCTACTTTGTACAGAATACTTATATATATATATGTGTGTGTGTGTGTGTGTGTGTGTGTGTGTATGTGTGTGTGTGTGTAAAACCTTCTCTTTTTTTGTTTGATTTTTCACAGGGCAATTAGGGTTATGTGACTTGCCCAGGGTCACACAGCTAGCAAGTGTCAAGTATCTGAGGCCAGATTTGAACTCAGGTCCTCCTGAATCCAGGGCCGGTGCTTTATCCACTGAGCCACCTAGCTTCCCCTGGAAACTTCTGATAAGATGCAATTCTTATTTCTATGAAGCTAATTATATCATGTTGGCAGAGGACACAAAGGTAGCCAGCCATGCATTTTGTTAATATGTGTAATTCTTATATATTCCTCAGTCAACTAACTCTGTTCCTCATGCGAGTGGCCTCTCCCAGTGTAATAATTCTTTGCAGAGCTTACTCCATATGTGCAGTGTGGGTATCTTCAGTCACTTTACTTATAATGTTGTTGAATTTTTTTTTATTTTTGTTAAAGTAATGTATGTTTTGACTGGCTGGTAAATATAAACACATTCACGGGGACTTAGGAGTTTTACTTTTCAATGTATACAGACCCACAGAATGCTTTGAACTTGGGTTAGATTTTCTTTGTATCTATGTGTGTAAGGGACTAACCCTTACACTATAAAAAGAACTAACTATAATAAGAAAAGAAACAGATGGATGTAAAATCCTTGGGGTCAGGAAGAGCCTAGAACCCACGTTTGTACCTACAGAGGCTAGCACAGGCCCTAGTTCAGGGTAGGCACTTCAGAAATGCTTACTGATTGACTGATTCACTGCCACATGGTAAAAATGTGAGATGTTACTATTTCAAATCTACTTCCTTATATTCTTAATTACCTTATGCCATATTTATGCTTTATTCCCTCAAATAGAGCATATACAATTTTAGGTCATGGACTTTTTCTTAGATTTAAATATGTGTATCCCAACCCATAATTTGTGTGTAATAATAATTACCTGGTCACTGCTGTTCACTTCTTTCAGTCATGTCCAGCTCTTCATGAATCCATTTGGGGTTTTCTTGGCAGAGATACTGGAGTGGTTCGCCATTTCCTTTTCTAGTATCATTTACATAAATGAGGAAACTGAAGCAAACTGGATTGAGCGACTTGTCCAGGGTCAGACAACTAGTAAGTATCTGAGGTCAAATTTGAATTCAGAACTTCCTGACTCCAGGCATATTGCTCTATCTACTTCACCACTTCACTTCCCAATTAGCCAGTCAAGAAGCATGAAGTAAAATTTTGCAATATGCTAGGCCCTATGATAAGTGCTTAGAAGTCCAAAAAAAATGAAAGAAAAAATGCAATCCCTATTCTCAAGGGACTCACAATCCAATAGGAGAGTCAGTATGTGTGGTGATACATGCATAGAATGGAAAGTAAGCTCAGAGTCAAGTCAACTGAAGTGAGATTTGGAAGAGGAAGATTGGAAAAGGTCTTCTCCAAAACATGGAAATTGTTCTGAATCTTGTTAGACAGCAGAGAATCTGAGGCAGAAGGAGAATGCAATGAACCAGTTCAAAGATAAATGGTAGGAGATGGAGGATCATGTGTGAGGAAGAGCAAGAGCAAGGAAGGCATTGCAGGAATATCATAGAGTCGTGGAGGTAAATAAAACCTTAATGGTGATTTGTTTGTTCATATATTTGAAAGTATTTTCCTCATCATTTATTTATATAATTCCATATAAAGTTAATCTAAGAACAATTCAATTTAATGGAAAAAGACATTTCGTAACCATTCCAACAGATGTTGTCCCATGTTATGATTCTTAATTTGCAACTTCCATTGCCTATTCCTTACCCTGAGAATGTAAGTTTTCAAAGTGCTATAGCCTGATGATAGTTTTCACACATATGCTTGTCATTTTGTGTTTAAAAATCTCTAGACTAAAACTGGAGTGAAGCACAGAGGCAATAGAGAAGGAAAGGGAGGGAAGAAGGGAGAGGGGGAGGAGGAAAGAAGGAAAGAAGAGAATGACATAAGAGCTGGTTAAGAAAATCATAAAAATGAGGAGTGATGGGACAGAAACCTTAAATTCCCTAGTTCAAAAATGACTTTAGGTTCATCTATTTCGATACAGATCTGAACAGATACTCTTATAAATAATACCTCAAAAATTGTCATCCAGATTTTGCTCAATGACCTTATTTATTAAAGATTAGGGGAGAGGGCAGCTAGGTGGCACAGTGGATAAAGCACCGGCTCTGGATTCAGGAGGACCTGAGTTCAAATCCGTCCTCAGACATGACATTTACTAGCTGTATGACCCTGGCCAAGTCACTTAACCCTACTTGCACACACATGCACAAAAAGATTAAGGGAACTCCCAGTTCCTGAATCAGCTCATTTCTCTTCCATTGAATAGCTCTATTTGTTTTGAAGATTTCTCTTATATTTGGATGAAAGCTATCTGCTCAGGAAGCCAACAACATATCGCTCCTTGTCCTCCTCTGTTTCAAAGACAGCTGTCATGTCCCACCTAAATCTTCTCTTCACCAAACTATACCTCCTTAATTTCTTTAATCAACTCTCCTATGTCACAATTCTCTCACTTTCTGGTTATCCTTTTATGAATGCCATCAACCTTGCTAATGCCCTTCTTGAAATTCAATGTCCCAAATCTAAATATGTCTTCACAAAGGTTAAGTATTATAATATTAACAAGTCAAGTCAACAAGTATTAATAAACTATCTACTGTGGGGTAAAATCAGCTAGTTGGTACAGTGGGTAGAGCACTGGGATTGGAATCAGGAAGATTCATCTTCATAAGTTCAAATTCAGCCTCTCTTACTAGCTGTGTGACCCTAGGCAAGTCACTTAACCTTGTTTACCACAGTTTTATCATCTGTCAAATGAACTGGAAAAGGAAATGTCAAACCATTCTAGTACCCTTTCCAAGAAAACCCTAAATGGGGTCTTGAAGTGTCAGACATGAGTGAAACAATTCAACAACAACTATGTACCCAGCATGGTCCTAAGTGCTAAGGATACAATTTTTCCTTGAATTAAGGGCTATAGTGAAGGGGTGGGAGCAGGGACGTTTACTTGGTCTTGTGATCTTCAACATTTTAATCAGTTATTTGTATGAAAGTGCACAAGATATGCTCATCAAATTTGCAAGTGACGTGAAGCTGGAATGTTTAACTAACACACTTGGTGCAGCCAAGATGCAAAAAGGTAGGAAAAATACTAGAACCATGGTCCAAATCTAATAAAATAAACTATAAAATGAATAAATGTGTAAAATTTGACTCAGGTTCACAAAACAGCGTGATAACACAAGCTAGGGAGAGAAGGACAAACAATAGTTAATGTGAAGGAAATCTGAGGATCTCGGTGCATGGCAAGCTCAGTGTGATCTGATAGCCAACTTGTTATCTTTCATATGCTACATTAAAAGAATGTCCAGAAAAAATGAAGTGTCACAAAGGAAGGTCAATAAAACTAGACCCTGCTTACAGAGGGCTTACAATGTAATGGGGAGATGCAAAAACTATGCACAGCAAGGTACATACATGATATATTAGGGATAATCTTAGAGGGAATTATGGATGGCCACTTGTCAGGCATATTAGGGTAGAGAATACTGTGGGTCTGGGAGGGATGAAATGGCTGCAGATCCATTAATAACTACTCTTTGTCTCATGGTTCAACTAGTTGCAAATGTAGCTATCTGTAAAATCATGTGTCTGATACTTTCCATCTTGCCCACAAGGATAGCATAAGATAATTTGTTAAATGCTTTGCCAAAATCAAGGCCAACACTATTTAAAGAATTATCCCCTGGGCTAATAGTTTAGAAATTCAGTAAAAACATGGAAATGAAGTTAGTCTGGCATGACTTCTTCTTGATGAAGGCATGCTGGCTTGAAATGAAAATCATTTCCCTAAATGCTCACCAAACCCTGCTTTTAATAATCTCTACTAGAATTTTCCAGAAGCCAAAAATGAAACTCGCCTGCCTAAAGTTTGCTGACTCCACACTCTTCCTCTTTTAATCAGGACACTATTTGTCCGTCTTCTATGTTGTGGCACCCTTTTTTATCCTCTACCATATTTCAAAGATAGCTAACAGTGGCTCAGTAACCATATACATCCATTTATTTAGTACCCCCAAAGGAGTACAGAGAGATATCAGGTGAGAGAGATCAGAAGAAAGTGAAACAGAAAGGGAGGAGAGTTCTTTTTTTCTGATAAATCAATCAGAAGCAACCTCATGAAATAGCTTTGAATTTTTAAAAAGAAGAACATTCTTAAAATCTATTTTTATGTGATTTAAGAGTCAATCTTTATGTGTATGTGAGGGGCATGCTGTTAAAATTCTAAGTATCCAAGTATTATTCTTTGGTTCTCTGTTCACATAGATTCCCCCAGTTCCATTTATCCTATAAGAAGTATTTTTTTTTTAACAAAAGTATAATGTTTTGAGAGGAGGGAAGAGTAGCAGCACACCTTTTCATTGTCTTCATCAATAAACCATCTATGCTTTCCTCTCTTTATTGTCAATCCATGATAGCATAGCTAATAAAATCTTGTTTCTTATTTTCCCTATTAAAACACCCGCTCTTTGAGATCAGAAATAATATTCTCTTTCAACTTCCTATCTTTTCCAAGAACAACACCATGCTTTGTATGTGTTAATAAATGTTTGTGAATGAATGAACATTATCCTGCAATTATGATTACAGGATTGCTATGGAATTCGTGCAAAGGGGCTTGCCCCAGAATTCTGTATATATAAGATATATATGTATGATGGGCACACATGAGGAAAGCTGTGGGACCAGGGCATATATATGGACAAGGCAACTCAAACTCTTCCTTTGGGGGGGGGGGAGCAATGAGGTTTAAGTGACTTGTCCAGGGTCACACAGCTAGTAAGTGTCAAGTGAACGCAAACTCTTAACCTTCAGCTCTGCCCATGTCCTCATGTCAACATGCTGCTGTTTGTTCCTTCTACCTGGTATTATAGCTCTAACTTCTACTGGGTAGCATGCGGTCTCTGAGTTGATCACTTAATTTTCCTTACTGAAAGTCTCTAGTCAATGATTAATTCTTTTTTACTTTGTACTAAATGTTAGATCTTTAGAGTCCAGGGACTAGTTAGTTCTTTAGAGTCTACCAGCTTAACATCTGTTAAGACATAGTGGCCATAAGTAATGATGACATATACATTTATCTAGTGTTTACTAGTTCTGAGGACTTAAGAATTATATCATTGGATAGGTATTATTATTGAACCATTTTACACATAAGGAAACTAAGGTTAAGGGACTTGCACAGGGTCACACAGTTAGTAATTGTCTGAGGCCAGATTTGAAATCAGATATTTTTGATTCCAGGCCTGGAATTCTATCCACTGCACCATCTAGCAGCTCAGGAAGCCTATCCTTTACAAGGGTAGGCTGGGATATTTTAGTGCATAGCCACTAAAGGTCTGAGCCACCACTTTTATCTGAGGGCAGCTAAAAAAGGCAAGCCAAACTGTCCCTTTTGAGGTGGATTATATCTATTCCATTCACATCCTTTGTCCAGTGCTTTGATGAAGTCTTTGCTTTCAAACAACTACCTGACATGGTTAAAACATTTTGGTAACTCTATTTTATCCTTGATGTGTATATTGCATCCAAAGCCCAAACTGGGGACTCTACCATGTGCAAAAATACTCTTTCCATAGGAAAAGTGTGAAGGTTGATACAAGGAAATCCACTTCAATCGCTCTTTGATTAGCACCTAATAAAGTTGATCAGGAACAAAAGATCAGGGGAGTTGAGGTCATTACACTGCCTTCCAGCCTCTAGCACCACATTCCTATCTTTGATGTTTTCTTCCAGTTACAAAAACAACAAGAAATCTTGAGCTTGTATTCTTATTAGTACAAAAGTTCACTGACTCCTTACATTTTCAAAGCACTTTCTTTACCTCCTTTAAAAAAATAAAATTGAGGTTCCAAGAAGTTAATAGTTATTCAAGGAGGTAGCTAGGTGGCACAGTGGATTGCGCACCGGCCCTGGAGTCAGGAGTACCTGAGTTCAAATCCGACCTCTGACACTTAACACTTACTAGCTGTGTGACCCTGGGCAAGTCACTTAACCCCAATTGCCTCACCAAAAAAAAATAGTTATTCAAAGTTCCACAGCATCAGAGATAGTACCCACCCTAGTTCAATTTATTTCTTAGTTTTTTTCTGAAACTGAGTCCAGATCTCTTTCCACTATTACCAGGGATGGTACAACTGAGTCTCTTCAGACAAAATTCAAAATCATTTCCTGTTGGGTAGTAAAGGAAGCCTTCTGTGGGAAACTGGAATGGAAATGGACCTTGAAGAATATAGAGTAGAGTATTCCCAGTCTTGGAGGCTGACCCTGAACACATAATACTATTAAGCAAAGTATTGTCTTGCATGGGACAGATCTCTGGTTCTAAGGACATTCATAACTAAACTCCACAGACTTTGGGGATACTCACAGGGAGATCTGAGTGGGAAGATGCATGTCATTTCGCTTATGCATAGACTAAAGTTAGTAACTTCTTACTTTTAATGGTTCTTGTTTCAACTGCATATGTGAAAAGTGTTATGGTAGAGGCAATTTCAGTTGTTTGGAGATTTAAACAGTAATGCTTCACCTATCTGGGCAGCTAGGTGTTTCAGTGGGTGGAGCACTGGGCCTAGAATCAGGAATTCCAGAGTTCAAATTCAGCTTCAGACACTTACTGGTTGTGTGACCCTGGACAAGTCATGTAACCCTGCTTGCTTCAATTTCTTCATCCATTAAATGAACTAGAGACGGAAATGGCAAACAAGTCCAGTATCTTTGCCAAGAAGAACCTAATGGGGCTATGAAGAGTTGGACATGACTAAAATGACTAAACAACAAAGAAAAAGCTTCACCTATCAGATGAATTTAATAGATTAACGCTTAGCCAATAAACATAAAAAGCTACAAAAAGCAATAGTAGATAGCTACCATCTACTGCTGGTCTTCACTTCTTCAGCCATGATCATATCAGTGGATATAATGAGTCCATCAATTAAATGAAGCAATGGATTGAGTGCTAGACTTGTAGTCAGGAATACCTTAATTCAAATTCTCCCTCAAGTGTTTGTTATCTATGTGACCTTGGGCAAGTCACTTAACCACAAGGTTCTTGTAAAGATCAAATGAGATAACATATATGAAGTGTTTGGCAAACCTTAAAGTTCCATATGGAGGATGGTTATCATTATTATTAAAATTATTGTTATTTGATGATGATGATGATAAACCCTCCCCTTCCCATTTTCACTATTTCTGACGATGGCAAAACAATCACCCCAGCCCCTCAGGTTTACAATCTTGGAGTTATCCCAAACTCTTCCCTGAATTTTACCCCCTGTATCCAAAATATTGCCAAAGCCTGCCAATTTCACCTTTGCATCATCTCCCAAACATGTCTCTTTCTTATCTCTGACACTGCCACCACTCTGGTGCAGACACTCATCACCTAAAACATGGATATTTTTTTATTTAATGATATTTTAGGTGGAGCCAAGATGGCAGAGGACAGGCAATGATTCCTCAGAGTTCTCCCCCAAATCCCTTCAAATAATGCCATTAGACAATACCTGGAGCAACAGGACCCACAGAAGGACAGAGTGATATTATTTTCCAGCCAAAGACAGCTTAGAAGGTTGGCAGGAGGGATCTGCTGTACTGAGGCAGGAGTGGAAGCCAACTACAAGGTGAAGCCAACACAGATCCAGCCCCAGGCAGACTGTGCCAGAGAAAGAGACCTTCTGAGTCTCTCAATCAGCTGTAGCACCTGTGTCTTCTAGAACTAAGCCCACAGACTGGTGAGAGGGCATAGCTGTTGAGCAGGAGGAGATTACAGAAGTCTCTGGTGGCACTGAGGTGGAACTTGGTTGTTTTACCCCTGCTGGGAACCAGGAAGCAGCCTTGAGTGATGGTGGCCCAGGTGGGAGAGGGACACAGGCTTGCTGGAGCTATCAACCTAGGGAAACAAATTTTTTGTTTTCTGGTTGAAGAGTAAGGAGGCCTTGGGTTATTTTCAGGCCATAGCACAGGCCAGGTGAGTGGAGAACCTGCCTCTCCTTAAATTGTACTACCTTGGACCCCCTGAAGCTTGGGACAGTGCAGCCTGGAAGCAGTGCCCCACTTTAAGAAGGAGTTAAAAGTCAAGTAAAATAAAGGCAAGATGATCAAACAGAGAAAGTTGAAGACCATAGAAAGTTTCCTTAGTGACAAAGAAGATCGAAGTGTACCCTCAGAAGAGGATAGCAATGTCAGAGCTCCTACATCCAAAGCTTCCAAGAAAAATATGAATTGGTCTCAGGCCATAGAGATGCTCAAAAGGACTTTGAAGATAAAGTAAGAGAGAGGGAGGGAAAAATGAGAGTGATGCAGGAAAGTCTTGAGAAAAAAGCCAACAGCTTAAAAAGCCAAATAGAAAAGTATTTGAAGAAAATAATTGCCTAAAAATTAGGGTTGGACTTAATGCTATTTAATTTTTCCAATTACACACAGATAGTTTTCAACATTCATTTTTGGAAGATTTAAAGCTCCAAATTTTTCTCATTCTCTCCCTTCCCTCCCCGCTCCCCAAGACAGCAAGCCATCTGATATAGATTATACAGTACAATCGTGTTAAACATTAATCAGGTTGTGAAAGAAAATTTAGAACAAAAGGAAAAAAAATCCAAGAAAGAAAACCAAAAAAGTAGAAATAGTATGCCTCAATCTGCATTCAGACTCCATAGTTATTTCTCTATATGTGGATAGCCTTTTCTTTCATGTGTCTTTTGGAATTTTCTTGAATAATTACATTGCTGAGAAGAGCTAAATCTATATATTTCATTATTTCACAATCTTGCTGTTACTGTGTATAAGTTCTCCTGGTTCTGCTCACTTAACTCAGCATCAGCTCATGTAAGTCTTTCCAGGTTTCTCTAAAATCTACCTCATCCTTTCTTATAACACAATAGTATTTCATTACATTCACATATTACCACTTCCTCATACATTGCCCAGTTGATGGGCATCCCCTCAATTTCTGATTATTTGACACCACAAAAAGAGCTGCTATAAATGTTTTTTGGGGGAGAAATAATGTGGGTATTTTTGCCTTTTTTATGATCTCTTTGGAATACAGACCTAGTAATTGTATTGCTGGGTCAAAGGGTTTTATAGCCCTTTGAGTATAGTTCGAAATTCTTCTCCAGAATTGCTGGATCAGTTTACAACTCCACCAACAATTCATTAGTGTTCCAATTTTCCCACATCTTTTCCAACATTTATCATTTTCCTTTTTTGTCATATCAAACCCAGATTATTGTAATAGGCTACTGGTGGGTCTTCCAGCTTCAAGTCTCTTCCAATCCAGTCCATTCTCCATTCTGCCACTAAAATGATTTTTCTAAAGTTCAGCTATGTTCATGCCACCCTACTCCCCTACCCAATGAAATCATGAACATTCTCTGACTGTTGCCCATTCCTGGAATCCTATCCATCCTCCACTCCAACTACTGACCTTCCTGGCTTTCTTAAAGTCCCAACTGAAATTGCATCCTTCACAGGAATTCTTTCCTATCCCATCTTAATTCCAGTGCTTTCCCTCTTTTATTTATTTTTTTTATTTATCCTGGATATACCTTGTTTCGTATTTGTGTTTACATGTTATCTCCCCCACTGGATTTCAAGATCTTTGAGTGCAGGGACTGTCTTTTGCTTCTTTCTTTGTCCCTAGTGGTTAGCACAGTACCTGGTACATAGTAGGTCTGTAATAAATGTTTATTAAATGAATGGATTAATGAAGACATGAATGAATGAGATGACTTTCAAAAATCCTCTTGAAATACCATCATCACCATTCATTCATTTGTTTATTCGTTCATTTGCTCCTAAGATCCCTTATAACTCAGATTGTGTGATTCTGTCTGGCACCTTGCTTTTACTGGAAAATAAATAGGAACATAGAGAATAAAAACAAAATAACTTCAATGCAAAGAATGCTTCAAAATTTTAAATGTACTTTACTCATATTATCACACTTGAGTCTCAAGGGAGTTCCATGAAGCGCTATTACAGATGTTATAATCACCATTTTATGCATAAAGAAAGTAATGTATAGAGGGGTTTGTGACTTGCCCTTGTTCACCCAGCTGACCAGAACCAGAAGTATGATGTGAACCTAGATATCCCTACTTCCAAGTCCCAAGATTTTTGCATACCATGCAAAAATCAGGTGCTGGTAATAACTAGGCCTGTAGTAAACATAATATTGCAGAAAGATGTAAGTCCCCAAAAGAGGTTGAACCAATTATGTGGAAAGAGCCAAGACTACATGGGTAGCCACCCAATGTCAAGAAGAGTATGTGGTGAGTGAATAGCACATGGGATATTTATAGAATCAGGACAAAAATCACAGAGAATAGATGAGAAAGGAGGAGTTGTGATCTGCCTTGTTTTAAGGAGTACCTTCATCAATTGGATCAGATATCATTTAAATTATCAAACAAATTGAACAGTAGACCAATATGCCAAGGGCAACATATTCCTACCTCATTGTTGTTGTTTTTGAGTTGTTTTTGAATCTTTGTTCTCTCTTTGGCAGTTTTCTTTTTTTTTTCTTTTTCTTTTTTTTTTTTAGTGAGGCAATTGGGGTTAAGTGACTTGCCCAAGGTCACACAGCTAGTAAGTGTTAAGTGTCTGAGGCCGGATTTGAACTCAGGTACTCCTGACTCCAGGGCCGGTGCTCTATCCACTGCACCATCTAGCTGCCCCTTTGGCAGTTTTCTTAGCAAAGATAGTGGAGTGGTTTGGCATAACCTTCTCCAGCTCATTTTACAAATAGGGAAACAGAGGCAAACAGGGTTAAATTACTTGCCCAGGGTCACACAGCTTGGTAAATGTCTGAGGACAGATTTGAACTCAGGAAGATGACTCTTTCTAACTCCAGGCTAGTATTCTATCCACTTCACCACTTAGTTGTCATTACTATCTCACCAAGTATACAAACAATAAGTACTTGTCTAGTTTTTATTGAGAAAACAAATCATTTGCTCTTTTACATTAGGTTATCTGCTGTGCCAAGCACTATATTACTCTATAGTTCTAGGTGTAAGATGGTAGCAGGTATAGTTGAAAATGTAAAAATCACGAAATGGCATTTCTTCCCAAGGTATCTATTTTTTCCTAACTCAATAGCTGAGGATGGTGCCTACCAATAAGCAGAAGAGAAAAATAGTTTGCCATGGGGTTTGCTTTTGAGCAGACAATATGATTTTTTTAGGTAGATGGTGGTTATTAAAACAGTACTGAGCCCTAGGAACCCCCTTTGGGTTACTGTATATCATCTGTTGCAGAGGAATAATGAGTTTTGAGAAAACCAGGTTTTATGGGTCTAATTAGAAAGTAGAATTTTCTGGCCCCAGGAGTGCAGGATCCTCACATTAGCTGGGTGATATTTTATATAGAAGCCATAAAAAATATGGAAAATAGTCCTCTACCATCCAGAATAGTGTTTTCATGGTGCTTATTTCAACTAATGGTGCAGATTATGTATTTTTTTTAAATTGCTGCAGTTTTTGCTCTTGTTAGCATTTTTAATGCATTCCATAAATCTATTTGTCAGGAAATATGATGGAAATGATGGTACAGAAAAACCTATGATTAGAAAAAAATAAGCTGGTCAAGAGGTGAGGAAGGACACTCCGTGGGAAGGGGACTTGTTTGTTCCTTACCCACACACTATTAAGAGAATGCAATGTTCTGTTGTACATTGGTTGGACTTACTGTTGCAAACTTTTAGAAAGACATGAATCTTCTACACCCACCCACTCCCAAAGTCTTGCAAAGTGACTACCATAGACCATGAATTTAATAAATTCTTGATGAAAGGAATAAAGGGAGGGTGGGAGGGAGGGAGAAATTGAGAAAGAGACAGACAAACAAACATGGAGAACTCTGGATGGACGGGCTTGGAAGACAGGTAAATCTGTATTAAGGGAGAAAATACACACATTTATGAAAACACAGAAGCATTGGAGTTTGGAATACATTTGAGTTGGACTTACACTATTTTAGTCATATATTAATTTATGTTTTTATATATAAGTAGTTTAGGGTTCCAATTTTTATCCCTTCTTCCCTCCCTCCCCTCTTCCTCCCTGAGGTGGTAAGTAGATATAGGTTATACATGTACAATTATGTATAACATTACCATATTAGTGATTTTGTAAAAGAAATCTTGAATGAAAGGGGAAAAGTGAAAGAATATGAAAAATAGTATGCTTCAGTCCCTGTTCCAAAAATATCAGTTCTTTCTCTGGAGGTGGATAGTAAGTCTCATCAATAATCCTTTGGGATTGTCTTGGATCATTGTATTGTTTAGAATAAAGTCATTCACAGTTCTTCATCAAACAATATTGGTATCTCTGGGTACAATGTTCTCTTGTTTCTTCTCACTTCACTATATATCAATCAGTTCATAAAAGCCTTTCCAAACCTTTCTGAAATCAACTTGCTTGTCAATTTTCATAGCACAATAATATTCCATAAAGCACAGGTTGTTTAGCCATTCCCCAATTGATGGGCATTCTTTTGATTTCCAATTCTTAACCACCACAAAGAGCTTCTAGTTATACTATTTTTATAAATTAATTTTATGGGTGTCTTTTCTTTTACACTGAAGTCATGTCTGATATACCAATTCCTCGTCTTTACCTGTACCATTCCTTGTAACAAAGAAAAACAATCCCATCCAGCCTCAGACATTGGACATTTAACTAGCTGTGTGACCTTGAGCAAGTCACTTAACCCTCATTTCCCTGGAAAAAGAAAAAAACCAATTATTTGGGGACAACTAGGTGGCACAGTGGATAAAACACGAGCCCTGTATTCAGGAGTACCTGAATTTAAATCTGACCTCAGACACTTGACACTTACTATCTGTATGACCCTGGGCAAGTCACTTAACCCCCTTTGCCCCACAAAAAAAGGAAAGAAAGAAAAGAAAAGAAAAGAAAAGAAAAGAAAAGAAAAGAAAAGAAAAGAAAAGAAAAGAAAAGAAAAGAAAAGAAAAGAAAAGAAAAGAAAAGAAAAGAAAAGAAAAGAAAAGAAAAGAAAAATAGTCCCCAAACAACCAAGACACAGACCATATTGTATGCAACGTTCAGACTTGCTAGGGAGATATGTTTCTTTGTCTCTTTTCTGAGACCAGTGATGGTTTTTCAGTTATTCATTGTTTGACATTTAGGGTTTTGTTTGTTTGTTTTAACAACCATTTTATTTCCATTTTGTAAGCATTTATTTCCATTGTGTAAGCATCACTTGGAACATTCTTCCAGTACTGCATCCTTTATCCCACCTAAATACATACAAATCACTCCAGGTTTCTCTGAAGAACTCATCATCACTTCACAGTGCACAATAAAATGCTAATACATTGATATACTAGAGTTGGCTTCAAGTATTTTGCTTCTTTAGCAGCTAGATGGAGCAGTGGATAGAACACTGACACAGGAGAAATATCTAACTTCAAATCTGATTTCAGACATTACTAGTTCTAACATATCCTATTTTTGGCAAAAATTAAAGAAAAAACAGATAAAAACAAAGAGAAGTAATACATTTAGCATGGGCTATGAAAAGAGGCATATTCATACATTGCCAATGGAATTCTACATTGGTTCAAAACTTCTACAATACTATTTGGAATTACATAAGAACAGTGACTGAACTACTAAACTTTTGTGGTCAAAAACAAAGAGAAATAAAAACAAACAATATCTATAGGAGCATAGTAGTAGTAGTAGCAGTAATAGTAATAGTATTAGTAGTCATCATCATTACCATAGGCGTAGTTGTAGTCATAATCATTGTCGTCGTCGTAGTAGTAGTAGCTTACATTTATATAGCATGTATTTTGTGCAAGGGCAGCTATGTAGTATAGTGAATAGAGTGAAGGACCAAGAGATGGGAAGACTCATCTTCCTAAGTTGAAATTTGACCCCAGACACTTACTAGCTGTGTGACCCTGGACAAGTCACTTTACCCTGTTTGCCTCCGTTTCATCATCTGCAAAATGAGCTGGAGAAGTAAATGGCACTCCAATATCTTTGCCAATAAAACCCCAAATTGGATCACAAAGAGTCAGACAGAACAACTACTATGTTTCAGTGTGCTAAGCATTTTACAGTTATTATTTCATTTGATCCTTACAATAACTCCTAGAAAGGAGGTACTATTATTATCCCCATTTTACATTCGGGGAAACTGAGGCAAGGAGCTTTTAAGTGACTTGCCCAAGGCAACACAACTAGTATCTGAGACTAGATTGTAACTCAGGTCTCCCTGACTCCAGGCCCAGCACTCTATCCACCTAGCTACCCTACTACAGAGAGTTCCTGAATCTAATTGAGTAGGGCAGTGACATGGCCAGACCAATGCTTTAGTGAGATCCCTTTGACAGCTGAATGGATGATGAACTAGAGTGGAGAGAGACTTGAGGCAGAGAGAGCCGGCAGAAGCTGCATAATGATGCAGGCTTTGAACCCCCTTCTTCTGAATTAAAATCCAATTTTCTTTTCACACTATCATACTGGCCTCCCAATGTTCTGGGTTTCCTCCTTTATTTCTAGTGCCTTCTAATTTCCTCTACACAAATGATGGCTATCAATACAGACATGTAGATACAATGTGTGAGGGAAATGATTTGTTATATTGTTCTGGAAAAATTAGTACACTGTTTAAATCCAACCCTATGTGATTAAAAGTTTTCCACACCCAGAATTTTGTGTGACCCCATAACTAACTGTCTGGGAATCTTGGAAATGACTACAAGCCTTTTTGGGTTCTCCTGGGTCCTAGATCCACCAAAAGCATTTTTGTTTTGGGTTACTATACCCAAAACTTTTGATGTTAAATAAAGCTTGCTTTCCCTTAATATGGTTGTATGTGTGTGCATGTGGAAATTTATTTTGATTTGGGGACCGTACCTTTGGGCTGAGATTAGAAAGCCTTAGGCCCTCAGGGTCTCTTCTGTGTGGCAGTGGCTGGTGCCCCTCCCCCTCCACTTCAGCTGAGCCAAAAAGCCCATTGGGCTGTATAAGACACCAGCTCAGACAGTTGGGGGGAAAAAGCCCCCAGCTCCCTCTACCTGAGCAGATCTATCCTAGAGATCCCGGGCTTGTCCAGGCCTGGCTCTGGCATAGCCTGTGCTGAGGCATGTGATGCTCGAGTATCTCCCCAGCCCCAACCGCAGCCCTGGCTGGTGGATTAGCTTGGTCGGTAGGGGCAAAACAAGCCCCGGGATTTGAGTGGAGAAAAGGAAAATATATGTAGGCCTGGAGATTAGAAGAACAGGAGGGTGAGGCTGCTGGACAAGATTAAGGGAATGGAGAAGGATGCAGGGGAAGGCTAAAGGACTAGGAGCAAGGGAGAGGCCGGAAGGTTAAGAGGTTGGAGAAGACAGACAGGGAGGCTGCTACAAGGACACTAGAGAAAGTGAGAAAGGGCTTTCCAGTTTGAAGAAGGTCGTTGGTACACAGGAGGAGGCCAAAGGACTAGGAAGGAGAGGACTGACAAGATTAGGAGAATAAGGAGGCTGAAGGACAAGATAGGGAGGCTGGCAGACGAGATTGGAGAGGAATGGTCAGAAAGGGGCTACAAGGAGGGAATGGAGACTAGAGATTCTGGAAGGAGGCCAGAAGATTAAGAGGAAAGTTAGAAGAAAGTAGCTGAGCCATGAAAGTGTAACATACTCTAAGGCAAGAAGCAGCTATGAACCTTATTGTATTAAAAAAAGTTCCAGGCCCAGCGGGTGGAAAGAGACGCACCACAATGCAGTCAGGTTGTACATTTTATTTCCCTGTATTCTTAATTTTAAATAGTATCTCATAAACTCAGCTTTGATTATTTAGTTAAGAGGCTTCTTAATATTTTGCTTATCAGTTTGGGAGCAATGTGGCGGAACTTTCAAACGGCCCATATTAAGTTAATAGCAGTCAGATAGCCAGTGAGTCAAAAATCCCCAGATAAGTCACTCAGTCAGATTAGTCCCCTCAAATTAGCCCCAGTTTAAAATATTTCCACAGGTACCCTTGTCTAAATCCTACATAATATAAACTTCCAAGAACATGGGGAGAGGGAGTCACACCTTCTTTCTGGTTCATTCTCCTCTAGCAAATGACCTAATAAGTTTCTTTCTAAAACTATTTCAGATGTTGGGATTTGTTCTTATGGACAGCAAATGAATCCTACCCAATATGGTAAGGTAGTAGGGAAGGTGGGGTGGGGTGGGGTGCATGGAGCAAGGAGACATGGGAAAATCAAGTTTCTATTGATATAAAATAAAGAGGTAGGAACCACAGGATATGTAGATCAGACCAAGATGCTACAAGTAGCTGAGTACGGTTAAGAAATAGTATCATTTGAGATACTAGGTGGCATAGTAGATAGAGCACCAGCCCTAGAGTCAGGAGAAGCTGAGCTCAAAACTGACCTCAGACACTTCCTAGCTATGTGACCCCAGGCAATTCACCAAACTGATAAAGAAAGGAAGAAAGAAAGACAGAAGGAAGGAGGGAAACAGGGAAAGGTAACAACTGATCCTCCTCCACACATTCTTCAAGCAAATGAACAACCTTTCCTTAACACTTATGTCCTGAAACTGCCACCTTGTGGTACCCACTGCCTTGATTGGTGAATACCCCACATGTTCCAATCTGAGAAATAGAACAGATCTTCATTTTACTCCTGATACATCTCTTTGCTTCTCAGACTGGAAGCCATGTTCTGGAGGATTTAGCTTTTTTAGTTCTGTAACACCTGCCCTGAATCTTCTGCTGTCGTGATTGATGAGTTCCTCAAATATAGGCACCCAGAAAAAAATATAGGTGCCCAATACATATAAATGGACCAGACATGCTTCACTTTACTCCCCAGCCTTTCTGTCTTACACACCATACCCTCCCACTTTCCATTTCTGAAACCACAGTCAAAATCAAATCCACATTTCCATTGCTTTGTCTATTTCCCTATGGCTCCTCTAATGCCTTCTGTAAGGCTCCAAACTAAAACATGCCTCCCTGGCCATTACAATCTTCCAGAACTTGTCTTCTGTTATTAGAACACAAATTCTTTGAGGACCATTGCTGCCTTTACTTTTCAATTAAAAAAAATAAAGTTTTATGTATATCTTTTTTCTTCATATTGGCAAAATTCCTTCCAGTATCTCTCCACCTTTTCCCTTCCATATGAAAAAAATATATATTTTTTTTAAATGTTGAAGAAGATTGAAAAAATCAGTGGAGTCAAAACAATGAAATCAGAATATATAGTGTTATGTGGATTGTGTTATATAATGTTTATATATAATGATTTTATGTTACATTATAATATATATTTATATATTGTGTGTTATATTAATTATATAATTTTAATTATATGTTTATATGCTATATATTGTTATATATGGTATAGTTTTATATAGTTATACACATATATATGTGTATATATAAATATGTATCTAAATATCTATATCTAACTCTGTCTATTATGTGTCCATCCATCTATCCATCTATTTATCTATGGTCCATACCTGTGGCTCTCTCATTCCCTCAATGGACTGAGGAGGAAGTATCTGTTCATATCTCTTTTTTGGTCACTTTTTTCTAGATAATACTGAAGATAGAGCACTAAAATTGGAGTCATTAAGATCAAAGTTCAAATCCAGCCTTAGACACTTAGTAGCTGTGTGACATTGGAAAATTACTTCACCTCTTTGCCTTAGTTTCCTTATCAGTAAATTGGGATAATAATCATACCTACATGCTGATATTGTTGTGGGAGTTCAAATAAGATAATATTTGCAAAGTTCTTTACAAACCATAAAGTATTATACAAATTCTGCTTACCTTTGTTGTTGTTGTTTCCATCCTTGTTCTTTCTGATTTTGTAATATTCACTTTGTTGTTTTGTGGTTGTTTTTCTTTCCATTTACGCAGTTGTTGTTTATGTTGTTGTATTGGTTCTACTTATTTCTGTCTGCATCAGTTCACAGGCATCTTTCTATGCTACTCTCTATTATGCACATCATTTCTTGCAGCACATTGATATCTCATTACTTTCATGGACCACACTGTCTAGGCATTCATTAAATGATAGGTATCTATTTTGTTTCTAGTTCTTTGCTACTACAGATTGATAGGGACACTCTTGTTATCATTGATTTCCTTAAAGTATATACCTAGTAGTGGAATCTCTGGGCCAAAGAGCTTGGTCATCTTAGGTATTGTTTGGATAATTCCAAATTACTTTCAAAACTATACTGATTCACAGCTCTACCAACAATGCTTGGTAAAAGATGAAACTTTAGGAGTAATGTGATTTATATATTTATTAGTGATTTTGACCATTCTTTCATATGGTTATTAATATTTTGTGATTTGGGGGGGGGTATCTAGGTGGTACAGTGGATTGAGTGCCAGACCTAGAATCAGGAAGACTTTAGTTCAAATCTGTCCTCAGACACTTACAATCTGTGTGACCCTGGACAAATCATTTAACCTTGTTTGCCTCAGTTTCCCCATCTGGAAAATGACCTGGAGAAGGAAATGACAAAACCACTCCAGTATCTTTGTTAAGAAAACCCCAAATGGGGTCGTGAAAAGTCAGACATGACTGAAGAACAATACAATAACCTACTCTTCTTTTTGTTTTTTTTGAAAACTGTACATATCCACTGTCAACTTAATTGTTGGAGAATCATACTTTTCTATTGGATCCCTTGGCTTAAACATAATGTTGGGTATAACTAAGCAATTGAAATGTGTTTTTTTTTATCCATTCATTCACTCATTCATTCATCCAATGAAGATATCTATCCTCCATGAGTTCCACTTATGAAATCTAAAATTATTTGCTACTTCCCCTCTTGCATTATGGTCATCTCTACATGTCCCAGAATGCATTTGTGTGTTTTAATATCATCAGTCTTTAGTCTTGCAAGCTGACTCATTTTTTACCCTTTTAATGAAACCAGAATGCATTAAACTGATTAGTTCTTCAGAATGATGGTCTTTGAGCTGAGCCAGATAAGAATAGACAAAAACGGACACAGGATAGCATCCTATGGCAGAGGTATTAAATGCATGGGCAATAGGTCATATGTGGCCCAAACATTCTAAAATATACTGAAACCAGGTTAAAATGTAATTGGAGAGTACTTTAAAAATAAATAAAACAATAAAACATAGATTATGTTAATCAGTCGTTTTCTTTCTTTCTTTCTTTCTTTCTTTCTTTCTTTCTTTCTTTCTTTCTTTCTTTCTTTCTTTCTTTCTTTCTTTCTTCCTTCCTTCCTTCCTTCCTTCCTTCCTTCCTTCCTTCCTTCCTTCCTTCCTTCCTTCCTTTCTTTCTTTCTTTCTTTCTTTCTTTCTTTCTTTCTTTCTTTCTTTCTTTTTTAGTGAGGCAATTGGGGTTAAGTGACTTGCCCAGGGTCACACAGCTAGTAAGTGTTATGTGTCTGAGGTCAGATTTGAACTCAGGTCCTCCTGACTCCAGGGGTGGTGCTCTATCCACTGCACCACCTAGCTGCCCCAATCAGTGGTTTTCTAAGTCACTATGAGACTGGCAGGGATCCTTATGAACAATTTGGTGCCTCTGTTTCTATTAGGGTTTGACATCACTGTGCTTCAGTAACAAAAATACTGGGTCCACTTTCACTCCCTGTTCCTTCCCCTACTGATGCCATCCATGGGCCAAAAGTCAATGCCACAGAATCATAGATTCAGATCTGGAAGAGACTTTAAAGAATGTCTAGTCAATCCCTCTCATTTTACATATGAAGAGACTGAAGTCTGGGGATAGACATGACATTGATTTGTCCAAGGTCATTACATGGCTAATTAAGCATTTTAACCAAGTTCCCTTGGCCTCAAGTCCAAAGCTCTTTCAGCATAGTAGATAGAATGCTAGCCTTGGACTTGGGAAGTCATGGGATCCATTTCTACTTCTGATCCTTACAATCTGTGTGACCATGGGTAAGTCACTTCTCTCATCTTCAGCTTCCTTATCTGTAACATGGAGATAATAATATTTGTGATGCCTACCTCAGAAGGCTGTTGTAAGAACAAAATGCGAAAATGTAGGTATGGATCTGTGCCAATCCCAAAGTGCTACATACATATCTGGCTGCTATTAGTTAATAAAATTAATAATAACATTTTAAAAACTTCTACTGGATTACATTGCAGTGGGTCGTCATTACCTTCTTTCACTCATACCCAGAATCCCACTCCTATAAATTATTTCTATGTGCTAATCATAGAGTAAAGGTGAAATAAGAAATGACATTGATAGGGCAGAAATTCCCATGTTTTCTTCTTGACCGTAACCTAATATTAAGGTTTAAGGAAAAGTATATCTACATAATAATATCCCAGAACACATCGACAATACACTATTTATAGTTTAGTTTCCCTCGACTAAATTATAACTATAAAATTCACTATGAGGACACATTTAACTTGATTTTGCCATAACTACAATCTGTAGCAATTGAGGCACTAAAAATTGTGCTGGGCTGTAGACAATAAGATTTTCTATAATTAAGTCATTTCTCCACCCCCAAGCCCAGTTCCCAGAGGCAGTATTCTGCTTGCAGACTTCCTGGGTAAGGCTACAGTCTTATTGATCACAGGGTCTTTGTTCTCTTCCCTTTGCTAGTATCCAAGTGAATTGCAATGGCAACAAAACAATCTCCTGAGAATCTGAGAAGCTAGTTTAAGTTCTCCCAAATATCAGAGAAACATTGACATCCTATACCTTTCAGCCAATCAATAGATGTATCCACAACTATGATGGACTGCTTGGATTAACCTCCAGAGTAAGATGGGTAGTCAAATGTCCAAACTCACAATAAAGAGCTAGGAAATAAATGGTCAGATGCTGAAGGGCAGGGAAAAATAGATTCTAGTCTTGTCATGGTAGGCATTTCTGCTCTCAAACCATGGAGGAAGCATGAATTCTTCCCTTTTGGCTGACGGAGAAATAGTGGTTTGTTTGGAAACTCCTTGAGGGAAGGCCTTGTCTTTTTTTTTTTCTGGTGAGGCAAGTGGGGTTAAGTGACTTGTCCAAGGTCACACAGCTAGTAAGTGTTAAGTATCTGAGGCCGGATTTGAAATCAGCTACTCCAGAATCCAGAGCTGGTGCTCTATCCACTGTGCCATCTAGTTGCCCCAGGCCCTGTCTTTTGACTCTGTTTTACTCCCCATCATTTAGCACAGTGCCTGCCACATAGTGAGCACATAAATATTGATTGATTGGTTGAAGAAGAATCCATTAGTCTTACAAAGTATATACAGACAGGGCTCATCCTCTCATTTCATGAACAGAATATAATGGGAGCCACATAAATCAGAGCAAGAGGATGAGAATGTAGAACCCAGTAGTGCCAGGATAAAGATCGCAATCATGAATGATGAACCAGATGCCTAAATATTGTTTGCAAGGACATTATTAGTGGACTCAGTGTGTGTGTGTGTGCGTGCGTGTGTGTGCGTGTGTGTGTGTGCGTGTGTTTGTGTATATGTGTTTGTGCGTGTTTAATGCAAAGCGTATACATCAGCCCTTCTCGTTATTTAATTTTCTTTTTGCTTTTGTGTTTGTTTATTCACATTGACAGTACTTATGGTAATATGCCCTTGCCTTTCTTTAACCCCAGTAGAATGTCTGGCAAATAGTGTGTCATTTAAAAAAACTATGTCTGTTGTCTTAACCAAATTAGTCATCATGACCATGCTGAGCCCTACATAGTTCTGTGGACTGAAATCATCCTAAAATCACATAATAGCAAAGGAAGAAAAAAGCAAAATGAGTAGAGTGAAAGGTGTACACTAGACTCGAGAGGAAAAGATATTTTAAACTTAGAGAAAAAATAGGTATGGTTTTATGAAAAGAGACTCTCAATGGAATTTGGCACAGGAGTTCGGAAAGATCTAAAAATGTAATTTTGTCCATGAAATCTGAAATAACCCCAGTGTAAATCCAAAAGAATAATGTGGTCATGAAAATGAACATATATTTTTATTTAAATTATAAAATATTGAAGGGGGGCACTTTAGCAAGAATGAGCACACAGATATGACACAAAATTATAAAGGCAATGTTGGTATGACCAAAACGCATAATGAACCAACACTTGGGGGAGGGGGGACCTCAAGAAAATGAAGTGATTTTTTGAAGTGCGTTTATAACAAAAAAATAAGGAAGGAAAGAATGATGTTACTGCTAAGAAAGATTAAGGAAATTAAAGGAGGAAAAAAGTACTTTCTTTTTAAAAAGCAATGTGTTCCGGGGGCAGCTAGATGGCACAGTGGTTAAAGCGCTGGCCCTGGATTCAGGAGTACCCGAGTTCAAATCCAGCCTCAGACACTTAACACTTACTAGCTGTGTGACCCTGGGCAAGTCACTTAACCCCCATTGCCCCACACAAAAAAAAAAAAAAAACAAACAAAAAAAAAGCAATGTGTTCCAGTAACTAAGCTACGTCCTGGGATTACAAAAACAAAAGCAAAGACAGTCCTTTTCTTTAGCCCACTGACTTACTAATGGGGAAAGAACATGTAAAAGGTAACAGTGGCCAGGGAGGGCTGGTTTTGGTCAGAAAGCTATAGGGATGGTGTTTAGAACCTAAGCGCATAGTCTCTTTTCAGAGACAAGTAAATTACATATCCAGCAGGAAAAGACTTGCAGATGAAATAAATATCACCATCCATAAACTCTGAGAAATTATGGACAAAAGGAGATGTATCAGAACTTTCAGTTGTGGGTAAGCAACTACTTTCATAAGTTTCAAAGAAGGCTTAAAAATGTATTCTAAAAACTAAAGAGGTGGGAACAAGACTATGATTCATGGAAAAAGTAACTCGTAGGTGTATGAGAATTTAAGAAATAGGTGGGAAGGAAGGAAGGAAGGAAGGAAGGAAGGAAGGAAGGAAGGAAGGAAGGAAGGAACGAACGAACGAACGAAGGAACGAAGGAAGGAACGAAGGAACGAAGGAAGCAAAAGATTTCAATTGGTTTGCTGATTTTTTTCCTCTTTTTTATATTCTTTATTATAAGAGATGATTCCCTGGAAGGGGAGGGGAGGGGAGGGATACAGGGGGAAATGTAAATGTTGTAAAATTTAATGATGGTGATAATATCTGTTTAAATAATTTTTAAAAGGAACAGGTAGTCCTCAAGAGCCAAGATAAACTTAATATTAAGCCAAACTAACCTCATTTCTTACCTTAGTCAATGAAAGAAAAGAAAAAAAGAAACACTTGATTCAGAGTTCAAGAATCTGTTGGAATCCTCGTTCTGCTGCCTACTCCCTGTGTGACCTTGGCAAGTCCCTTCCCCTTATGGGGTCTCCATAATGAAATGAAAAGACTAAACAAGATGATCTGCAAGGCCCCTTTGAGTTCTAAATCTATGATCACTGTTTGATATGTTTACGATACTGACAGAAAAGTGGAGTTGACAATGACATGCTTAATCTCAGTAAGGAGTCTGTTGGTGGCTACAGGATCAAGATGAAATTATTCACAAGAGTAGCCATCATGGGGGTGTTTTATAGTTTGCCTTTAATCAAGAAAATCTGAAATGTTGACAAAGCATTCTGAATGTTATTAAATATGTATTATATATATATATATTATGTGTTACATATATATAATATTTTTTCCTCTTGCTTTCTTATATAGCTGAGGAAAAAGAATGGTGAATTTTGTAAAAGTGCTCCCCAGATTCTTTTTTTTTACTCTTTTGACTGTGATTAGACAACACAGAAAGAACTCGAGGGAGCAGGGTTATTTGCTTGGGGAGGTCAGGACTAACCTCTAGTGTGGTGCCAATTTCAGGTAGGATGAGATGATCCATGGTGCTTCAGTCTATTTTTAGGGTCAGACTTGAGAAGTTCTGCCCAAAAGGTGGGAAAACTCAGAACGAGGGAATTAGATGAATCTGATTAACTGATTACACCAGTGCACTCTTTTTGCAAAGGGTCTGATAAACCACTCATGCAGTCACCAAGAGTTTGCTAAGGACTTACTTACTCTGTCTTGAATACTGACTACATGGTAGGGATGCAAAGGAGGGGTCAGGGTATTAAGTAGCTTCTGTCCTCATGTAGCTTTCATTCCATTGGGTGACAAATAACATACACAGATAGGTTGATACAAAATAAATAGGAAGAAATTCAGGGTATGCCAGCTAGGTGGCACAATAGATACATTTCTAGGCCTGAAGTCAGGAAGACATCTTCCTGAGATCAAAGCTGGCCTTAGACATGAATCAGCTGTGTGACCCTGGACAAGTCACTTCACTCTGTTTGCATCAGTTTCCTCATCTATAAAGTGAACTGGAGAATGAAATGACAAACCATTGTAGGATCTTTGTAAAGAAAACCCCAAATGTAGTAACAAAGAGTCATGATTGAAATCACTAAACAACAGCAATGATTCAGGGTACAATAAAAGTAGTGAGTGAAAAGGGAAGGGAGGATCAGGAAAGTGCTCAGGTAGGACATGGAAGTGGAAATGAATCTTGAAGAAAACTAGAGATTCCAAGAAGTACAGGTGACAGACTGCACAGAGACATTGAGAAGGGAGATGGAAAATTATGTGTAAGGGACAGTAAGTAGGCCAGTTTGGCTGGAAAGAAGAGTGTGTAAGGGAAAGTAATGTGATGTCAGTCTAGGAAGAGACTGAAACCTGACTCTGGTGGACTTGAAATGCCAGAAAGAGTTTTGTTGTTGTTGCTGTGCAGTTGTTTCAGTCACATGCAACTCTTCTTAACTCCATTTGGCATTATCTTGGTAAGGATACTGGAGTGGTTTGTCATTTCCTTCTCCAGTTCATTTTACAGGGTAGGAACCTGAGACGAACAGGGTGACTTGCCCAGAGTCTGAGGCCAGATTTGAACTTAGGTATTCCTGATTCTAGGCCTGGAGCTCTATCCATTGGACTACCTGATGCCAGGAAGAGTAATTCATATTTTATCCTAGAAACAATAGAGAGTTGTTGAATCTTCTTGCATAGGATAGTGATGTGGTCAGAACAGTGCTATCAGAATAGAGATGTTCAACACATGGTTGATGGGCTGCATTAGTGGGGCCCAAACAGAATAAAAATTTAATTATAAAATGAGTAAAAGTACAATAAAACATAAATAATATTACATTTTTAAACTAAGTCAATATGTTGACCACAGGGATCCTTACATAGAATTTAATACCCACTCCTCATTTCTACATGAGTTTGCCACCACTGTTGTAATTCAACCATTCCTAATTCATGCATCCTCTAACATCACTAATCTACATTTTCATTTTAAAGTTCACAAAATATTTTTGCAAATACCGTGTCTTTTCTTATATATAATCATCCCTGTGAGAAAAGCATCACTCTTATTATTATCCCCATTTTAGGTAGGGAAATTGAGGTTCCAGTATGTTAAACAACTTGCATATTGAGGTCACATGACTTCTAAGTGTCAGAGGTCAAATTCAAAATAAGGTCTTCCGTAATTCCAAAATCAGAGCCCTTTTCCTAGCAACAGACTCCCAGAGAAATTTCACTTTAACTAGTGGGAGAATTTAAAGGACAGAATGCAAAGTTCACCAATAGAATGTATTCTCCTTGAGAATAGGAATCATTCCATTCTGTGTACAGGTATTGTGATGATTAAAAATTTGAGAGACATAGTTTCTGTATAATTTAATCATTTTGTTACTAAAGTCAATATATTATTAATAAAAGGATGGTCATTGGCCATTCCTCTCAGACCAAAGACAATCATGGTGGCTGGGCTCAGTAGGTGCTTTATCAAACAACAATCAAATATAATTGGTTAGTGTAATTTGGAGATAGGCTATATTAAAATGAAGGGCTATACAATACCACCACCACCCCCAGGGCCTTGGGTATCAATTCAAAGAATGTGTACTCTTTTCTATGGGTGGACTGAATAACCCTTCCCTGGATGGAGAGGCCTTCCAAAAACACAAAAAAGATCTGTCTCTACCCAAGCTTGAGGAGAACACAATGAGCTTCCCCACTCTAGAATCCTTGCAAACTTGGGGTAAGTCTAATCAAGATAAATTGATTCATTGCAATCTTATTTCAAAGAGAAACTGAACCTCTAAAAGTAAGGACTTTGAAAAAAGAAAGAAAGCTCTGAATCTCTCCAAGATATGTTTTTAATAAACATTTATCACAGTATGTATCTGTCCCCTCAGTGCAAGACATAATAAATGTTTTTAAAATGTTTATTGATTGATTAATTGATAAGAAACACTTCTTTTTTTGAGGTCAACTACTGTGGGACTCATTCTTCCTTTGCCCTGGATACCAGTATTTCTATTGATGCAATGGAAAATGCCAGTTGTTTGTTGTTTTTCTATTTTATTATTGAATACTGAGGTAGACTTAACCAGGAAAGATAAATTAACCTATCTCTATGGAGGAATTCAATTTAGCTCTGGCAGGAGTGAGTAGGAGGAATTCTTTGTGATGCTGAGTGCTACAGTGTAATGCAGGAATTTCGGGCTAGGATTTATTTGTTGAAGATTTATAGAATTCAAACAATCTCCAAATGGGAAGGTAATCCTAACCTCTTCTAGCTCAACTCCTATGTAAATAAGGATACCTGGAGGAACCTTATCTCCAGCAGAGTCATCCTGTCTCTATTTTAGGACAGGAATTACATGGCCACCTTTGGAAAGTTTTGGTCAGTATTCTTTCAATACCTGACATTATAGCTTCATGGGTTTTCAGCTTCAGGAAGTAATAATAGAATTTATTTCAAGAATATTAGTTTAGGTGGCAGACCTTATTCCTAATCCTCAAAGGAATTAAAGTCCTCCCCAACCCAAAATAATATTAAGTTCCTCAAATAGTCAAAGATGGGGCAGGATTTTAAAATCAAGAATTACAACCCTCAATTGATAAATGGCCAAAGCATATAAATAGGCAATTTTCAGAGGAAGAAATCAAAGATATGAATAGTTATATAAAAATGCAACAAATTGGTAAAGATTCAAGAAATTCAAATTAATACAACTCTCTCTCTCTCTCTCTCTCTCTCTCTCTCTCTCTCTCGCTCTCGCTCGCTCTCGCTCGCTCTCGCTCTCGCTCTCTTGCTCTCTCCTGCTCTCTCCTGCCCTCTGTTGCTCTTTCCCTCTCGCTCTTTTTCGTTCCCAAACCTCGTGTTGGTGGTAGAAAGAAAAGGAGAAGAAGGAGGCCAGGCTGAACCCTAGAGTAGATAGGTTTCTTTCTTAACTTTCTGAACTCCACATGTTCTCTCTGTACTCTTTAATAAATGCTCAGTTCCAAAAACTGGTGCTTCTGATGCTTCTAACTTATAAGTAAAGCCTAGCTAGTTTTTACCCCACACTGGGGGAAGAACAAAGATGACCACACATTAGATTTTAAATGTCACATGTGACAGCGTCTACCATCTCTCACAATTAATTCTAAAGTTCTCTACAGAGACCTTAAGAGTGTCCTTGTATTGCTTCTTCTGCCCTCCATAGCCTTCCAAACACTGAGCTCGTTCTGGCAATGTATGCCACAACCTCACCATCTATGTGTACATCCCCAGAAAGTATGTTGCCAACAATTAATGTTTTGACTTTTGGCTTACTGGATCAACTAGAGTCATTCAGATTGTTCACCTCTAGGGTCTACCCAAAGGTGGAAGTAAATAGCAGGTTTGAAGGATGGTTGTTTTTTCCTGGTTCCCACTCCTCTCTTCATCATGGTAAAGACTGACTACTCAGAGCCAATTTTGAATGAGAGGACTGAGCAGATCTGCTGCTCCCTGGTCTCTTGCAGTACCCCTGGGGAAAATGGGGCTCCTGGAAAAGATGGAAGAGATGGGCTCAAGGAAGAAAAGGGAGAACCAGGCCAAGGGCTCAGAGGTATCCAGGGCCCTCCAAGGAAAATTGGGCCTCCAGAGCAACCAGGCTCACAGGGGACTCCAGGACTACCAAGATTGAAAGGAGATAAAGGAAACAGCTCAATTTCTTTGAATAATCAGTCAACCTTGGAAAGAAAAATCCAGGACCTTGAAACGCAACTGGAAAACATCAATAAGTCTTTCCTCAAATTGGTCTCAGCCTCACACAAACATATCCAGACACTTCAAGCTCAAGTATACAGGAACAAAAATCTTCTGACCTTCTCCTTGGGCAAAAAGCCTGAGGAAAAACTCTTTGTAACCAATGGAGAAAAAAAACACTTTTGACAGAGTGAAAATTCTTTGTGAGCAATTTGGGGCCACCATTGCAACCCCGAAGAATGCAGAAGAAGCAAAGCTATCCAGACTCTGGCAAAAGACACCCCTGCTTTTCTGGGCATCACAGACAAAGTACAAGAAGGACAGTTTGTATACATGGCAGGAGAAGAGTTACCTGCACCAATTGGAAGAAGAATGAACCCAATAATTTTGGATCTGGGGAAGACTGTGTATTATTTCAGGGTGATGGATTATGGAATGATATAGGCTGTACATCTTCCCATCTTGCTGTCTGTGAATTACTTGCCTAAAGGAATACCTTACTATAGATTAAATGTTGAGCCCTTTATGACTCCATATCAATGATGCCAGAAACAAATGCTAGAACCCTGTACACTTACAGTTCAGTTGCCATGTTCTGTATGGAAACACATAATCATACCTAACTTACTCTTTTTTTAGGCAATGGGGGTTAAGTGACTTGCCCAGGGTCACACAGCTAGTAAGTGTCAAGTGTCTGAGGCCCAGATTTAAACTCAGGTACTCCTGAATCTAGGGCCGGTGCTTTAAACACTGTGACATCTAGATGCCCCCCAACTTTCTCTTAAAAAAAAAACAAAAAACAACTCTGAGGTACCACCTCACAGGTCATTAGATTGAAAGAGTTGAAGATAAAAAGAAAATGTCAAGTGCTGGAGAGGCTGAGGGAAAATAGGTACTTTGATGGTGGAGCTGTGAACTATCCTAACCATTGTGGAAAGCATTTTGGAACTATGCCTCAAAAATTTATTGAACTCTGCTTACCCTTTAACTCAGTAATACCACTATTAAGTCTATGCCCCAAAGAGATCAAAGAAAGAGAAAAGGGACCTATATGTACAAAAATGTTTCTAGAAGCTCTTTTTGTGATGGCAAAGAATTGGAAACTGAAGGAATGCCCATCAATTGGGGGAAGCTGAAGTCATGATATATGAATGTGATGGAATGCTATTGTGCTGTAAGAAATAATGAAGGAGATGCTTTCAAAGAAAATTTTGAAGACTTGTATAAACGGTTGTAAAGAGAGATGAGTAAAACCAGGAGAACAATTTATACAATAACAAACAATATTGCAAAGATAAACTATGAAAGATTTAGTAACTGATCAACACAATGACCAAACATGATTCCAAAGGATTTATGATGAAACATTATACAGCTCCAGATAGAGAACTGATGGACTCAGAGGCAGACTGAAGTATATATTACTTTCTTTCTTTGTTTCTTTCTTTGTTTCTTTGTTTCTTTCTTTGTTTCTTTGTTTCTTTCTTTGTTTGTTTGTTTGTTTCTTTCTTTCTTTCTTTCTTTCTTTTTCCTTTCTTCCTTCCTTCCTCCCTTTCTTCCTTCCTTCCTTCCTTCCTTCCTTCCTTCCTTCCTTCCTTCCTTCCTTCCTTCCTTCCTTCCTTCCTTCCTTCCTTCCTTTCTTTCTTTTGAGGAAATATGACTAATATGGGAATCAGTTATGCATTTCTATACATATTTTAATGAGTTTTGTTTTTCATGTCTTCTCAAGAAGTGAGGAAGGGACACGGGAAAGAATTTAGAACTGAAAATTATAAAAATTGAATTTTCAAAAATGCTACACTTAGTTCACTGCTGTTGAAGAGAGAATCCTTGCTGAAGGTGGGCAGGTCTGTGTCTGTGATCACTCCAAGATGTACAACATTCAACAAACTTGAGCTCTTCTTCAAGACTCACAATTTACCTGGAATGTTGAACATCAGGATCCTACTGAGAAGATCCAATGTCACCATCATAGCCCTCTTACTGTATATAGGGCTCAGCTACAGGGAGACAAATCTTAAAAGTTGGTCAGTTTTATCTAATCCCTAACTAGGCTGGGACATGATCAGGTCATAGGACCCCTGGCAAAATATAGAGATACTCTGTTTGAGGTTGATTTGTGTCATGACACATGATCAGAGCCCAGGACTATGGTTCAACTGAGATTGCAGCCAGGATCACAAATTTCATGTTATTAACCATGAATATATGAATTATAATAAGACTTGTCACTTATATAGCACTTTAAACTTAAAACACAAACTCCCTATCCCCAATGACATTTTTGGGTATTCTGTAACTACATATTTAATTCCTTGAAGTCAATTCACTTCATAACTAATATAGCCTCTAACCATAAAAAATGTTTTTGTGTTTTTTCCTTTCTTTTAACTGTAGAAATAAGTAGTATAGGTTCTTTAGGATTCTGATAATACCTTAACTTTTATAATGTAATGACAGAAAGTTATTCCCTTTCTTTTAGGCACTGATTAATGCAAATACATTAGCACTTATTCCCAAAGCTAATGGATACATTATAGTAACAACAAAATGTCATCTGGATTCTAGATTCAAGTGGCTAAAGAAAGACAAACTGAAAATCAAATTCAATTAAGACTATATTGGATTTCCATATTCATGATTATCGATTTGGGGGATACTTAATGGATTAAAATACTGAAATAATTTACTTGTATCTAGGAAATTATTTTAAAAATATAGGGTAACTTTGTTACATAGTCAAAAGTGTGATATGGAACTGCAGAAGTTATATAGTGGTAGTCACAGTGAGATTGTTATATATTCTGTCAGTGTAAAAAGGTACATGGCAAGAAGTAATGGTGTTAAATATAGCATCATTTCACAGGGTGTTGCCTACAATAACACTTCCAGATGTCACTTAGTACTACATAATGTGTCACTTATAATAACATAAAATGGTATTAGCTAACAGTGTAACAGTATGACAAAGTACCAGATGTAATAATTGTATTTCAAAATTGCAGCTTTCTATTTGTGCAGAATAGTGTTATAAAGTGTTGCACATTTAAAATATAACTAAAACAATCTTAACATCTAGGATTTGTGTAATACTTTAAGGTATTCAGAGCTTTTTGGAGATGTTATCTCATTTGATCCTCAAAACAAGCCTCAGAAGCAGGTGCTATTATTATTGACATTTTAGAGATAAGGAAACCAAGGCTGAAAGAAGTTAGGTAACTTGTCTAGCATCCCACAGCTAGGAAGTGGGTGGAGTAGGATTTAAACTCAGTTCTTCTAGGTTTCAGTTGCACAGAACAGTGCTAAATACACATATACACAACAACAACAACCCCAATGATTTTTAAAATCAGGCCACCTAGGTTTGAATCTTGGCATATCCCTTTACCTGTGCACTTGCCTTATCATCTCTAGAACTGGAAGATTAGGGGCAGCTAGATGGCACAGTGGTTAAAGCACTGGCCCTGGATTCAGGAGTACATGAGTTCAAATCTGGCCTCAGACACTTGACACTTACTAGCTGTGTGACCCTGGGCAAGTCACTTCACCCCCATTGCCTGCAAAAATAAAAAAAAGAAGAACTGGTGGATTGGACTAAATTATCTTTTAAAGTCCTGCTCATTTCTTTGATACCATGGAAAACTTCTGAATTATAAGAATTTTCTAACAATGATATGGAAGATCCAAACCAGAAGTGACTTCCCCATCATTAAAAGTATTCAAATAGAGTGTGGGTGGCTACTTGTGGTTTTTTTTTTTGTTTTTTGTTTTTTGTTTTGGGTTTTTTTGTTTGTTTGGGGGGAGGGGTTGGTGGGGCAATGAAGGTTAAGTGACTTCCCCAGGGTCACACAGCTAAGTGTCAAGTGTCTGAGGTCATATTTGAACTCAGGTCCTTCTGAATCCAAGGCCAGTGCTTTATCCACTGTGCCACCTAGCTGCCCCCTGGGTTCATGTTTGGACTAGATAAACTCTTCCATATCTTCCAATATTGTGAATGATTCACAGCCCTAGCTGGTTGGAAGGGATATAGGAGAACTGGACAAATGCAGGTTGAGGGATATGGATGAATGGAAAAGAAAAAGAAGAGGCAAGGGAAGGGAAGGGAAGCCTAGTTTGAGGAAATGCTATGGAAGCTATCAATATAATCAAACCTCATAATTCTCTTGAGCACAAAAGAAATTTTCCTAAGGCACACATGTGGCCAAGTCATGCCCCTGATTAAACTTATTTGGTAGAATCACTGTTTCTAGGATAAAATATAAATGACTTGGTTGACATTCAAATCCCTACAACCTCACACTGACTGATACCGCCTTTTCCACTACTACATTTTCCATACTACAGCTGTATAATGACAATGGTGATAATGATGGTCATGATGTTATTAGAATAATAATAATAGTTGACATTTACTATGGGCCAAGCATTGTGCTAAGTGCTTTGCAATTATTATATTATTTGATCCTCACAACAACATTGATAGGTAAGTGTTATTATCCCCATTTTTCAGATGAGGAAACTAATTCAAACAGTTTGAGTGAGTTGCCCAAGATCACACAGCTAGTAAGTTTGTGAAGTCAGATTTGAACTTAAGAAAATGAGTTTTCCTGACTCCAGTCCCACATAACTGTCCTAGGTACACAATACCACCTAAATTCCTTGAACTCAGATCTTTCTGACTCCAGGCCAAGCATTCTATCCCCTGTGCCACCTAGATGTCCCCTTTCTACCACTACTAGCCTTATTTCCAGTAGTACCCTTCAAGTAATCACCATTTCAACCAACATGGTCTAGATGTTCCTGGAATTTTCACTGTATCTGTGCATTTGACCTGATTTTCACCAGGCTTGTTTACACTGTGACTTCATCTCCACCTCTCAGAATCCTCCTCTTTCTTCAAGGCTTAGCTCAGGTGACACCTATTCCATGAATCCTTCCCTGATCTTTCTCAATTAGTAATGCTCTTTCCTTTCTCATGAGATCCTCCATTGGCTTATTGGTCTACATGATATAGCTCAACTTATGCTGGAACATAGAGAAACTCATGGTAAAATCTGAAGTTCTGTAGGTCCTGCTGGAAACGCTGAGACAGGGATTGATTGAATTAGCCCTGGAACAGAACAAGGTCAGTGTAGGGACTAAGAGTAGAGGCAGCTGGGTGCAAGGTTGGTTTTTGTTTAGTAAGGGGCAAATCCAGAAGTAGCAGCAAAGTGACTTGGCTATAGTCTCACAGTCAGGGGAGGTAGAAATGTTCAAGCAGGTTCTCTGAATGGAGCCTAAAGCTGGGGCTGTAGATATGGCCAGAACTATCTCCTGATGGATGCCCTTCCTGATAAAATTCCTGAAAAGTGTGATAAAAAGTTTTAACAGTCTGTTAGCTCTTTTTTTAAGGACCACCCTTTCGAGGAGGAGACCAACGGCATGAGCTACACAGGCCAGTTGGCCTGCTGAGCACTCGACTTCCGGGGTGTGAGCTTAAAAGGCAAGGAGAGAATGGAAGTGGGGGCTCTTTCCTGCTCTGCTGGTCCCCTGTCTGCGCTGCGCAGACAGACGCTGACTAGAGTTTGACTCGACCCGGCTCGCGATTAGCAGCACGCGCTTGACAAGGTCTCTCTCTCTCTCCCCAAAGGTGGCCTTGGGCTTTTGGTGAGTTTTATACAGAATATAGGCTAAGTTTAGATTTAAGACTATTTGTTTTGTATTTCTACTTTCCTATCCCTCTAATCAACATCACCTGGTAACTACCACACAATAAAAGCTCTAACTAGAAAACCAGAAGCTTCTTCCATTTACTAATCTGGGAGATAAATTAAGGGAAAAGTTACAGAGGGGAGATTTATGATCTAATATCCAATTTTTAAATCTCACAAAAGGAGAGTGTGGCTAGAATACACCACACTTGCTGCTCTGGTGTTTATTGCTTCTTGTGATCTGGGAAAGGACAAGAAATTCCCAATTCCCCCTCCTCACGTTTGCCTGCAACCAGCAGACATTTTTCTGTATGATGTGACTACACACACACACACACACATACATAGATGCACATATATACACATGCATATATGCATATACACAAACATATACATGCATACATTCATATATACACATACATATTTATATACATACATATACACATATGTTTGCATCTGTGTGTGTCTGTATATCTGTATGTTTGTGTATAAATGTATATATATGCACACATCCATATACAAATATATACAAATATAATATGTACATATTACATGTGCATATATACACAAACACACATAATATGTGTATATAAATATATAATATATAATTATAACACATATATAATTCACAATTATATATATACACATATATAATATGTATGTGTCTATTATGTTGACTCAGGATCAATCATCTCCCTAAATTATATAAACATATTTACAGATTAAAGGAGATATTACCCTTTCCTAGAATTCAAAGTCCTCTAAACTGCTCCAGAAATAGGGGTAAAACAAGGGTATGGACCAAGCAAAGGTCAGTCCAAGTTCATAAGTGAAGAAGGAGTTGTTATTCTTGTTGCACTGTGGTATTTCCTCAGCAGAATGTAAACTTCTGGAAGGCAGGATTATTTGTTTTCATTTTTGTATCCCAAGTGTTTAGCTCAGTGTCTTACATTTGGTAGATACTTAACAAATATTAGCTGAATTGAATTAAAAACCAATTGTCAATCCAGTTCCTTCCCCCATCCTTCTTCTTCTTCTTCTTCTTCTTCTTCTTCTTCTTCTTCTTCTTCTTCTTCTTCTTCTTCTTCTTTTTCTGAGAGAGAGAGAGAGAGAGAGAGAGATGGATGAAGAAATTTAGGTACTTGGTTGCATCACAAAGATAGGTTTTTGAGGTAGGATTTTTTTTTAGTGAGGCAATTGGGGTTAAGTGACTTGCCCAGGGTCACACAGCTAGTTAAGTATTAAGTGTCTGAGGCCGGATTTGAAATCAGGTACTCCTGACTCCAGGGCCGGTGCTCTATCCACTGCACCATCTAGCTGCCCTTGAGGTAGGATTTTAATCCAGCATCTCTGATTACAAACATTTAGGGATTTTATTTTCCTCTTCATCAATTCCATGTCCAGGAACCAAACAGCCAATGCAGTGGAGTGGATAGATCATCAAATGTAACGTTAGGAAGACTCGAGTTCAAATTCCTCCGAAACCATTTATTAACTTTGTAATCCATAGCTAGGCAATCAACAACTCTGGGCCTCAATTTCCTCTTCTTTAGAATGAAAGAGTCTAAAGGAATCTTATAGGGTATGTAGTCTAATACTCTCTTTTTACAGAGGAAAAGGTGAGGTCCATGAAAGTCATCTGACTTTCCAAGGAACACATAGTGAGTTAAGTGGCAAAGCAGGGATCCAAGTCAGGGCCTCTAACACTTTATTGAGTACATTCCCCCTTGCACCATGCTGTATAAGGTGTTTTCTAAATTTGAGAATCTATGACATCATCATTCCCTAAGGAACAACCTCCTGGGTAGACCTTCAGTTGTCAGGTTATTAAAATGTACAGTGCATCATATTTGCTTGTTTCCATTCTGCTAGTTATATTTAGCAACTTTCCCCCTCTATGTTGGGTATTTTTGCACCTGGGCCAAAAGGATGTTTAGCTTTCCTATAAACACCACCATGGTACCTGAGAGAAATTAAATTGGATTCAGCCAGACTCCCTTATCTTCCCTGCTAGGCTGGGTCCCTGAGTGTTCCAGGATCACAGCAGCTGTACCTATAAGTAACTTCCATGGAATTCTAAATGATGAGTTAATACCTGTTATTTTGTATTCCCACATATTTCATATAGATATCAACTTATCTTCCTTGTGAATCTCTCATTTTTCATAGGATCATGCAATTAGAGCAAGAAGGGGCCTTAGAAGTCATCCAATATAACCTGTTTTTAATGAGGGAAGACGTCCCATTGGTTGGACATATCTTGGATATAGGTTGACCTAGATGACAGCAAAAGTTCCTTCCAACTCAAAAATGTGATTCTACTCCACAGAAGTATGTGACCCTCCATACCCAGAATTATTTCCACAGAACTAATTTTTTTTTTATGGCTGGGGAGAAAACAACACCAACACCAACCAATGAATCTAACCCACCATAAAAAGACGTTTTCTTTATCATACTATTCACCTGATTCTCCATAGTGCATATGTGCTTTCCACAGCATTTTCTATGGAGTATGAACTATTTTTACTTGTTTGTTTTCATGTGTGATTTTTTCATAAATATCACTTAAAAGAGAAACCAGTCAGCCCTCCAGCTGCCCATACTGCAGATTAAAGAATTTACCATTCTCAGTTCTTCAAAGCTATGTTTCATCCCTTGTATTTACCCTCTCAGTGACTCTGAGAATAGGTTATAAGAAGAGAAGCTATAGCCTAGGTGTGCCACCCTATTTTGAGTCCTGCTGCCTTGAGAGAGGTTATGGGTAGAATATGATAGCCACCTAAGGTCCCCTGATGTTGGCATCAAAGATTAAGCATTCCAGGGTAGCAGAATGTCCTCAATTACTGCACATCTTAGAGTCTGAGGAGGAAGACAAATTTCCTGATGACCCATGAAGAGGGTAGTGGGAAAGGGAAGGGATTAAGCATTTCTATAATTCCTACTATGTGTCAGTTAGGTGGTACAAGAGGCAGCTAGGTGGTTCAATAGATAGAGCATCAGGACTGAAGTCAGGAAGATATGAGTTCAAATTTAGCCTCACACTCGCTGTGTGACTAGGCAATTCACTTAACCCCAATTGCCTCAGTTACTCATCTGTAAAATAAGACACACTGGAAAAGGAAACGGCAATCCAAATCCAGTACCTTATAACAAAAACCCCATGGATGCTGTCCATGGGGTCATGTAGACTCAGACATACCTGAAAAAGGCACCAACAATAACTATGTTCCAGACACTTTGCTCAGTGCTTTAAATTTATTTAAAATTTAAAATCATTATCTCATTTGATCCTTATAGGTGCTTATATTTGATTTGATCCTTATAGGTGCTATTATTATCCTCCTTTTATAGTTGAGGAAACTCAGGTAAACAGAGGTTCATTGACTTGTCCAAGTTCACCCAGCTTGTAAGTGTTTCAGGCTGAACTTGAATTCACATCATCCTGACTTCAGGCCTGGTGCTCTTTGCACTGGAACATGTGGTGACCTTAAGAATTAAACTGCCTACAATGCTAAACTTAGTATGAGGAAGATGATCAAACACCCCCTCAGAGAGCTGATACATTCATGAACCTTGGTAAGTCCCTTAAGTACTCTGTGCCTCAGTTTATTTACCTGTATATGAGGGATTTGGATTCCATAACTTCTAATGCCCCTTCTAGCTCAAAGCTGATTATTAACTGCCTATTGAATTCTGCACAATCCTGTTTCAGACCTTTGCAAACTTAGCCTCCTGCACACAGTAGGCCTTCCTCTTACTTTACTTGGAAGAAAAGAGATCATTCTACCTAAATTCCCTCTATCATAGTCATTTCTGAAAGCTAACTAATCAAAATGCCCTGAAATAATTTCTTATCTGAAAGCAAGAGATCCTGAGGGTCTTCTACAAGTCTAAGCTGTCTACTCACTGTCCTGATTTCTCTTGACAAATCCCTTTACTAGCGTACACTCTACCCTTCTCCCTTTCCCTAGGTTTCATCCCTTCTCTCTGTTTCTCTGACTGACTGTCTCTGTCTCTATCTCTCTCTGTCTCAAACTGGCTCTGTCTCAGTTTTGCTCACTTTTTATCTCTCTTCTCTGTCTCTTATCTCTGTCTTTCTCACTGACTATCTGTTTCTCTCTCTTTGTCTCTATGTTCCTCCTTGTCTCTCTCTGTCTCTATTGCTCACTACCTCTCATATCTCTTTCTCTGTCTCCTGTCTCTCTCTGTCTCTCTCTGTCTCTTTCTTTGTGTCTCTCTGTCTCTCCATGTCTCTTTCTGTCTGTCTCTATTTCTCTCTCTGTCCCTCTCTTTTTCTCTTTGTCTCTCTCTGTCTCTCTCTGTCTCTCTCTGTCTCTCTGTCTCTCTGTCTGTCTCTCTCTCTCTCTCTCTCTCTCTCTCTCTCTCTCTCTCTCTCTCCACCTCCTCCTAATCATTTTCTAAAATGCAATGGGAAGCAGATGAGCTTTTAGTCCAAGTCATATAAGCATGTACGGAATGAATTGGAGATTTCTATCCTAGAGAAAAGAAAACTCAGTAGGTCCATGACAGCCACTTTTAAGTATCTGAAGGGCTGTCATGTTGAGAAGAGATGAGGATTATTACATTTTTCCCTTGAAGGCAGAACTAGGAGTCATGGGCAGATGTGTTACAGGCACAGATTTACTTTTGAGGTAAGGAAAACCCTACACTGAGAGCTGTCCGAACCTGGGTAGTAAGTGTTACCTCATTAGAGGTCCTCATCAATTGGTTATATTAACACTTTCCAGGTATGCAACAGTGTGTATTCTATAGATGTATAGGTTTGAGGAGATATTTATTGAGTTATCTTGTGATAATCCTGTTCTGTGATTCCCTTCCTCACTCTACCCAACTTCTCTATAGAGTGGCCCCCTGTGAGAAAATAATGGGATTTGGCAGATACTCAAAGGCTAAGGACTTTGAACTCAGCATGGACTTCAAGTCCAGTGAACCAAAGGATTTGGATGACACTAACCAATCAGCTTGAAGTAGTGTGTAAGGACCGCCTCTGCTCCAGACCTATAAAAAGCTTACACACTCAGTTTGCTGGGGCAGATTGTGGTTGAAGCAGGCTGGGGTGGAGGACTTGAGGAAGAACCACACCAAGCTGGCCTCTTTTTTTTTTTACTTTCTGAACTCCCCACGTGTTCTCTTTTTACTAATACATAGTATGCTTTAATAAATGCTTAATGTCCAAAGACTGGTGCTAAAGCTTATAATTTAAGGTAACCATACATTTAGATTTTAAACATCATATCCCATTGCCTGTCTTCATCCCTTAACTGATTTCTGGTTATACCACTCTATTGAAAATGTACTCTTATAGGCCAATTTCCCTAATGAATATTGATACAAAAATCATAAATAAGATATAAGCAAGGAGATTACAGCAAGTGATCACCAGGATAATATACTATGACCAGATGGGATTTATACCTGGAATGCAAGACTGTTTCAACGTTAGGAAAACTTTCAACATGATCAATCGCATCAATAAGAAAACTAACCCAAATCATAGGATTGATTATCTCAATAGATGCAGAGAAAGCTTTTGACAAAATACAGCACCTATTCCTAATAAAAAACACCAGAGAGCATAGGAATAGGTGGAGCTTTCCTTAAAACAATCAGTGTGTACCTAAAACCATCAGCAAACATTATATGTAATGGAGATAAGTTAGAGGCCTTCTCAGTAAGATCAGGGATGAAATAGGGATGTCCGTTATCACCTCTATTATTTAATATTGTACTAGAAATGTTAGCTTTAGCAATCAGAGAAGAAAAAGAAATTAAAGGAATTAGAATAGGAAAGGGGGAAACAAAACTACCACTCTTTGCAGATGATATGATGGTATACTTAGAGAATCCTAAAGAATCAATAAAAATTGCTTGAAACAATGAAAAACTTTAGAAAAGTTGCAGGATATAAAATAGATCCACATTAAATCATCAGCATTTCAATTCATGACCAACAAAATCCAGCAGGGAGAGATAGAGAAATTCTATTTAAAGTAACAATAGACAATATAAATCACTTGGCAGTCTACTAGCCAAGACAAGCCCAGGAACACTATGAACATAATTACAAAACACTTTACACACAAATCAAATCAGATCTAAATAATTGGGAAAAAATCAATTGCTCATGGATAGGATAAGCTAATAAAATAAACATGACAATTCTACCTAAATTAATTTACTTATTCAGTGCCATACCAATCAGAATACCTAAAAATTATTTTGTAGAGTTAGAAAAAATAATAACAAAATTCATCTGGAAAAACAAAAAGTCAAGAATATCAAGGGAACTAATGAAAAAAATGCATAGGAAGGTGGGCTAGCTGTACCAAATCTGAAGCTTTACTATAAAGCAGCAGTCATCAAAACTATTTGGTCCTGCCTAAGAAATAGAGTGTTGGATCAATGGAATACGTCAGGCACAGGAGACATAGTAGTAAATGACTTTAGTAATCTACTGTTTGCTAAATCCAAAGACTCTAGCTTCTGGAAAAGGAACTCAATATTCAACAAAAACTGCTTGCAAAACTGGAGGATAGTATGTCAGAAACTAAGCATAGATCAACATCTTTTACCTTATACTAAAATAAGTTCAAAATGAGTACATGATTTAGACATAAAAGGTGATACCATAGGTAAATTAGGAGAGGAATGAATGATTTATCTCTCAGATTTATGGAAAGGAGAACAATTTATGACCAAACATGATAGAGAATATTATGAAATGCAAAATGGATGATTTTGATTACATTAAATTAAAAAGGTTTTGTACAAACAGAAGCAGTGCATCCAAAATTAAAAGGGAGGCAGAAAGCTGGGAAACAATTTTTATAGCCAGTGTTTCTGACGAAGGCCTCATTTCTAAAATATTACAGGTACTGAATCAAATTGATAAAAATCCAAGTCATTTCCTAATTGAGAAATGGTCAAAGGATATGAACAGGCAGTTTTCTGATGAAGAAATCAAAGCTATCTATTGCCATATGAAAAAAATGCTCTAAATCAGTATTGATTAGAGAAATTCAAATTAAAACAACTCTGAGGTACCACCTGACACCTATCAGATTGGTTAACATGACAAAAGATGAAAATAATAAGTGTTGGAGAAGTTGTGGAAAAATTGGAACACTAATGCATTGTTGGTGGAGCAGTGAACTGATCCAACCATTCTGGAGAGCAATTTGGAACTATGCCCAAGGGACTATAAAGCTTTGCATACTCTTTGACCAATCAATACCACTACTAGGTCTTTTTCCTGAAGAGATAAAAAAAAGGGAAAAGGACCCACATGTACAAAACTATTTATAGCTGCTCTTTTTGTGGTGGCAAGGAATTGGAAATTGAGGGGATGCCCATCAATTGGGGAATGGCTGAACAAGTTGTGGTATATGAATGTAATGGAATATTATTGTGCTGTAAGAAACGATGAGCAGGAGTATTTCAGAGAAACCTGGTAGGATTTACATGACCTGATGCTGAGTGAAGTGAGCAGAAGCAGGAGAACATTGTACACAGTATCAACAACATTGTGTGTTGATCAGCTGTGATGGACTTGACTCTTCTTAGTGATACAATGGTCCAAGATTGTTCCAAAGGACTTATGATGGAAAATGCTCTCCAAATCCAGAAAAAAGAACTATGGAATCTAGATGCAGACTGAACCATACTATCTCTTTTTTGTTTTTATTTTTTGAGGTTTTTCCTTTTTGCTCTGATTCTTCTTGCACAGCATTTCTAATGCAGAAATATGTTTAATGTGACTGTACATATATAAACTATATCAGATTGCTAGCTGTCTTGGGGAAGGGGGAGGGAGGGGAGGGAGAGAGGAAAAATTGAAATTAGAAATCTTACAAAAACAAATGTTGCAAACTATCTCTACATATAACTGGAAAATAATAAAATACTTTTATGGGAAAAAAGAAGAAAATGCACTCTTTTTTTTTTCTGCAGGGCAGTGAGGGTTAAGTAACTTGCCTGGGGTCACACAGCTAGTGTCAAGTGTCTGAGGCTGTATTTGAACTCAGGTCCTCCTGAATCCAAGGCCAGTGCTTTATCCACTGCACCACCTAGCTGCCCCTAGAAAATGTACTCTTGATGGCCATTAATGCCATTGGAATTGTCAGGTAAAATGGCCTTTTCCCAGTCATCCTATCGGATCTTTCTGAAACATTTATTATTCTTCTCTCCCCCACTTCTTTTTTCTCCAAACTCTCCCCTTTCCATCCAAGGGTTCTTCATCATGCATCATAAAAATTGGTATCTCTGTAGCTACAACACAAAACATGTTTGAAGCTACCTATCATATACATGTTCACTCAAAGTGTTTTCATACTTCCAGTGCCATTGAAGACTGTAACACCCACTTCTCATTTGTCCTCTCTCTTTCTGGGGCTCTAAGCTTGTATAGTCCCTCAGATATCAAGCTTTGGACATACACTTCAGTTCTCTTGAATGTACTGATTCTTACACAAATACTAGAACTAACTCTCTGAACACCAACTCATCCTCTAAAACTCCTCCTATATGGCTAGCTCCATTTTCTTCCAGAATATGTAAAACCATTGTCAAGGGTATATATCAGTGCTTGCTGGATAGTCCCATGCAATATCGAGGGCATAGCTCTTTGTGTTTTTAACCCAAAGGAACCACATGTCAGTGTCATATGGAAACTAGTAGTAGTAGTAGTAGTAGTAGATGACCATGGATCAGTGCCTTGAAGAGCCATAAGCCACAGTGTGGCTGTGCAGTCTGATATGGGAGCCGCAGCTCCTGAGTGACTTATAACCGGTAACTGCTGCATCATGTGTTGTATCTACCCCATGAGGAGTATCTGGAGTGTCCTCTCCAGGGTGCTGGCCTGGGTGGATCAATATGGAAAACAAGCTGTTGCCCATACAGCAGGTTTTCCCTCTCTGCGATATTGGTGGATCCAAAGGAGAGACAGAGCCAATACTGTTTGGCACCAGTGCCGCCGCAGGAGTTTCCAGAGGAATGTAATGTCCAACATCCAACTGTCTAAGGGACTCCAACTCCTGATTTTTCCTCGGGGTTAACTCCCGAAGCCTTTCCCATAAATGGGTATAGCCGCAAGGCAGTGGAGGTTTAAAATCAGGGTTTCCTTCCCCTAAGCGGCTTGCCTGCCAAGGCTAATGAGCCCCACCTGCATGAAGAGACTGGTTTTAAAGTGCCAGTGACACCTTCGCTCCTTCTCCTGTTAGTGGAAACAGTTCTGCCATGAGAAGGCCAGGAGTTGGGCTTCAGTTGTCAGAGGCTATTTGAGACACATGCCATTGGAGCACCCCGGCATGACAAACCTTTCGAACCATGTACTTGAGTGTCTGAAGTCCAAGTTCAATCTTCACTGTGCTTTGAAGTTTATATTTAGGTCAGACCAACTTTCTTCTCAATCATCACCAAAGTTGCTATGTTAAAACTTTGGAAATTGTTCTTCTTTGCATAGAAAAAATTTCTTTTTAAAATTAAATTCAGCCTGCATACTGGCTCAAGGATTATTTAAAGCAGTCTGTTTTATTTTGGCTTTGTGTCTCTCTCATAAGGGTCTGAATGTCCAGAGCCATTCAGTTTGTCTTCACAGTTCATGTAAATGCCTCATCTATATTTGGGATTTCCTTTGACAGCCTCATTTTTCTTCATTTTCTTCAGTTAACTGTCAAGAAATTATAATATATTTAGCTTGCCTGAACTCAGGAGCTACTGTTTGGATTTTAGGTGAGGAATAAAAATAACTAGAAGCACCAAAAAAAAAAACATGTTTAGAACACATTTTGAGGTATAAAAGTCCTCTCTTAAAACTCCCTTAGAGGGAGTTTATTCTCCCCATTTCACAGAATATACAACTCCAGAGTTGAAAGGCACACCAGTGTTCATTTAGTCCAAGGAATAATTGGAAAAAGATTATTCTTTGCAATATAATAAATAATTTCCATATATCATTGACACAAAGACCTCCAGTGAGAGAGAAGAAACTACCTTCCAAGAAGGCCTATTCCACTTTAGGAGAGCTCTAATTGTTAGGATCCTTCTTCCTGGCATGAAGCCTCCATTCAACTTCAAATTATGTTGTTTTTTTAATTAATTTTAGGGGATGGGGAAATAAGTCAAATTTTCTCCTAAAAGGCAACCCTCACATATCTGTGGATAGCTATCATCTCTTTCTTAAATCTTCTTTTTCCAGGCTAAGCATCCCCATTTCCTTCACTGATCCTAAAATACCATGGCCTCAGTCATTGGTGTTGCTTTCCTGTTAATACTCTTTAGCTTTTCAATGGCCTATCTCACTTGTGGAGTAGAAGGAATAATATTAGACAGCTGCCCTCAAACAGTTGATGGAGACTAGAACTTTAAGTTAATTGGTATGAAGAGCCTCCTTCTACTAATGCAGTGAAGACCAATAACTTCTCTATAATTTATAGTCACAGTGAGATATCTGGGGTGCTGAGAGATGAAGCCACTCGTGTAGGGTCTCGCACTCAATACATGCCAGAAGCAAGACATGAAGACATGCCTTATGGCATCTTAGCCCGGATCCCCTCTACCATAATACAATGATAACCCACTACATTCAGGCCTTGTCAGTGTTGTCAACACCAAAGTCTTCAAGAACATGGAAGAGATCTTGGGTGGTGCATCAAGTCCTTCTCTGCTATGCCATCCTGGTGTGGGGGTGACATTGGTTTCTTGAAGCTTCTGCCAAGTGAGGGCAATTTCTCTTAGTGGTTTTGTCACCTGAAGGCTTCCTTAGCTCAATTTGGAGAGAAGTAGTATTGAGAAGATTTTCTTCTTCTTCTTCTTCTTTTTGGACTAGAGAAATTAAATAATAATTCCTCTTCATATAGCACCTCGAGGTTAACAAAGTGTTCAGGAAAAGACATTTTCGATGGCAATTTAAGGAAGCAAAATGACCTCCCTAGCAATCCTTGGTGGATTTGTCAAAGACCCTACTCTTTACTTACTCCAAGGGGTGATGGAGCATCTTTCTAATTTAGACAATGCTTGAAATACAGCGTAATATTGTGGAAAGGATACTGTCTTATGAATCAGAGGACCTGAGTTTCAGCACTAGCTATGTCAATTACTATTTGAGCTTGGGCAAAAATTACTTCACTTTCCTGGGTCACAATTTCTTCTAAAAAGGCAAGGTTGTCGTGTCATTGTAAGTCATAGAATATTGCCATCTCTGAAGAATGGGAAAATGAGAGCACCTGAATGAATGGAAAATAATTTCTTGAACGCTACATTCCAAGCACAATTTTAAGTGCTAGGGATTAAAATACAAAAGCAAGACAATCTTAGCACTAAAGGGGCTTGCATTCTCATTCGTGGAGTTAACACATAGGATATTGGTAGCCAGGGAGGTTTAAGGGAAAGTAAGGAGGGTCTGGGTAATTTTATGTTTTCTGAGTAGAATAATAGGGTATTATGTTGGTATGTTATTTCAAAAACAATGGAACTATTGCTTTGAAATAGCAATGGGGAGGTGCATGGTGGGTAGAACCAGGCTAGAAACATTATGGCAAAGGAATTAAGGAGAATTAGAATAATGGATGCTATCAAAGAAATGTATGGGTGATCATTAGCATGCTAGTAATGTTGAAGGGTGGGAGATAATTCTGCAATAATGCTGGTAGAGGACCTTACTAAGTTTATGAGTGGACATGGACACATGGAAGGCTTGTAATCTGATAGATAATTAGAATATTTAAATATATTAGTAAAGTAATGGGACTAGACTCTATGATCACAGACAACCCCACAATATCTGTACATGATCCTCCCCCATGAGTATACTAATTTGTCTATTAATACAAAACTTCTAGGTGTCAGTAAATTTCATCTTCATTCAATATTTGCATCATCATTTTTTCAAGTAAAAGCACTCACATTTTCTCCAACAAGCTGATGAAGGTCACTGATTCACTCTTGTCAAATGCTAATCAAGGCAATCTCAGCTACACCTAGATATGCTTGAATGATTTTGGAGGCAGCAGGTTGTTGTATCCAAAGAACCCATGGAGATAAGCACAAATCAGGCAAGCACAGCTGTTGGTACGTGTCTCTGAATATGCTGACCTTGTCAAGCTGTCAATGATGCCAAATGGAAGGTCAATGCTGATGGTGCAGTATAAAGATGGGCAGCACCAATAATCAGATTACACACCAATACAATCATGTCCCATCAGCCAGGATTCAAAAAGAAGTAGGGCTGAAGGTCTAGCTTACCCCAGCTAGTAGTGACATAAGCATCCTCTAGCTATTTGATATTAGATATAGGTTTGAAACTAGCTAAGATATTAGAGGGAATCTAGACTAGTCTTTGACATTTACCAATAAGAAATCTAAGGACTAGAGAAGCGAAGTTATTTCTTTAGGTCAGGGACTCTATCATTTTTTCATGTAATAGGAGTTGGAGAACTAATTAGCATCCTGATATTCATAGTTCAGAAGGACAAGTGGTCGCTCTCATTCTGGAGAGCAATTTGTACAATTGAGATCTTTTAGGTGGAAGGGAGACTTGAGTCACACTGGAAACATTTCAAAGACACACACACACACAGGCTCAAAGAAAGAAGTCTGTGGGAAAGGAGCAGGAACTGCCACAAATGGCAACAGTCAAGGACTTGAGAAGCCAAGATGGAAAGAATCAGAGACAAAAGGACAGTCTGAAAGGAGAACCAAGCTGCAAGTGAGGAGAGAGAGGTCAAGGTTGATCACTGGTCCCCTGCAGATATCTTGAAAGAAAAAATAATTGATTTTTGAACTGAAAGGAAAAATTCTGAAGATGCTGGTTCTAACACTTCTTCAAGGAATAAGGAGAATTCCAAAATGTCTACTCTTTCCCTGGTTTCCTTTCCCTGTCCTGTAAGGGGGATTCTAATATATTATTCTCAGTTATTTTCTGTTTCCTATATACTAATCTGTATTAAATATAAAGAAGCTAGGAAATATCTGGAAATACACAAAATTCAAATGAAGGTCTATAGCACAAATGCTTTGGAAATGTTAGGAATTTTCCTGACTGAAGGATTCTGACCTATTATGATTGTATTTATAACTTGTCTGATATAACCTACATAAGATGGTAGAGAAAAGTGATTATGTGGATATGAGTGATTTATTTTCCTCAGGTTAAAAGTGAGCGATCTGTTGTTACAGGGACTAATTAATTAAATATCCAGTCTCTGGTAGGATAAGTACTGAGGGCCACATAGAGAAAGGAGAGGCCTGTATTAGATTCAGCTCTACCTATTCCAGAAGGGAGGAGGAATCCAAAAGGACCTAGTACTTTCCACAGTGCTATCCACCTGTGTTCCATTTATTATTTCTTAGAGCCTAAAATTCTGTCTTACCCAGTTGTTGTTTGTCCATCATTTTTGAAGAGGACCACTGACATCATGGTGGGGTAAAATAGTGGTGATGAGTGAGTGATGTCTTGACCTGTCCATGAATTGGATTTAAATGAAGCAGTGTTGTGCAAAGTTATCAGCCTCATTCTCTTTCCGAGTCCTCAAATTCCAGTGGCAAGACAAAAGTCAAGACAACTGGGGACTACCCTTGAAACAGTGGATGACCTTTGTGCCTTTGATGTCTGACCAAGCTCTAAGAACTCCATGGCACCCACTTCAGTCACCTTCGTGGCCATTGGAACATTTTTCTCATCTGCCCATTCCACTGAGGAAAGTCTCTATATGCTTGAGGTAGACATCCCCCAATTCAGCAATGGGTCTGAGGTTGGTCAGTTACCCTCAGCCTGGCTTATCCTACCTGCTGAGATAGCTTTATTGGGGTGTGGTGGCTGCAGCACATACTCCAGCTTATTGAAGCCAGAGGAGAGAGTTGGGTGGCAGGTGGACACCAAAGGTAGATGAGCAGCAGCCCTGGAAAGGGCTTGGTAAGTCTTCACACCATAGGTGCTATCCTCCTAGAACAACCCATACACTCATAGTAAGTATTTAATGTACATTATGACATCTACTGTATGGCAAACATTGGAAGTTTTCTGTGAAGCATTAGAAAGTCTCTTTGCTCAAAAATTATTCCTCCTGTTGGGCTGTTATAGGTCTAGTATTTCCACCAACCCTACACAGCCTTCCTTAAGGACTTTCTTGGAAACCTCTATATTACTATGGAGTTAAGGTATGAAGACCTCTCTTTGCCTATGATTTCAACTGACTCTGGAAAGAAATGAACATTTCCATAGTTAATATATATGAATAGATAGATAGATATAGATATAGATGTATATACATATATACATCTATATCTGATTAACCCATTATCAACTGTTGCTACCCAGCAAAAGCAAGAGTGTATAGGGCAGATTCACATGACACCAATTTATCAAAGGCACAGGTGGGGAGAGAGTCAGGTGAGTCAAAATTGATGAAAGGGCTCTGGCCATTTTAAGGATGAAAGGGGCAGTGTGGGACAATGGAAAGGGCTCTGAAGTGCTCTGATATCAAAGGACCTACATTCAATGACTTCCTTTCATACTACCAGTATGACATCAAGCAAGTTACTTTAACTATATGGGCCACAGTTTCCTCATCTATAAAAGAGTTTGACTACATAGCGTTTGAGTTTCCTTTAAACTCTGAATATTTGATTCCATAATTTTGGACTGGGAAATCTAGGTTCAAATTCCATCTCTAAGACTTATTAGCTATATGAAATTGGTTAAGATACTTAAACTCCCAGTAAAATGAATGGACTGACTAGATGGTCTCTGGCTAGCTCTGAATCTGTGACCTTCTGGGATATTATTTGGGTTTAATAAATCACTAAAAAGAGGAGTGGAAACAAACATAGAAAGGTCTTTCCTAAAATTAGCCAGATGCATTAATGTCTTTGCAAATATGAAGTGCTTTGGGATCTTTGGAAAATATATTACTAAAAATAACTATAATTTAGGTTTGCAGAATACTTTACATGCATCTCATTTTGTTCTCACAACAACCCTAATAGATCATGTTCTACTGGTGTAATTATCTATATTTTACAGATTAGACCAGTGAGGCTCAAATGTCAAGTGAGTTTTCTAATAACACAGAACCAGTTAATCCGAAAGACAAAACTCAGGCCCAGCTCCCTGCTGACTCTACATTAAGATACATTTCATGCCCAAAATAATCAACAAACTTTCAAACTGTCTTTGATTTCATCACCATGGGGAATTCCTTATTCAAGAGCAGATTCAAGCCATTTGTTATTTAGTAAATGTCTATAATTATGAATTTTAATTTTAACATCAATAACTGTGGAAGTTTACTGGACAAAAGTGAGCATTTCTCAAAATCTCTCTTTTGCTTTTCTACATGAATGATTATTCATGAGTATTGTTGGTAGCCTTGGAAATGGAAAATTACCCAATGAAAACTTCTCACATGCTAAGAATTTCCCCAGGAGAGCCATTGGAGGAAATGAATCTTGAAGCTGGGATTACCAGGTGATGACCAACAGCTGCTCATTGTCAAAAGCCATTACATTCATGTGTAATGACTGGAGAAAGAGTGATTGACTATAAGGAGACAATCATCAGAGAAATGCCATTTGGGAGGGCAGAGTATGTCTCAGTCACATTGATGCTGAGCAACTAACTTAATTGCAATTCCAAAACAGAACAAATAGACCAGTCCCAGGAGTATTCAAGGACAAGCAACATGTCATCCACAGTCATCAGTGTAAGCCTCACTCCCAGGGCAGAAATGATTCACAAAGGTGTATAGAACATTCCAGTAGGTGCTACTGGCTATATCACTCCGTATCTTATCAGTCCAAGTTATTTCAAGAGAGGATCATTTCCTATTTATAAATACCTGGACCAAGTGTTCCCTGAGAGAGACTTGATGGTTTCAAGCTTCATTACCTACTTGAGCCTTGGATCAGTTCCAGGTAAACTACACTACTGAAAGGTCTCTAGGCACATCAACCATGTTTTTTGTCTTTAATCATGATGTCCTCCATTGCTACAATGCCCTTTCTCAGTTACTCCATTTATCCACATTCTATCCATCATTCAAGGCTCAGTTCACTGCAACACTTACCTTTTAGAATCAGAATTTTGAGCTGAGAGAAACTTTAGACATCTTCTAGTATGCATTGATGTCAAACTCAAATAGAAATGGGAGCTAATGATCCATACATAAGTATCCTTGCCAATATACTGGCTTCATTTTAAATATAATATTCTCTATGTTTTATTGGATTTTTATTTGTTTTGTTAAATATTCCCCAATTACATTTTAATTTGGTTGAGGCCTCATGGGATAGTTGTTGGCTTCACATTTCACATTTGTGATCTTTGGTTGTTGTTTGTCCTTTATTTTTAAGAGCATCAATAATGTCATATGGTGATGTCCCGACTCCAACATAAATTGGATTTAAGAGATGGGTTTGAAGAGTTATAAGCATCACTCTCTCTTCCAGAGTCATCAAAGTCAAGGAAAAAGACAAAAGTCAGGATGACTGGTGATGGCTCAAGATTCAGTGGATGATCTTGGCATCTTTGATGTTTGACCAAGCTCTAAGCACTCAACAAGTGCTATAGCTTTGGCTGCCTTCATGTCCATTGCAACACATCTTTTTCATCCACTCATTCCACTTAAGAAAATCTTCACATGCTTGGAGTAGACATCCCCTAACTAATTGATGGGTTTTAGGCCTGTCAGTTACCCTCAACCTCTACTGATATGTGGCTACTGTGCAGTCTACAGCTTCTTGGAGCCACAGGTGAGAGTTTGGTGACAGGTAGACAGTAAAGGCATATTATCAGCCCTGAAAAGGGCTCATGGATTTGTAATTACAGCCCAGAAAAAGGAAACAGCTTATTCAAAGTTACCAAAGTAATTACAACTTAGTGAGATAGTCACAACTTTGTGAGATAGTTAAAGTGGGATGTATTTCTAATTAATTGCTTAATTAGTAGAGGTAGGTAGTGATACAGTCGATAAAGCACTGAATACTGTGTCTGAAATCAGGAAGATCTGAGTCCAAATCTGGAGTCTGACACTTACAAACTGTGTGACTCTGGGCAAAGCACTTTAACTTCTGATTGCCTTAGTTTCCCAGTCTGTAAAATGGGGATAAAAATGGCATTTATCTTCTTGTGAGGATAAAATTATATAATAATTGTAAAGCTCTTAGCTAATCATAAGCACTATAACATAAATGTTAGTTGTGATTATGATTTTTATTATTTGAGTCTGACAATAAACATGTAAGATAGGAGATATTTTTAGTTTCCCTACTTTAAAAAACCTGAGGCTCATGAAATGAGTTTCCTAGGGTTTCACTGTTAATAAGTCTCTGATGCCAGGAGTCCCTAACTTCAAACACAGCACTCAATCTCCTACTTGGCAATTCCTCTGTTTAGGATTTGGAATGAGGCCCCAGAAATCTAATGTTAGACAGTTTGCTATAAAGACAAATGGACTTGGAGTCAGAAGACATGGAATAAAAACCTGGTTCAGCCAGTTTCCCAGCTGTATGACCTCATCTAGCTAACCTAAAATCATAGGATCATATGTTTAGAGTTAGAAAGGGATTCAGAAGTGATGTAATCCAACCTTATCATTTTACAAATAAGGAAACTGAGGCTGAAATAAGGTAGGTGCCTTGTCCAAGGTGTCCAAAGCTAGTCAGTGGCAGAACTTTGGCAGAACTGTTTCATTGAGCAAACCCATTCAGGTTTTCCAAGGAAACAAAGGGGGGACTGTAATGATTGGAATGATGCCACCTGCTGGAGACTTACTGTAGAAAAGCTCTGCCATGAGGAGAAGGCCTCTGAGGGCAAGCCATGCAGTCAAGGTCCTTGGCGTCAGGAAGTGACATTTGCTTGTGGGTCTATCAAGGCTACCAGCCAATCAACTTGAGGAACCTCCCATTTCTGGGAGGAGGACAAGAAGTAGGAAGCGGATGCTGGCGGAGGGGTTCTTTCTCTTTTGGTTCCTGACCTCGCCATGGTGGGTCGGATGATGGAGTCTCTTCGAAATAGTTAGATTTTTACCTTTCTCTCTGATCCTAATGCTCTTTAATAAATACTTAAACCCTTAAATACTCTTGCTAAAGCTTATAATTTATTGACAACCACTCATTAGATTTTAGATAGTATAGCTAGAATTTTAGCCCCTTATAGAACCAAGATTTGAACCTGTGTCCTCTGACTTCCAGTCCTTCTCACTTTCTGCTAGGTTCCTTCTTTTTCTGTGTCAAAGTTCCTGATCTATAAAATGAGGAGTCAATACACATATAGCTTCTTGGAAGCTCTATGAATATCACCTAATGAACATTGTGATATACTCTTCTTCATTGACTGATTCTGGATGTGGTTATATGGAATGCCAAACTCATTCTTCCATGCTTAACAAGGTGATGCCTTCAGAAATAATCTCTCCAACCCAATTCAATTATTTTTGAGCAACTGAACACATCTGATTTCTTCTTAATAACCAACTCAGAAATCCAATGTAAGAAGTATATTCTTCTAAATCACATTTATCTTGTAGAGGGGGTTTGTTGGAGGAAGAAACTCCCTTTGGAGAGGTTGATTTCAGGTTAAAGAAGTAACAAAAACAGTGTAGAAAGATTGATTTTCCTCTTCAAAGTCTGTAAGGGAATTAATGAATTCCTTCCTCTAGTTCATCTTGAATATAGACATATGGTTATGTCAGTTACAACCTACTATGAATGGAAAACAGTCATCTCTAAGACAAAAAGCATTTGTCTTTTTACAACCTAGAAATGCAGAACAGTAGTGTTCTTGTTCCATTAGCTCTAAAGGAAACTATTAATGGGAATGGTGGAATTGGCTAGACAATATCTTCAGGACAGGGTCACCAACCTATCTAGGTGCATTAGTGGGTGAGAGAATCAAATAGAAGCATTAAGACGCTAAAGAAAGTGGGGGATCTTTTGTTCACTTCGTCTTTACCATTGGTTCCAAAGGATGGTTTCCCAAAATCTTAAAGGAAAAGAGGGCATCTATTTCTATTCATTTGTAACAATATTCTTTGCTCAGTTCTGAGATCACACCCCCTGGTTTCCATGTCTCAGCCGGGTGGTAGTAAAGAAGAGGGTTGTTTTCATGACAAGGTAAAGCAAACACCTAACACAGCCAAAGAAGCTTTGAGAAGTACTATCAGGACATCAAAGCCATAAGCTTGGCCTCCCCTAGACCTGCATGATAAGAAAAACAATAACTGATGGATCCAAAATCAACTTTTTAGAATTTTTCTGTTTTTCTGCACCATCCCTCTGCTGGAATTTTTAAAACCCTGGATTTGGAGACTGGAGAACAACCAAGCCAAGCACCATTAACTAAATACCTATTGTGTGCAATGTGTCTTGAATATTTCAGTCAAAAGAATTAAAAAAAAAACAAATAACTCCCTTAAGGAGAGTAACCAAGATGCCTCAAATTCATCAATGAATTAATGTGGTGTCTATCCTCAGCATAGAATGACTATGCCTGGCAGTACAGAGGGATGGGAACAATATGTTCCAATAGCCACAAAGGCAGCTGAAGTGTGTGCTGTGGAGCACTTAGAGCTTAATCAGATATCAGAGGTACCAAAGTTATCTACTTCATCCCCAGGCATTGCCAGTCATCTTCACTTTTGTCTTGCCACTTTACTACAATGACCCTGGAAGAAAGAGTGAGTCTGATGACTTTGTGCAACACTGCCTCACTTAAATCCAATTCACAAGTGAGTCAAGACATAACCCAGTGATATCATTTGTCTTCTTCAAAAACAAAGGATGAACAAGTTCTACTTGGGGTGGAGCATTTACAAAATGTAAACAGAGAATTGCATATATATAATAATTTGGGGAAGAGTACTACCAATTAAGGGAAGGAGGAGATTACATAGAATTTATGTCTTGAAGAAAGTTGGGGATCTAAATCTGTGGTTTGCCAGTAACTTGTTGTGTGACCTTAGGCAAGTTACAGAATCACAGAATGGGAGGGTTGGAAAGGACTTCAGTTGCCATCTAGTCCAACTCCTGTTCATAAAAGAATCCTTTCTTTAACATGCTGGTCATTCAACCTCTACTTGAAGAGTGAGGATATTGTCCTGACAGCAAACTTAAATTTGTCACTTTGCTGGTTGCCTCCATTGCCTTTGGTTTATCCCTCTGGAGTCAAACACAAGGAGTCTCCCCTGTGAGTGTCCCTCGTCTGTGTGAGTCCTTTGCTCTCTCCTCACTCCCACTTCTTAGAAATCAAGATTTCCTTCAAGGGTCAATGTAAACACCACCTTGCACAGGAGGGAAGCTTTCCTAGATCTTCCTTTTCTATCTGCTAGCCATCTGCTCCCTCAAATTATTTTTTTTTGTCTATTTCACATTCCCAATATGAACATGTCTCCCCCCAAGGTAGTCTGTACGATCATCAAAAACATTCACTGTTTCCCTTTTGTCAGCACCTTGCAGGGTGTTGCCCACATAGTCGGTGCTTAGCAAATGCTCATGGATTAATGCAAATGCGCATGGATTAATTGATAGATTAATAATCCTTTAGTTCCTTTCTTGATCTCAGTTCTACAGTTTTATGATTTTCAGTAGCTTCACTTTCTTTTCACAGCTTCTGGTTAATCCCACAGCCAAATGTTATCTTACTGTAATTGGGAAGGTGCTGGTGAAATCTCATAGCTTGACATTTTTTAACACCTGGATAAGAGATGCCTGATGTGAGAAGAAATAATTCATTGCAATCATCAATGCCTTGTTAAGTTTGTCATCCAGCATTGATGGGTATAAGAGAACACAGTGTTTTCAAGGAAATATTATTACATCTGACAATTTTATCCAGACTTCCTGAGGTCATCAGATCACAGACTTAGAGCTAGAATGAATATACAAGACCACTGAGGCAAACACCCTCATTTTATAGATGAGTAAACTGAGAACCAGAGAATTGTTGTGACATGCCCATGGTTACACCGGGAGTAAGTAGCAAAATCTGGATTCAAACTCAAAGCCTGTAACTCCAGATACAGCACGTCTTCTGCCAGACAGCAGCCCTGAATTCATATCTGATTTCTGTCATTTTTCTGTGATTTATTATTATTAGCAATGGAATTAATTTCTTAGAGTATCACTTTCCTCATTTTTCAAATAGGAAGAATGCCTATTAAAAAGGAATCCCATTTTCTATGGCGTGTGGACGTAAAAGATTTGTGGATCTGGAAATGCTGACCCAGAAGCCATCAGGGGAGGGACTTGACCTTTATTGTAAAGAGCTGACATGTCCTTGACAGACATCTTTATTAGATCTTTGTTCATAGGAGAAGTGGTAGGAAGACAAGAGAGTACTTCCTCTTTCTCAGGGACATTGGCCTAGAGGTTGAATACATGCAGGATTATGGGTAATAGCAACATAGATTGAATGCTGGAAGGGAACCTTAATGGCCATAGCGTCCAACCCACTCATTTTGTGGATGATGAAACTGAGTCTGGATCTAGTTAGTGACAGGATTTGAACCATGGTTGTTAGGATTCCAAAACCAGAACTCTATCTACCACACCATGTCTCTGCCCGGAATTTTCCTTTGTCTTCCATTCTTCTGGAATATGGAGGCCCATCTCCAGGTAATGTGAGTTACATTCACCTAATCATTTCTCACTTTGCCCCCTACTACCTTTGCTGTCTTTGTATGTCTTATGTAGCCGCACATACTCTACAATCAGGGGACACTATACTCCTTGCTCTTCCTTGCACTTGATGTCCTGACCCTGGGCCTCTCACTTGCTTTTCCCTAGGCCAGTAATTCTCTCATTCCTCATTTCTGCCTCCTGGGTTCCCTAGTTTCCTTTAAGATGGCTAAGAATCCATCTTCAGGATAACTTTCCTGAACTCCCCCCATCTGGCAACAATCATACACACACTGCTAGTGTCTTCCTTCTGAGATTACTTCCCACTTGCACTCTGTGTGTGTGTTTGTTTGTTTAGTGGTGGCAAAACAGATAAGCAAGGTCAGTCATAAAAAAGGAACAGAACTCTCCAAGATGATAACAACTAAGAAAGCGGCATTGAGTAAAGGCTCATTGCCAGAATTTCCTTAGACAGAATGCCTGATTCTTCTGAGAGAGTATAGTGTGGTGAAATGGATGCTGACTCAGAGTCATGACAAATGTGTGTCTCCATCCCAAGTGAAACACTTAGTTATGCATGTTGCTGGGTAAATAAAAACTCTTAGAACCTCAGGTTATTCCTCTCTAAAACAGGGGTAATGATACCTGGATCACCAGATCCTGTGAAAATAAAGTGAGAAATTGTACATGGAGCACTTGACAATCTTTAAAGTATTACAAAAAGGTGGCTTCTCTTATTATATAAATGTGAGCTGTGATATGAGACCATTCAAATATCTATTAGTTCATAGTTATGTGGTCCAGTAATGTCCTTCAGAAGCAACTACAGACTCTGTCACCTCCTATATGACCATCACCAATGCTTGATAACATCCAGCTCGCAATTTTCCAGACTAATATTCTTTGTCTCTAAAGGCTATCTTTTCTCATCTGTCCTTTTTATTGCTATAGAGAAAAAGAAATTAAACCTAACTTTGTTATCAAACAGACACGTATACCCTCATGCCAGCTCAGGGCTGCTGTCAGATGACTTTGAATGCATAGGAAACTGAAATATTATCTGACAAATGAAAGTAATTTGAGCTGAGGAGCTAGATATCCCTGCTGATGCAAGCATTTGCTACCAGTACTCCAGAATCCCCTGAAAGAAGAAGCAATGTCAGAAATGCAAACCTTATGAAGAGGTGTGAGGACTTTGGTTCTTCAAAGTTGATATCGAGTAGAGAACTAAAACAAATATTGGGGATACATAGCTGCCCCTACATACTCTAAATTATAGCACTCATTTCCCCAAATGTTTTCATTATTTCCATACCAGTAACTAGTTCTATTAGAAAGAAATAGGGAGCAGCTAGGTGGCACAGTGGATAAAGCACCTACCCTGGATTCAGGAGCTCCTGAATTCAAATCTGGCCTAAGATACTTGACACTTACTAGCTGTGTGACCCTGGGCAAGCCACTTAACCTTCATTGCTCTGAAAAAAAAGAAATAGATTCATTATAAATTGTCCCCTTGTTTGGCCCTCTACTTTTAGAAGATGAAGTTCTTACTATGGAAAAACAAAAATGCATTTCTCTCCCTTTGGGTGACAGAGAGCTCTAACCAAAGTCTGGATATTTGAAGTTTCTTTCATTTTGACTCTGTGAGGCTTGTGATGTTTCCTGTGGAGTGAAGTCTCTATGCTTGGTATCCCAACCACCACAAACCCTGGTAGTTGGCCAGATGGCCACCCAAATATTCTCTATCCTGCTACTTCTCCCTTTCAGGATACTGGGGACATCATGGGAGGTTGAAAGGTCTTTCTAATCATATAGATCATTAGCCTCCGTTGATGTGCTTCTCCTATTTACATGGATTAGCTAACCCAAAATAACTAGGTTTTAGAAACATGGATTTACTAAGATGCTATACTGTGAATGAATGGGTTACAACAAGCTCACAATTGTCCAAAACTCAAGGACACATTCTTCCACCACTAACTAATGAATCTAAGGGAAAATAACTCAAGCTTAGAGAGGATATGTGGTGATTGGGGTATCACAAATCTCCCCACATGGAGGCCCCATAAAGTTGCCACTGAGGCATGGGGTATTTTTTTTGGTTAATTCTATTATTCAGGGTGTACAGTTTCTCTTCGGCTCTCATTGAAGATGTTGCTGCCAGTCACTGTTGTTCTGAGGACACTACAAGAATGCTGATGGCAAGCCCTAGTCCTCTGACCATTTAAAATTTAAAATGATCCTCTTTGGGTCACAGGGATATGAAGATAAGTAAGGGTCATCTCCTTATCCCCACCTCACACCAAATTATTCCCTCTCAGGGGATTGCCTGGGACAGCTTCTACCACTAAATTGACCAGATATTGAAGTGACTGATTTCTCTGAATTGGTTTCCTATTTTACTCAAAACCCACAAGGTTTGACTGAGTCTCTTCAGTCAATCTCAATACACTACCTGAACCATTTCATTTCATCGAATGCCTTTTATGATTTCTAAGTGTAGTAAGAACATTTCACACCTAGTTTAATGGCTTCCAAAAATTGATTCAATAAAGGTATTCTCATCTGATTAAAACAGTTTCTTTTATTGGCGTAGAGTGGTTTTTTGATTTAATGAATTTCCACCTTTATCCTCTAATTCATCATCCATTTGCTTTCTATGTACACATCATCTATAGCATGGCATCAAATTTAATTAGGATTAGGGCCAGTAAATGATTAATAATTATCTCTTCATGTTACATGTTGACTCAGAAAAACACATACTAACATTATCTGTGTTCTATTAGAAATTTCCCAATTACATTTTCATCTGGTTTGGGACACACTTACAAGTATTCCAGGCTCAGTGAGTCTCATCTTTGACACCTTTGATCTGCAGTGTGCTCCGATAATTATACTGCTTTTATTTCAACATCTATTGATGGTCACCCAAATATTCTCCATCATATTTTCCCCCTCCCCTTGATTTCTAGATGCACCAACCTGAGTATACTTCTTTAACATATAATGTTATGTATCCTTTGGCCTATCCTATTTCTTTCAAACACAATATGCCCATTCCAAAGCACTCATCCCACTATAACTCACTTATACCTATGACATCAAATTCATCTCCTTGAATCAGGACCTTGGCACCATTTTGTTCAACACATATGCTTCATCACTCTATGTGTAGATACTTGAAGCCATCAGTTTTAATAATGGTTTCTTTGTTGGATCATTTTGCTTAAAGAATTATTGGTTGAGGCCCTTGGAAACTTGGATCCTACCCAGCATAGGATAGTGGAAATATTACTGGTTCTGGCACCAGGTACCATGGGTTCTAATCCTACCTCTGATGCAAAGTTTCTGTATGACCTTAGGTTAATCACTTAATCTCTTTGAGCCCCATTTTCCTTTCCTTTTTTAACTTGTTATGTTTTTAATACTGGAGTAGTTTGTCATTTCCTTCTCGAGCTCATTGTACAGATGAGGAAACTGAGGCAAATAGGGTTAAGTGACTTGCCCAGGGTCCCACAGCTAGTAAGAGTAAGTGTCTGAGGCCGCATTTGAACTCAGGTCTTCTTAACTCCAGGTCCAGTGCGCCATCCAATGAATGAAGGGGTTGGTTTCTATGTTCTCTCCGCTCCCTTTTAGCTCTAGTTCCATGTGCCTATGGGCTTCCACAATAGCAATGAGCACTGTCAGAGAACTCATACCTTTTTGTTTTAGGCCTCATTTAATATTAATAATCAGAGAGGCTCACTGAACAAAGTTATCTCTATTGCAATATCTTCCCAGGATTCTGGTATAATTTTAAAATATGCATCAGTATGACCTTTAAAATATTGGGAGAGATTCTTTAAAGCAACATTTTACTCTCCTTTATTTTCACAATTATTATATAATCACATTGTTATCACAAAACTGTAGGATCTCAATATTCTCTACATTTTTTCATTCAGTTGCATGATGGTAAGATGTGGTCTACTGTGGAATGTCACTTAGCAAATTCTCAATATTTCTTATTGATCTCATTGATCTCATCATGATGTACTTGATGTTGGGAAAGAGAAAATAGACAGTAGAGGGATCTCATTCAAGAGTTCCTGATGTTATCTTGGTTATTCTTTTTGTAATATTAAGATTGAAGTTTTTCCTAGATTTTTAAGTTTCCCCTTGCCCCTTTAATTAACTTGAAAATCAGTCCCTTGATGACCTCACCATTGTGTCACCTCCTGCACAATACAGACTCCTCCTCTGCAGATGTTATTTCTAGTCAAGCTGTTTCCCTAGTTTCGGGTACTCTAGTTCTATTTCTACCTCCTCTGTGAGTTCAGCCCAGGCTACTACATTACAATCCAAGATTGGAAGCTGAATTGCTGTTGGTTGTGAGGAAAAAAAAAAGTGGTTTATCTATCTGGAGGAGGCTAGGTGGCTTAGTGAATAGAGTACTGAACCTGGAGTCAGGAAGATCTGTGATCAAAATTTGGCCTCAGACACTTCCTAAAGGTGTGACTCTGGGCAAGTCGCTTAACGTCAGTATGTTTGTCTTAATCTATTATAGAAGGTGTGAGGGCAAAAACTGGGTATATGGAGCGTTATTTGGGTGACTCGCTGGAATATTGGGGTCCCGGGAATAATGAGGGACCTTTTAGGTTCACCCTCCCCTCTGAACTGACCTTTTTATATATTCCTCCCAGGCCAATAAGAAAGGAGCATTTAAGCTTTAGTTCACAAAAGGATCAGATTTTATTACTTGGGAATTAATTAAACAACAAAGGTAAAACGAATAAAAATCAAAGATAAAGAAATAGGAAAAAAAGAAATACAGATAAATACTCTTAACTGTAAACTTAACCTATGAAATCCCAGATTCTTTCCAATTAAGCTAGTTCAAAGGAATTCAGGGTTTTCCCTAATTAACTCACCAAAACCTGTACACTCTACCTGCAATTGCTCACATCATGGGGACAGCAGACGCCAGAGAGAGAGCATGTTCCGGAAGAACCCTCTGCCTCCCTTCAAGGAGCATTCAATCTTCCCTCCACTAAAAGGGGAGGTCCTTTAAAAATTGCCTATGGAGAGTTCTTCTTCTGACCTCAGTAGCATACGTAACCTCAGGGTGGGCCAGATGTGGCCCCTCCCAAATGAGTCAGCTAAAAACTGCAATATTAATCTTTATCACAAATAATTTTTACCTCAAAGGAAATAGCAAACCAATCCAGTATCTTTGCCAAGAAAACCCCACTGACAACACTGAACAACTATTATGTACCTACCTACTATTTATCTATCTATCTATTGATCGATCTATCTAATCTCCCTTCAATATAGCAAGTATCTACCTATCTATATCTATCTGTAGACATATTTGGAATAAATATCAGCAAAGGCACATCTACATTGTTGATGCATATGTGTACGTATATTTGCTGACTTTTGACTCCTTTCAGCTGTTGTTGTCCATCTAGCTTCGCTCCTAAATTTCCTTCAGATGATTTTGCTTAGTTGGGTCCTTTTATCAAATTTTCTTTAAAATGTTTTAATTCATAATTATTTCTGTTTTGTGAGACAGTAATGCTCATAAACATCCTTCATTTTCTCCAGAATATTTTGTAATGTTAATATTCTTACCTTTCATATCATTCATCCTAGTAAAAACAAAGTCAAGATTTGATAATGCAGTTCTTAACTTCTTTTAGTCCCCTCATTATTGCTCTGGAGAAGGAATGGCAAGCTATTCGAGTATTTTTGCCAAGAAAATTCTAAATGGGGTCAGAAAGAATCAGATAGGAGTGAAATGATTGAACAACAAAACATTACAACTGATGCACATCAGTTTAACATCTGTGTGAGAACATTGCAATGGGTGTCAATGTCCTGTTATCTGTCCCAATCTGATTTTGTACATTAAACATGTTTAAATGTGTCAGCTTGGAGTTGTTTACATTGAACAATGTATTATTTTTTTATTTTTAGTCTCTCTAGTAGTGTTTATTTTTATATTTGTTATCTTTGGTTAATTTTTATCTTTACTCATAAATTAGAGGTCTAACTGGCTCTATAGAGAGCCAGACAGCTGATTTTAGGAATACCTCTCAGGTCAGTAATGATGTGTGTATGTATACATGCATGTATACATATATATACATTCATATGCATGTGTGTATATGCATATATACATGTATAGACACATATGTTATGTATATACACATATATAAAATAATTTTTCCCTGATTTTAGTTGTATGTGTTGCATCACCAATGCACAAGAATAGTGATGTAAAGTATTTTATCAATAGAAATTTTACCCAAAAATGAGTTGAAATAAATAAATATAGGGAGGTTCCTAAGAAGGGAAAATGAAAGTTTGCCACCTTTTCAAACCATAGTAGCCTTTGGTGCAGCTTCTAGTTCTGCCACTAATTTGCTATGTGACCTTGGACAAGTCATTCCCCCTCCCTGAGGCTCACTTCTTTCCCCTGTAAACTACATATTTCAATCCAGATGGTTCTGAAGGCCTCTTTGATTCCAATTTCATTCAGGCAGAGTACATGCTGTACTGCTACGACTTTCCAATTCCAGCAATAAAACATTTCATTTTGAGCCAGTTCTGGTATGGGAATGGGGAGAAAACACTAAAGGCAGATCTATATTGATTTAGGAGCAAGCCTGATATATGATGAATTCATGATTTACAAGCTGTTTTACTTGGCACTACTGTCAATGTTATAAAGAAAATACATGGAGCATTCCAGGTGGGGAAGATGTGTTTTCAGCTCAGCACTGCTTTTATGATCAAGGCGGCTGTGAGGACACTATCATCCCCTCTGTACAGTTCTGGTCTCCATGGAGTTTTATAAATGGACTATTAAAAAAATGAAGTGAAAGCTGACAGTTGGAAGCCAGACAAGATTTCTCCATTTTTTAAATTAAATGGTGTGGCCCCTCTGAGAATGGGACATTAGGGGACAATCAAAAGAATTTGGAGAGATTTGGGTGACTTTAAGCCATATGGTTGGAAAAGTCAAATTTTCCTCCCTTGAATAAGCCACTGTTCTAAACCAATGGGTTTGAGACTCTAAAATATAGCTCAATATGTCAAAAGTAGCAGGGTGAGGGTGGATAGCATCATATTGTCCTATTGTTTCATCAAGAAAACATTCCTGTTCCTCAAAGAAACAAAAGGGGGATGTGGTAAAATAATGGAATTTGGCAGATGCCCAGGGGTCTGACTTGATTGATTTAGAAGTGTTTGAATTGGGTGTGAATGAGAAATTTAAGATGATTAGATTTTGAGCCACACCTGGCCCACCCTGATAAACCTAGTTTAACTTGGCCAACCTTGAGAAGAAGTTTCCTCAGAGGCTGTGAACTGTGAACCAGTATCAGCCACACAACTTGAAGGACCTCCCCTTTCAGGGAGGGAGAAAAAAGTAGAAAAAGGGACTCCAACAGGAAATAGCTCTCTCTCTGGCCTTGGAGGAGCTTTCAGAGCAGACTGGAGACTGGCGACATAGAAATTACAGACCCCTGGTAGTGAGTTAATAAAATCCAGCTCTTTGAATTAGCTGAGCTGAAAGCAAGTTTGGGTTTTGAGACAACCTTTGCTAGAGCCAGGGAGATTATTCATTTTCCTCTTTCCCTATTCCCTTGTCATTGGCTTAATTAATTTTACCATTTCTGTGTATTTTATTCCCATTAATAAAACCTGATTCATTTGTGGAAAAGAGGCTGTCAATCACCTTTCTTACTGGATTCGGAGAAATAATTTAAAAAGGCAGTTCAGAGGGGAGGAAACTTTGGACCTAGAGGTCCCTCATTATTTTCTGAACCCCAATATTGAGGCGAGCCACCCAATTACCTCTCCCCATATTAAATTTGGCCCTGACAGGGATATAAAAAGAATCAAATGACATTCCCTGCCCTCCAGAAACTTAAAATCTAATAGGGTTTAAATAATTGACCATTTGTTAAATATGGATGACACTAACCAATAAGCTTGAAGCATTGTGTAAGGACTGCCTTTGCTGCAGACCTGTAAAATGCTTCCACATTTGGTTTGCTGGGAGTTAGTAATTGAAGGTTCCACCCCTAATAATCTCCTCATTTAAATCCAATTCTTGTACAAGTCAAGCCATCACCCATGATGTCATCGGTCTTCTTCAAAAATGAAGGATGAGGGGCAGCTAGATGGCGCAGTGGATAGAGCACCGGCCCTGGATTCAGGAGTACCTGAGTTCAAATCCGGCTTCAGACACTTAAACTTACTAGCTGTGTGACCCTGGGCAAGTCACTTAACCCCAATTGCCCCGCAAAAAAAAAAAAAAAAGAAGGATGAACAACAATCACCTTCCTTCCTCTCTCCCTTCCCTCCTCTCCCCCTTCCTATCTTTCTTACATAATCCCTTCCTTCCCTCCTTTGTTCCATATTTTTTAATGACAAGGAACTCTGAATAATTAAATTTCATATTCTTATTTTAAGGTTCATGAACAAATTCTCCATATATTTATACCTGTTAAGGTCATTGTTCAATATTGTTTTCCAGGAAATAATTTTACATCTTAAAATGGAATTTATGTAATTCTTATCATTTCCCAAAGATCATCTTTCTCTATATTGGGGATAATTTTATTTCAAATAAGTGACTTTCAAATGAGTCAACCATGAATTCTGATCACAGTTATATGATGTACATGCAAGGCACATTCCTGTACAAGAAAGTTTAATTAATGGCAGGAGTGTTTATATTCAATATACATGGATATATGTTATACACATGCTTAATAGAATATATCATGAAATAATCTAAAATATAATACATGTAGTGCATATCTATATAACAAAAACATATGTATATGTACATATAAATTACATATAGATTTTTATTTGTTTGTTACATTTCTGTAATCTGTCCTTCTACCCTTGGGCTAAGTGTATTCAGATGGTGAATAAATATCTGCAGGTCCATGTAAAGGAGCAAGGTATGTGACAGATTTTAATGTTCAGGCAATCTGGGACAGCCCCCCCTTTTTTTTACATTCTCCATCCAATTAAGAGATTCAAGATGCTTAGTGGGAAAATTTAGAAGACAGAAAAGATAACACCTGTTTCCTAACTACTTAAAATGCCATAATGTCCATAGATCAGCTTTCAAAATAGGTGGCTTGAGTTTATACCCCGAAGGCAGTGCCCCTTGGAGTATAAAGATACAAAGGCTGGCCATTCTGGCTATTGCTTGACCCAGCAATACTTTATGGTTGACGTCAGTCTGCATGACATAGGGCTATGAGGTATGCCTCTGGGAGTAATAGAAATATGCATAAAAAGGAAAATAGAAAATAGCCAGGTGTCATCTCTGTCAGGGCCAGCTTCAGTGGGTGTGCATTCTGGCTGAATCATTGAATAAAGGTAAAACCAAGGACATATAAGTGTATGTGTGTTGCATTTTATTTCCATGATTAAAGGAGCATAGCACTTTTCCCGCATGCAGACTTGCAAGTTTGAAAGGGAGTGATCTATACCCTGGGCTAGGTGTCAGAATAGGGCTCATCACTCCCTTGCAGTCCAATCATTTTTATCGATCAAAAACAGGTCTTAATGCTGGACAGCACCTTATGGTAGGTCGAAGAGTAGAGTTTAAAACATACTAGATTCAGTCAGAGGATTTGGGTTTGAATCCCAACCCTGCTATTCATTAGTTTGTATTACTAAGAATACTGATAATAGAGAGGGTATGGATCTCAGCCCTATCACATACCATCTTTGAGACCTTGGACAAATCACTTAATGTCTCTAAAGATCAGTTGTTTTATTTGTAAAATAACTAGGAGGAGGAAGGGGTAAAAGAGGAAGAAAGGGAGGAGGAAGAAAAAGAAACCAAGAAGGAGGAAGAGAAAAAGGAGGAAGAATGGATAGGAGGAGGGAAAGCATTTCTTTATCACTTTAAGATTTACAAAGTATTCTACAAATATTACCTGATTATATCCTTACAGAAAACCTGAGAGATAGGTAATATTATTATGCACATATTACAGGTAAGGACATTGAGGCAGAGAGAGGTTAAAAAGCTTCTCTAAGGGGACATAGTTAATATGTATTTGAGAATGGATTTGAACTCAGGACTTCCTAAATTCAGGTCTTGTATTCTCTACAATCTCTACCAGCCTCAATTCTTATATTTCTGTGATTCCTGTTATATTTCTTCTTCAGTCTCAGTCAGTCAAGATTTTTTTCTCAGAATACTGACTTTGTCATATATGTAAGCTATCCTTCAAAACTCTGTATCCTATATGCATTCATTCATCTGAGTCTGTAATAAATATGGTGAATAGACTAATCCAGCAATCAAAAAGCACATGTCGCATTTCTCCTCTGTTCTAGGCGCTAGCCTAGAAGCTTGTAGTACAAAGACAAAAATGAAACAGTTCTTACTTTCAAGGAGCTTACATTCTCTTTGGAGAACACACCATATACACATATTGGCATGCACTAAATACCATTAAAAGGTTGTTTATGCCTGTAAAGTAGCTTAAAGGCCACTGAATCCAAATTCCTAATTTTACAGGTGAGGAAACTAAGTAATATGGCAGTTAAATGACTTCCTTAGGGTCACCTAGCTCATATACATCTCAGGCAGGATCTGAACACTAATATCAAATCCAAAAAATTGAGGAGGAGTAGAGAGATGTAGTAGCTGAGGAATCAGGAAATGTTTAGCTTGGAAAGAAAATGTGGACTCTTAAGGCTAGCACCAGAACAAGAAAAGATCAAGGATACAGCCAGAAGATTATAGAAGAACAAATGTAGAGCTGACAGAGAACTCAGTAGTCATTCAGTTCAAACCTATTATTTTACAGATGAAGAAAAAGAGTCCCAGAGAAATCTGAAGGGACATTCTTGGCACTATCTGCTCATGACACTTTCCATAGTGACATCAACTAATCTGGGCCTTCAATCAATTCTCCAAATTACAATCACTCAGCTTTCTCCTCTTGTTTCACTGTGAGATACTTTGTCTTAATATACTATATTCCTGGCATTCTCTTAAGGCCTAGTCTAATAATCCTTACCCTAAATGAAACCAGGTTACACAAGCATGGGTGGTTCTTTACTGATACAATTAAACGATTCATTATTTTTCTTTCTTTCTTTCTTTTTTGTGGGGCAATGAGGGTTAAGTGACTTGCCCAGGGTCACACAGCTAGTAAGTGGCAACTGTCTGATGCAGGATTTGAACTCAGGTCCTCCTGAATCTAGGGCCAGTGCTTTATCCACTGCACCACCTAGCTGTTCCCAGAAACATATTTTATTAAGGCAAATTTATTTGTATGTGCCATACAAAAAAGAATTTCAGTTGTATCAGTCATATCTGACTCTTCATGACTCCCTTTAAGTTTGGGTTTGTTGTTTTTTGTTTTTTTACAAAAACACTGGAGTGGTTTTCCATTTCTTTCTCCAACTAATTTCACAGATGAGAAACTGAGGCAAACATGCTTAAGTGACTTACCCAGACTCACATAGCTAATAAGTTTATGGTACCAAATTTAAACTCAGGAAAAATCTTACTGACTTCAGGCTTAGCATTTTATCCACTGTGCCACCTACCTTCCCCCGAAAGTTAAAAAATAATTCTTATTATAAATCATTATTAAATTATTATTATAACTCATTATTAAATGAGACATTTGCTGAACTAAGCATTTTGACCTTTGATTGCTTTCCAAAAAAGACTCTGACTTTTCAAATTTTATGGAAGAAATCAGTTTTTAAATTTGTTGTTTTAAATCCCAACATTCCTCTCACTCCAATTTTGAGATGTTTAAAAAAAAAGAAACACTCATCTAAAGAAATGCTTCTCCAGTCATGATCATCTTGAGTGGGGACCTCCAATAAATCCATCCACTAGTCAATCAATCAATCAGTTACCTAAAATACCTACTATCACTTAGTGGAATTATTTAAATTCCTTCCCTTTGTTTTAGTCCCACTAAAGGAATATTAAAAACTCACTGTCAGTATGAATTGAGTTAGTGAGCCCCAAAGGGAACGCATTATACTTTCTATATGTACATGTCTGTTCCATTAAAATTTAAGTTCCATAAGGATAGGGACACTTTTGCTTTTCATATTTAGGCACTTAGTACAGTGCCTGGCTCATAGTAGGTAAGTAATAAATGGTTGTTGATTGAAAAGGTATATTAAGGGGGCAGCTAGGTGGCACAGTGGATAGAGCACCGGCCCTGAAGTCAGGAGGACCTGAGTTCAAATTCGGCCTCAGACACTTGACACTTACTAGCTGTGTGACCCTGGGCAAGTCACTTAACCCCAATTGCCTCACAAAAAAGAAAGAAAGAAAGAAAGAAAGAAAGAAAGAAAGAAAGAAAGAAAGAAAGAAAGAAAGAAAGAAAGAAAGAAAGAAAGGAAGGAAGGAAGGAAGGAAGGAAGGAAGGAAGGAAGGAAGGAAGGAAGGAAGGAAGGAAGGAAGGAAGGAAGGAAGGAAGAAAGAAAGAAAGAAAGAAAGAAAGAAAGAAAGAAAGAAAGAAAGAAAGAAAGAAAGAAAGAAAGAAAGAAAGAAAGAAAGAAAGAAAATGTATATTAAAAACTCATTGGGGCAGCTAGGTGGCTCAGTGGATAGAGTACCTGCTCTGGATTCAGGAGGAACTGAGTTCAGATCCAGCCTCAGACACTTCACATTTAACTAGCTGTGTGACCTTGGGCAAGTCACTTAACCCTAACTGCCTCACCCCCCAAAAAAAACAAACCAAAACAAAATAACTCATCAATCCATATCAATTCCCACTTAGAATCTGTGATCATTTGAATAAGAAGAGGGCTAGAGTTTGTCTTTCTACTTTTTGTGGGGGAAAATAGTCAATCAAATGAATGATATAAACATGAGAGAAAAATATTTAATATAAACAATCTGTCTCAGACTTCAGAAACCTCCATTTATAAAATACAAGAAGTAATATGCTGGTTATAAATCATACTTACAGGGGCTGCTAGGTGGCACCGTGGATAAAGCACCAGCCTTGGATTCAGGAGGACCTGAATTTAAATTCAGCCTCAGATCCTTGACACTTACTATCTGTGTGACCCTATGTAAGTCACTGAACCTTCATTGCCCTGCCAAAAACAAAATACAACAAATAAACAAACTTATTTTTGTTATTGCAGATCCTAGAAGAATTTTCATTAAAGCATCTTCTGAAGGAATTTGCATTAAATCAGGTCCATGAGAACCCCCTTTTCGTAACTTCATTAGCCTTTTTAGGGTGACATCTGTATTTAAAAAGAATATAATTGTGTTTCTTTTCAACTAACCTTTAATGCTTTAGCTTTTTGTATTGAGGAAAATGTTTCCATAGGGTTCATCCAAGTTGGCTCCTTTTTGTGGTCATTGTATTAGGCCCTTTCTAAGTTTAGACTGGGAAAAAGAGTCTAGCAAATATTGTTGCCTTCAGGAGTTTATGATCTAGATAGGAGTTGCAAGAAGCACACATTTGAAAGGATAATCAGTTTTGCCAGGTGGCCAATAAATTCTAGCTTAGTAACAACACATAAATCTATCAAAATTGACAACTGCAAGTTGAGACAATAATAAAGATAGAGACATATAAACTTCCAGCAAAGAAATTGAAATCTGAGAATCCATGTCCTCAGTAAATGCTATCTGAGGTCAGAAGAGAAATAACAACAACAACAACAAATTAATCTGAAGTTTTGGGAGTTTTTTTGACTGTTTTCTCTCACAACTAGCTAATTCCGTTTACATTTAAAGAGATAGTGTGGTCAAGTAAATAGAGAGGCATGACTCAAAGCCAGGAACACCCGTGCTCAGTCCTTCTTATGATTCATACTGATTGTATGAACAGAAGCAAGTTATTACCTCTCAATGCTCCAGACAACTCTCTAAGACTGTCAGCATCAGAGGTGTCAACCTGAAACGGCAGGAGGAGTTGCCTCACCTAGGAGTTCCCTATACCAATGAAATCACAGGTCCCCATCCTTAAAGTTCATGAAACACTTTCTACACATTGGATGCTCATTTGCCCCATCAAGTATGAGTGGTCAGGTAAGGCTTCAAAAAGAAGGTGAAATCTGAGCTGAGCCTAAAACATTGGGTAGGATTTAGGCAGGGAGGGGGCTTCTGTTTAGTGATGAGAATGATGAAAACAAGTAGGGAATTTCAAGACCTCTTTGGCTAATGATTCATAAATTGATTGGACTGGAGCAGAAAGGGCATGGGGAAGAGCTGTGAAAAATGGGATTGGAAATGTTGGTTGGGGATACACTGCTGTCTGGAGAGTTTCCACTTTATCTGGTAGGCAGCAGGGAACCATTAAAATCTTAGGGATATAACATGCTTGTAGAACATCCAATTTAGTAAGTAATGGTTTGGCTATAAGAGGCTTTCTGATCAATTTTATGACCTGGCTTTCTTACCCCACAAAAAAAAAGAAGAGAAAAAAAAGAGAAAAGGACAAAGGAGTCATTGTTGGCTCCATTTTGCACCAGTGGGAAACCAAGAAAAGAAATGGTTTACTAATTAAAACTGTCTTGCAGTTTGATACAAAGCAAAGTACATCTAAGGAAAACTTTCGTTTATTTCTCTGTGCTGACAAGGGACAGAGACCATTGTTCACATCTCCTAGAGAAGGAAACGTGCTAATTTCCCTGAGGACTGAAACCAAATGAATTAGTCTGAATACCCTGAGTCAAGGTCAAAGGAGAACCTGATTCTAGAGTCATTTCCAGCATTAACTATCAGTGAACCCTTAGGCAGGTAACTTTGGATTGGTGCATTTATTTGGCTCAGAAATGTTTTTGTTTGTTTTTACGTATAGGAAACTTCATTCACCAATGCAGATCAACAACAACAAATCATTTCTTAAGCATCTACACTGTTCTAGACTGGGGATACAAAGACACAAAAAAGGTCTTAGAGGGGTGTATGTGTGTGTGTGTGTGTCTGTGTGTGTGCAGGAACAACAGGTAAATGCAAAATTAAATATAAAATTTATGTTATAAAAAGTAATTTTTTCCATCAGGATATTAACAGTAGGCTGGGAATAAGGATAACCTTTTGGTAGAAAGTGGTACCTGACCTAAGTTTTGAAGAAAACCAGGGATTCTATGAGGGAGAGGTGAATATAAAGTGACTACCAGACATGAGAAACAGCCCATGCAAAGACCTAGAGATGGGAAATGGAATTCCACATATTAGGAACAGCAAGTAGGTCATTTTGTTTGAATTCTCTAATAATTAAGGAAATAATCCATTTCTTTTCTGTTGGTTTGAATAAAAGTATTTTATTATTTTCCAGTTACATGTAGAGATAGTTTTCAACATTTGTTTTCATAAAATTTCTTGTTTCAAATTTTTCCCTCCCTCCCCCATCCCCAAGACAGCAAGCAATCTGATATAGGTTACATATGTACAGTCACATTAAACATATTTCTGCATTAGCCATGCTGTGAAAAAAGAATCAGAGCAAAAAGGAAAATCTCAAAAAGAAAAACCAAAAAATAGAAATAGTATGGTTCAATCTGCATCTAGATTCCATAGTTCTTTTTTCTGGATTTGGAGAGCATTTTCCATCATGAGTCCTTTGGAACTCTCTTGAACCATTGCACTGCTGAGAGGAGTCAAGTCTATCACAGTTGATCAACACACAATGTTGTTGAAACTGTGTACAATGTTCTCATTTCAGTCCTTCAAGGTTTCTCTGAAATCCGCCTGATCATCATTTCTTTACAGCACAATAGAATTCCATTACATTCATATACTACAACTTGTTCATCCATTCCCCAATTGATGGGTAACCCCTCAATTTCCAATTCCTTGCCACCACAAAAAGAGCAGCTATAAATATTTTTGTGCATGTGTGTCCTTTTCCCTTTTTTATGATCTCTTTGGTAATGTGGTAAAGATTATTTGTAGTAAAAATTAATATTCTCGTTTTTAGCTAACTCATTTGGGAGGAGCCACACCTGGCCCACTCCAAGGTTACATATGCTATTGAGCTCAGAAAGGCAGCTTTTGAAGGACCTCCCCTTTTGGAGGAGGAGAGATTGAGTGCTCGCTGAAGGGAGGCAGGCTGCTTCTGGAAGGCTAGGCATCTTCTGGAACTCGTTCTTTTTCTTTCTGGGCCCTTGGACTGGCAGTGCATGTTTGTGCTCTGTCTCAGGCAACTGCTGTTCTGGCGGCACATCTTCATGCTCTCGGTGTGGTGACTGTGGCCTGGGTGATGAGCAAGCAACCTTAGACTTGCAGGCTGTTCAGGTGTTTGGTGATTTTAATTACGGAAAACCCTAATAGGCTAAGTTTAGAGTTAAGAGCAGTTCTCTGTATTTCTATTTTCCTATTTCCTTATCTTTGATTTTTATTAGTTTCACCTTTCTTGTTTAATTAATTCCCAAGTAATAAAATCCAATCCTTTGGTGAACTAAAGGTTAGAGGCTCCTTTCTTATTGGCCTGGAAGAAATATCTAAAAAGGGCAGTTCAGAGGGGAGGGTTAAACCTAAAAGGTCCCTCATATTTCCGGGACCCCAACATTAAGGCAAGTCACCCAAATAATATATCAAATTTTGGCCCTCACAGTTTAAAGACCTAGTAGTGGTATTGCTGGGTCAAAGAGTATGCACAGCTTTATATCCCTTTGGGCATAGTTCCAAATTGCTCTCCAGAATGGCTGCATCAATTCACAGCTCTACCAACAATGCATTAGTGTTCCAATTTTTTCCACAGCTTCTCCAACATTTATTGTTTTCCTTTTTTTTGTAATATCTGCCAATCTGAAAGGTGTAAGGTGGTACCACAGAGTTGTTTTAATTTGCATTTCTCTGGTCAATAATGATTTAGAGCATTTCTTTTCTGTTTTTATACCTGGTGCCTGGCACCCAATGGGGTCATTGTGTGGGGAGGAAGAGGGGGGGGAGGAGGAGGAGGAAGAAGAAAGGGAAGAAGAAGAAGAAGAAGAAGAAGAAGAAGAAGAAATGGGCTAGAAAGATAGACTATATCCAATGACTGACTGTAACTTAGAGTCTTGGAAAAATAAACAATTAATTGAATTGCCCATGATACAGCTACTGTGTGTTGTGGACTGAAACTTTGTTATTTCTAATTCCAAGGCCAACCCTGCATCCACTATCCTGTGCTGCCAATCAGTACGCAACAACAGAGGTGGCAGTTGGAACCAAATCTCTTCTTAGTCCAAATCCAGTGAACTTTCCATTATACCATGAAACCTCTATGGTATTACATAACTACTATTTGGAAGACCCTGTGTTATGTGCTAGGGACATATCTAACTACCATGATTTTATTCTGTTGGGTTTTTTTAGGGGGGTTCCTTTTGGGGGGGATTGGGTTTTTTTTGCAGGGCAATGAGGGTTAAATGACTTGCCCAGGGTCACACAGCTAGCAAGTATCAAGTGTCTAGGGCCAGATTTGAACTCAGGTGCTCCTGAATCCAGGGCCAGTGTTTTATCCACTGCACCACTGAGCTAGTCCCCATGAATTTATTCTGTAAATACTTATTCTATATACTCATATATGTCCATGCTGCCTCCCTTAACAAAATGTGAGTTTCTTGAGAGCAGGGACTATCATTTTGGTCTTTTTTTCCCAAGAACTTAGCACAAGGTTGGCACATAGGAGACACTTAAGTGAAAGTCTAAAAAAAATTAGTGGGGTTAAGGAATGGCAAGAAAGCTACAGCATGAAGACAAGGAAGTGTGAAACAAAGTAAAACGGGGTGTACTGGAGAGAATGGTGAGCTTAGCATCTCAAACTCTGGCTTTTATCCCTATCTCCACTTCCAAGGTATCTAAACTTGAGCCAATCAATTTATGTCTTTGAGCCTCAGTTTCTTAAATATAATTTAACTTCACACTATTGCAAGGTTGTTGTGTGGAAACTTCTTCATAAATCCTAATGGACATTATATAAGGTCATCATTGCCATGATCATTCTCACCATCTTTATCAATATGATCATTGTCATTGCTATCATAATTATAACAGCATGGCAGAATCAGTGGCCTCAAATCCAGGAAGAACTGGGTTCAAATTATACCTTTGACACATGTTGGCTATGTGACTCTTCGGCAAGTTTGTTCAGAAAAATCTCTAGGATTATAAATTAAGAGAATAACCTGAACTGGTAAGAGTGTAGGTGAAGGACCCCTGCAACTGGTGGAGGATATCACTAACAAGATCCAATTTGAAAGTTTTCCTGAGGTGCAGCAGCTGTCCAGCTGCCAAAAATGGTGCCTCTGGACTGCATAGCAATAGTACAAGGGATGCCCCAAAGAAGCCTCTGAATGGGAAGACCTTATTTATTTCACCATTTTGCCCTAGGCTACCCCTCCTTCAAGTGGTTTCCTGTTTCTCCTTTTCTTACAGACACATGAAATAGGGCCAATGGAATGGCTTTGGACTCTATGGTAGGATAATCAATGGCAGGGCTGCCCAACATGATGAAAATGTCCAATCTGGACTTCATGGATTCTTCCCTATGAGCACATCCCCAAGCCTATGGCTAAGAAAGTTCATTTGTAAATGTCTTTAAAAAGCAAGGTGGCAGGCAATGTGTTAGAGCTTGAGAAAGTCAGAGTTGTGTTCAGAGGGCAAAAGATGGTCCAGAATAGATGCCTGGGAGATAAAAGATGGGCTGGTTTGTCCTTGAGACAGATGAATGCACACAAACAAAGGCAAGTTCACTGTGAAATTGCTTCTAGCCACCCATCATTCATCTCTCATTAAGCATCCCTAATACATTATTACAGTTACATTTAGAGATGTTTATATAACTGAGTTGGCATCAATAATCCACAGTAATTTCACCTGCTGTGTAAGGGGGTGGGCAGGAAGGGGGGACCATTCTTCTCAAGCTGCCTCAGGTGATGTGTACAACATTGCTGAATTACTGGAAGATATTTCACAGAAGGCACTTGGTGAGTTTTATCAAATGGGATTTCCTAGAGGAAGGAGGATCTGGGTTTTGTTTACTTTCCCAGAATATTAAAAAGGCTGGCCCATACACCAAGGAACTTGGTAAAAGCAATAACAATCCGGGCCTATTGGCCAATTTATTACCCCCCTGAATGCAACATTCACTCTTCCACCTCCATGCCTGTGCAAAAGTGGGGCTTCCTCCCCTATACACACACACATATGTAGGTGACCCATCCTTCCTCTACCTGGGCCTCTTGACAAGTGCCATCAGCTTCAGTAGGCTACCACAGTCCAGGTACTAGGGAGGTCCTACCCCAATCCAGTTACAAGGACCTCCCTCCTCCTCATTCTCCACAATCACTTTGTAATTATCATGCCTGATATTTTGGATTGACTTATCTTTTTATATGTCATTTCTTCCCAGTGGAAAGTAATATTTTTGAGGAAAGAAACCATTTGTTTTCCATATTTTATCTCTAGTTCCTAGCACACCATGGGGTCATTGTGTGTTAATAATAATAGCTATCATTTCTATAGCTCTTTAAGATTTGCAAAGCCTGGTTAACAATATTGTCTTATTTGATCCTCGCAAGTCTCACAACAAATAGGTGCTATTATGACCTTCATTCTATAGATCAAGACACCAAGGCAGGCAGAGGTTAAATGATTTGCCCAGGATCACACAGCTGATAAATATGGGAAGCCAGATTTGAAAACCGGTTTACTAACTCCAACTCTAACACTCTATCCACTAAAACACCCAACTACTACCTCTGGACTGGTCCCCACACCCCTACCTTCACAAAAATGTAGTCCTTATCTTGAGTAAGAAAATTAAAATCAAAATAGATCTAGCTGTTTCTAATTAATAAATGAAATAACTCAAAACACGTTAAGATTAATGAACTGAGAAATAGTGGTACAGTTGTACCTAAAGTTAGGAACCTGGATTTAAATTCCCACCTTTCTTTGCCATTTATGACCTTGGACAAGCCATCAAACCTCTCCAGCACCTCAGTTTCCTTCTCTATTTAGGATGTCCTTCTAGGATTGCTCCACCCATTTATGCTAACCCTCCTAGGTTGCTCCCCTAGAATATAGCTGATGCTACTAAGAATTCTAGGGTCACTCCTGAGAGACTGTTTTGAGTATGATATGAGGCCCCACTGGTGTGCTGTTCACTAGTAATCAGCCAGATTAATACTAAGGCTAATTAATTAGTTTTGGTAAAGACTTTAACAACAGTATGAGAACGGGTGACACAAAACATATCCGCCCCCCAAAAAACAAAATCCTAAGATACCTTCTCCCACAACTACACAATCTATAGAAATAATGAAGTCAAACAACTAAAGGGAACATATATAGCACAGATTTTGATTCCTAGAAGTTCTTTCTTGAGCCCATTGATGTAATTCTTCTCTATTATAGGGAATCACACTCCTGGAAGCTGGTACCTCCCCCATCGGGCTCTTTCTGCATTTCAATTTTACCATGTTTCTCCTCAGCTTCTTTTCCCCTACTCCAGCATGCTACTGGTCCAGTCTCAATGGGAGTAGGGGCAGGAGAAATAGTGAGAGAGAGAAAAATAATCTCTCTCTTCCCAATAGGTATTTTCTTTCAGGGGCTTGCTGCCAACCATCAAACTGAGATCATCTACTTCTGGGCAGGTCCGCCAATTTAATGTCTCCTTGCTGAAATTACCCCACCTAATTAAGGCTAAAGAGGCTTCTTCAGATAGCCAATAACTCCTTTTCCTTTCTCGATTCAAAGGGGATCACACTTCATAAAGGAATGAGAGAGTATAAACCATCTTGTTCACCTAAGACACCTGAAGTGATTTTCAAAATAATTTTGATAGCAAACCAAAGGAACATGGGGAGAATAAAATAAGTGAGACAACTGTCAAGTTGGAAAGGGTGGGAAACTTTGTCTAAAATTACTCTAATCTTGCCAGAATTAGCTAGTTTAAATAACAGCATATTTAAAAATTTTAATAATATATTGAATAACATTACATATGTACACAAATACATACATACATACATACATACAACATATATATGCATATATATTTGCTTGTTTCACAAGTGGTCATATGTATAGATGGAAGTTTATATGGATTCGTGTGTAGATATGTTGATCTCAGTGTCAGAAATACCTAGGTTGAAGTCTCACCTTTGATATCTACTGGCTTGTGACCCTGAGTAAGTCACTTCACTTAACTTCTCAGTATATAGATATTAGAGACAGACAGACTCATGGACAGACAGCAGTGTGCTGATGAATGTTTAACTATCTGCTTTCTAGAAAAAACAATGTACTCATGAAAAACTTTTTAACATTTTCTTCATAATTTTCTTAAATCTAGACAATCAACAAAACAATAAATTGGAATTTGTTCAGTTGTTGATTTCCAGTATTTAAATATTCACAATGAACATCTAACAATTGTTACTTATGAGTCAATATGTACCAGCTCCAATATACGCCTGAAGAAATAGACATGTTTGAGTGATTGAATGACTGATGATTCTCTGAAGGGAGGAAGTAGACAAATGGTCCTGGGAGAAGAGACTATTCAGAAGAAAACTAAGTGTGGGAAGAGATTCCCCCTCCACCTCAAGTCTATCCTTTGTAGCTGTTCTTTCTGTTTGATTAACTCATCTGCCCTTTGATTCTTTCTTCTGCTAATTCTTTGGCTCCAGTCCTTTGGAAGGGATGTATAAAATGTCTGCTTCCAGCAATAAGCCATAAATCACAGCCCTATTGAAAATGTAGAAAGTGCCTCCACCACCCCCACCTCACCTCTCATTCCCGCCCCCCCATCAAGTTGACCTTTGTCGCCCTTCTTCATTCCTTGGAGATGACTTCATCCTGGATTGACTGCAAATAATTCCTCTAACAAATATGTCTAAGGCTTGTGAAAGGCCTATCCCAGTGGAGCCATCCTTTCTCTGTCAGTCTCAAAGTCAGGTTACTTGCTTCTTTGATTTGGGGGCCACCAAGTGCCATTTTCTTTCTAAAAGCAGACAACCCTGGAGGCTGGGATAGTTCCATTAGGCTCTTTATCACAGCCTGCCAGGCAGGACCATTGACATCTTGCTCATTTACTTCAGCTGCCACCTGTTTTGTTAAAAAACAAAAATGGACTCCTAGCTCTGCCCTCCTTAAGGCACAGTGGTAACTCTGCCAAGGGGTTGCTTTATCATAACATAGACAGGAAGAATCATCGCTCACTATTTTTTTGAAGGGAAGAAGAAAAAAGACTTGAAGCCAGAGTCTCTACTTAAGAGGAAGTATATCCAGTGGTTAAAGCAAATGATGACATTGGAAAGACCTGGGTTCTAATCTTCCTTTTTACACTTTATAGCTATGAGACTCTGGATAAGTCACTTAAATTCTTTTTTTTTTAAATTTAATATTTTATGTTTCCCAATTACATGTAAAAAACAATTTTTAACATTCCTTTTTAACACTTTTGAGTTCCAAATTATCCCTCTCCTTCCCTCACCCCATATTGAGAAGGCAAGCAATTTAATATAGGGTATACATGAAGTCACTTAAATTCTTAAGTGACTTATTTAAGATCATGAATGCGGTACAAGTTAGAGGCAGGATAGAGTAGGTAATTGATATATACTTTTTTGGTTAATCATTGATTATTATCTTTTTTGGCCTTGGGAAAAGCACGCAAGCTCTCTAGGCCTGTTTCCTCATTTGTAAAGTGAGCAAACGGGCTTAGATAATCTCTTAGGTCCTTTATAGAATAGTTTTTTCACCTATAAAATGAGGGTAATAATCATACCTGAGAGAATATATGTAAAACATCTTGGAAACCTTAAGGCACTATACAAGTGGAAGTGACTGTTTCTCTAGTTTCCTTCAAAGCTTCACCTTTTGCATGTCACTATTTCACATCTCTCTAGCTGTTGGTGACTTTCTCCAGATAATTATATTGGTCATATGTATTTATTTAACATACATTTTTATTTCTTTATATATGTGCATGTTATGTCATTGAATAGAATATAAGAGGAGGAGGAGGACAGGAACTGTTTCTTTTTAAAAAAATGTTTGTATCCTCAGGGGCTGGCATCATACTTGGCATAGGGGATGGGATGGCATGACAACACTTTCAATCCCATCAAACTAGGATATTTCCAATGAGGATGCCCCATCACCAATGCAGGTCAGCACTTTCTCTACAATATATAGTCAGGCAGAGTTTTCTTAGGCGCTCATAAGTGAAATGACTTGGCCAATATCATCAGGAGGTGAATAATAAATGCTTAATAGGTTGATTGACTATTGCATACTGTGTGACCTTGAGAACGGCCTCTCTATACCTCAGTTTCCTCATGTATAATATGAGGCCTAGAACATCACTACGGTCCCATGTAGCTCTAAGACCACGGATGCTATGTATGAGTGGCTGACTAAGGAAAAGCCAGGCTTGAGGCTCAGCTTCCTTGCTTTCTGCAACAGGAAGAATAAATGTTCACAGAATACCTAAAGAAAAAGGATTCCCCCATCCCCATCTTCAGATCCTCTCAACAATCCTCTGCATCCCCCACTTTATTTTACACAGACTCACACACACACACACACACACACACACACACACACAGCAGCAACCGCACTCAGAATCCCTTCAAGTTGGCTCTGCTTTTAGTGAGATACTGATGAGATGATGTCTGATTATAATCTGGCAACTTCAGTGAATCATTTTTCTGTCCCAGAAAGTAAAATACTTGAGCCTGTGCATGGTAAAAACCTTGAGGCCTCCCCACACCTCCATCTCCCTCCACTTACATGGAAACTTCCCCAATACCTAAGTAGAAACACATTCTCTATCTGAAGTTTAGGGTCCATACCCCTCACAGGAACCTAACCTAAGGGTGAGGGTTGACTCCTTGTCATTACTCAGCGGATATCTAAGTGAGGAGTCCCTGCCACAGAGTCCCAGAGTATTTGCTGGAGCTCTTCAGGAGAACTATTTAGGCAAGGGTTTCCAGTAATTATTGTATTTAAATCAAGCAATCAACCTGCACTTATTAAGTACCTACTGTGTGCTAAATACTAGGCCAAGAACAGAAGATAGACAAAAAGAAAACCACACCTACTCTCAAGGACTTGGCATTCTAATTAGGGAGGCAATACAGACAATCTGTACACATACAATGATGATGATAGCATTTATATAGTACTTTAAATTTAGCAAAGGACTTTCCAAATATCTCATTTTATGCTTGCTATAACCTCAGGAAATAGGTGTAATTATTATTATTTATTTTTGGTGAGGCAATTGGGGTTAAGTGACTTATCCAGGGTCTCACAGCTAGTAAGTGTTAAGTGTCTGAGGCCGGATTTGAACTCAGGTCCTCCTGACTTCAGGGCTGGTGCTCTATCCACTGAGCCACCTAGCTGACCCAGTAGGTATAATTATTATCCCCATTTTACATGAGTAAAATGAATCAAGCAGAAGTCCAGTGACTAGCTCAGGGTCACACAGCTTATAAGTGACTGAGGCCATATTTGAAATGAGGTATTCCTGATACCAGATCCAAAGCTCTATCCTCTGAATTACCTAGTTGAGTCTGTAAATAATACATATATAAATATATGCAATACAATATTTTGGCATAGTAGAGTGCTGAGTCTGGAGTCAGGAAGCATCCTCTTCCCAAGTTCAAATCTGCCCTCAGACAGTTACTAGTTGCAAAAACCTGGACAAATCACTTCACCCCATTTGCCTCAGTTTCCTCATCTGTCAAATGAGCTGGAGAACTAAATGGAAAACCATTCCAGTATCTTTGCCAAGCAAACTCCAAATGGAATCACAAAGGGTCAGACACAACTGGAAAACAAATGAATGATAATAACATCCATGGGAAAGGAGTGCTAGAAACTGGAGGACCAAAAACCATTCAAACAAACAAACAATCTAGAAAGATGGGTATTAACGGTATCCCGGTTTTATAGATGATGTAAATGAGACTCAGGATGAGCAGTTGTGTTCATACAAGTAACAAAGCAGGTGCCAGATGAAATATTTCCTAATAAGAGACATAGTATAAGAGTTTTACAAAGAGAGTTCAGCCCAAAAAACCCTTGGAAGAAAGTACTCTAAGTACCATCCTTCTCATTTGACACATTGAGGATCATCAAGGCCAAATGACTCAGCCAAGGTCACACAGTACGCTTCTAAACTCTGGGTTTATTTCTCTCCCCTCCATAGCAATGTCTCCTGCACCCTCTCCAGCTTTCAGTCATCTTGGTTCAACTCTTTTCCTACTCGGAAGGCTCAGGAAGTCTCTTCCCTGATGGAGAGAATTCTGAGAATAACACGGGTTAGATGCCCCATCCCAGAGGGAGCTGGAAGACCTTCAGGAGAATTTCAGTGAGAGCAGAGCTGACTCATTTTAATCAGCTCTAAAAGCCTGAAGAGGGGAAGGGAGAGCAAGACTGATGTAAGGGAGGACAGAAGGTTAATGCATGAGCATCCCAGAATTAGTTCATCCTCTGCAAAGAGAAAGGGGTTTTTTTGCCTTTGCTAAGTATGTATGTATGTGTGGGTGGGGGTGGGTGGGGAAACAAAAAAGGCAGTGAATTAAAAAGCAAGTGAGAGCCTGCCTCCTAGTAAAGCATCCTTTGATCCAAGCCGCATGCCTCTGCCCTTTCAGCAATGTCCTTGACCCCGAGACCAACTGATAGATTTCCCGGAGGAGACCATGCTGACTCAGCACTCCTTTGAGATTGTCTCCTTCCATCTTTACATCCCTCTCAAGCTCCACTCAGAGGATCTCAGATTGCCCAGAGCCGACCAGAAGCCCCAAGGCAGGGCTGCATCCTCTGCCTAGCCCCAGTTCCTGCCTCCTCCCGACAAATACACACAGTCCCGTGGGAAGAAGAGATCTGCACAGTAAGCTCTTAGCCAGGGCAAAGAGGAAGGAATATTGAATTATTGTGATTAATAATGGCAGAGCCCAACCCAGCCCCCTCTGAGGAGTGGTAAAAAAGAATTCTCAAGCCTGAACAGCTCAGTGAAATTAGAGACAGGACTGAGATCGAATAGGCTTCTTAAGAAGAAGAATAAGTAGGGGAGCTTCCTGATATCTTTGTAGAAATGCACATGGAATTCATGTCAGAACATTTCATTTTGCACGGCATGTAGAAATTTGCAGCAAAGAGCTGCAAAGCAATGTGACCCAGTGAATAACAGATTCAGGGGAGTTAGGAAGACCTGGACACAAATCCACATTTGACATTTAGGATCAGAAAATGATGGGTTTAGAGCTGCAGGGGCCTTTAGAAATGATCAAAGCACAGCTTAGAGGATGAAAGCAGCAAAGTTCCACTTGTCTAACCCACACGCACAAAAAGAATCTCCACTAGAACATATCTAATGACTTGTCACCCAGTCTCTGAATAAAGCTGTCCAAGGAGCAGGGGCCCCACCACTCCTCTCTCCAGTCACCAGTCTCTTCTTTTGGATGCCTCTAATGATTAAGGCATTTTTCCTGACATCAAGAATCACTCTGCCCCCTTGCAACTCGAATCTATTGTTCCTAGTCTTGTTTCTGGGGCCAGACAAAACAAATCTAATCCCCCGTTCCATGATAGCTTTTCAGACATTTGAATAGAGATATCATAAGTTTCCCTGACCTCCACCATCTTCTCTTCTACAGTTTAAAAATGCCCTGCTCCTTCCTCACCCTCTTTTACAATAGGGTGATGGTAAATGTTTACCAACCTGCTCTCCAGGAAAAAAGTATACCCATGACACATTTTAAAGTTCAATTTACATTATTAACCATGTTCTCCATCACTTTCTCAAGTCTAGACAATGAACTAAACAACAAATCCCCACTTTGTTGTGTACACTGATTTCTGAGGTATAAATACCCACAATGACAATTTCACAATCAAGTCCAGTGAACCAGTTCAAACTAGCTTCAGTACATACTTGCAAGTGTTGGTCCTCCTCTGGATACTCTCCAACTTACCAATATCCTTCTTAAACCTTGGTGCCTAGAACTACTTACATTCCTTCAGATGCAGTTTAACAAGGGCACAGGACAGTGGCACTGTTTCATCTCCACAGCTCTATCTCCTCTGAATGCTTCCCAAGGTGAGATTAGCTTTATTTGATGCCACATTAATACAACCCCCTAATTTTACAGATTAAGTAACTGAGGCCCAAAAAAAACTTAAGTAGTTTGTTCAAGGTCAAATAGATAGCAAATGAAGTAGTTGGGATTTGAACCCAGGTCCTTTGATTCCATACCCAATGATCTTTACACTATGCCACTGTGTGACAAGGAGCAAGTTTGAGCCTCAAGCAATTCTTGAAGAACATATTTCCCATAGGTACCATGTAGGTTATCTATATTATGAAGCATTGAATACATTGCAGTTCAAGCTCAAGACCTCTGGTGGCAGTGTAGGCTAAGAATGGTGGCCTGATATATTAGAAATACAATTGAATTTGGCAACAGACCACCTGGGTTCAAATTCTTTACCTATTAACTGTGTGATGTTGGACAAGTCATTGACTTCTCTGGGTCTCAGTTGCCTCCTCTGTGAAAGGAAGGGGATCATGGGATGTACAGAAGCTTGAAGGGGCTTGAAAGACCATTATTCTAACCCACTCATGGAATGGAAAGCCCTTGGGATTTGAAATCAGGAGATTTAAACCCCAGCTCTGCCACTTACTATCTGTATGACCTTTGGAACGTCATTTCTCTTTTCAGAAACTCACTTTCCTCTTATGAAAAACTAGGCATTCAACCAGAAGACCACTATAGGTATTTTGGACTCTTAATCCATTATTATATGATCTCTATTTAACAAAGGAGGACACTGAATCCGACAGAAACTATACTAAATGAGGGAACCCTAAGTTCTAGAGCCCCCAGTGGTAGTGTTGCAGACAGAAGGTATGGACATAGGATTTTTGCCTGCCAAGGACATGTAAATGTCCTGTTTCAACTCCTATGTAAACAATGCTTCCACTCTTCAGGAACAGAGGGGAGAAAGGGATAACTGGTTAGAAAGTAAAGGCAATTATAGAACAATGGTCTGCTTCCCACTCCCTTCCCCCTTCCTGCAAGGGGCTTAAACACACAAGAGACACATAATCCAAGGAAAGAAATGAGACCAGGTGCTCGAGCTGGTCAGGCGTGGGGAGAGGGAAGGAGACCCGGGAGAGCCATGCATCAGGGGTCCTCTTGGGAGCCTGGCCCCAGCATATGTGCATATGTGCAGGGAGCAGCTGCATGGATCAGTCACTAATTAGTTCCAGGAACAGCAGCAGCACCTTGCCAGTATTCCTCTCTTGTGTTTATTGACAAGGGACTGTGACTGTTTTGTAAGCACCTGCTGACCTTCTTGGAGAGAAGAAACAATGGAGAAGGGGAAGTTAAGTGCTTTGTCCAGATTCACAGGAACACAAGGTTGGAGGAGACATCAAAGACAATTCGGTCTAGCACCTTATTTTATACATGAGGAAACTGAAGCTCAGATAGGTTAAGTGACCTGCCCAGGTGACCTAGTAAGTAAATGTCAAAGACAGGATTTGAATCCAGGTTTTTCTTCCATGATACCAAAGGCATTGAATAAACAGGGTTAGGAATTCATAGGGTTAGGGCCAGTGTTAGCTACAATGATAGCTCTGGAGGTAAAAGAAACCTTAGAAGTCATCTAGTCTAAACCTCTCATTTTTCAGTAAGAAAACTCTAACCCTGGGAAATTAAGTGACTTGCCCAAGGTCACATGAATAGCAAGTAGCAGAAGCAGAATTTGAACCTTTGACATTCACTTCCTGAGTCAATGTTCTAGATATGTTCCATGGAACTTCTAATCATCGGCTTGGCAGGAGGTAGGACCAAAAGACCAATGTCAAGCAGAAAGCTACTAAACCTGTAATGAGCCTTTCTGAAATTAGGTGGCCTGGGTCTCAGATAACAGAAATACAAGGTAGGCCAAAAGTCACCAAGGGGTTTCAATATTTAATCATTTCTTTATTTTTTTCTTTAACTTAAAATACCATAGCATCATATACAGTATATATGTGTATGTGTGTGTGTGTGTAGGCAATGGATTTACATTATATGTGATAATTCAAATCTCATAAATGGTGTAAAATGAAAAAAAAATAATTTTCAAAAACCTATTAAAACACCTTGACTTTTCCCCCACCTTGTAAAACCATTACTAGGGCCATATTCTTAGCCTTTCTGACTCAGTGGGTCCTGTGAGAGTGAATGCTCTGCTGGCAGAGCTTCTGAGAACTCAGTCATCTTCACACTCATAATGAAGCACCAAGAGGAATGTTAGTGCAGAAGACAAGACAGTGTGGTTACTAAATTGGGAAAAAGATGCAGCAAGTGCTCCCTGGGATTTTCCTCCATTTCTTTGTCTAGACCTCTTCCTTGCCCCTCACACATATTCAAATCCCTAAGTGAATGAGTGATCTGATCAGTGTGAGAGTTCCCTCCATTCCCTCCAATGATGTTAATTGCAACTTATCCAAGCCTACCCTTAAGTGTGAGCCTCATCCATGTCTTCCCCTGAGTTCACCACAGAGGCTGGTCCTCTAGTGGAGGCCTTTCTCTTGACATCCAGAGGGTAGCAGTGACTGTCCACCTGTCACCCCTCATACGTGCCATGTGGCCAGCCACCTTCTCTTTCTGTCTTGTCATGTTAGATCCTTGGAGTCTTCTCTGACTAGCATTCTTCTCCAAAGTCCAGAAACTTGGGTGGTGCAGTGGATAGAGCACTGGCCATGGATTCAGGAGGACCTGAGTTCAATTTATCCTCAGCCACTGGACACTTAATAGTTTTGTGAGCCTGGGCAAGTCACTTAACCCCAATTACCTCCAACATCCAGGTCATCTCCACTCATCCTAATGTATATCTTGCCACTATATACCCAGATGACTGTGGAGGACAGAATGAGGCTGGAGACCTTGCACAGCCCTTCCTCATTTAAAACCAATTCACTGCATGACATCACCTTCTGATGTCATGGTCCTTTTGGAGAATGAAGGACAAACGACAACAACAACATTAATAATATTAGCTAAGATGTCTGTAGTGTATAAGAATTGCAAAATGTTTTACATAGTGTCAGAGCTGTAAAGCTAGAACGGGCCTTGGAGATCACGTACGCCAAGCATTTCTGATTTTACAGAGGAGCAAATGAAGCAAATGACTTGTCCAAGGCAATACAAACAGTCCTTGGCAGAGCTATGATTCAAACTCAAATTTTCTGACTTCAGATCTGTAGCACTACCATGGGATGCGCCATGTGTTTTCCCTTGGAAGCTTGTGTTCACAGGGTTAATCTCATGTGGTCATTTAGTTGTTGTGGTGGTTCAGTCATTTCAGGCATATCCAACTCTTTGTGACAGCATTTGGGGTTTTCTCGGTAAAGATATTGGAGCAGTTTGTGATTTGTGATTTTTTTCTCCATCTCATTTTACAGATGAGGAAACTGAGGCAAACAGCATTAAGTGGCTTGTCCAGGGTCACATAGCTAGGAAATGTATGAGGCCAGATTTGAATTCAGGTCTTCCTGACTCTAGTCCTGGTGCTCTATTCACTGTACCACCTAGCTGTCCTGGGAGGTCATTTAGGGATTATTTAAATGAAAACCTTCCTGCCTGTCCAATGTTTCACCCACCCAAGTGTCATTAGACCTGAAATTCTTCCATTATTGCTTTTTTCCTCTGAGAAGGTGGGTCTTCTGCAGGTGACTCCAAGGAGCTGATACTTGGCTACTTGGCAGAAGCCATGATCTCCTTGAAGAGTATAGGACCTACCTCTTGTGCTGAAGATTACAGCCTACCTATCAACCCTTTCCTCATCACATCAAACTTTTGCTCTTCAATTCCTGTGAATTTTCCACATGGCATCCATCTAGCTCATGAGGGACTTTCCTTTACTTATCTCTACATAGCCAACATGGTTGAGGAGTATCCCATCTTTCTCTTGGATGTCTCTCACCCTTAAGTTACATGGCCAACCCACCTCCTTTTGTGGAAACACATCTCTTTGACCATACCTTTTATACCAGTGATGTCAAACTCAAGTATAAATAGGGGCCACTAATCCATACATTATAATTCCTTTGCGAGCCACATCAACTTGGTTTTAAAATGGAATGTTATCTATGTTTAATTATGTCTTTTTTCTGCATTTTGTTCAATATTTCCCAATTACATCTTGATTTGGCTCAGACCGTACTCAGAAGTGTTGTGGACCACTGGCCATGTGTTTGACATCTATCTCTTATATCACCTTAATTATGTACTTCTTTATTAATAATCATAATAATTTTTCAGTTGTTTCAACTCTTCATTACCCTATTTGAGGTTTTCTTCACAAATATACTAGAATGGTATTCCATTTCCTTCTCTAGCTCATTATACAGATGAGGAAACTGAGGCAAACATAATTAAATGACTTGCCCAGAGCCACACAGCTAGTAAGTCTGAGGCTTGATTTGAACTCAGGAAGATGTGTCTTCCTGATTCCTAGCACAGTGCTCTATCCACTGCACCAAACAATGACAGTTAGCATTTTTATAGCACTTTAAGATTTACGATGCACTTCACAAATATTAAATTGTATCCTCACAAAAACCCTGGGAGATATTATGATTATCCCCATTTTATAGATGGGGAAACTAAGGCATACAAAGGCTTGGGGACTTACCCAGATTCCCATGGCTAATAAATATTTGAGGCAGGATTTGAACTCAGGTCTTTCAGATTCCAAGTGCTATACTTTATCCACTGTGACACTTCATGATTACTGTTATTCAGACTCCTTGTGACTTGCCCTTGTCCTTAGAATGAACCATAACTCCTTTTCTTCAGAAACTGGAGAATGAATGCATGAATTGATAAAAAAGACTATGAAATGTTTACTAATTATCAAGTAGTGTGTTAAGTAGTCTTGATACCAATGAAAAATGAGGCAAAATTAGTCAGAAATAGAGAGTCTTTGTTCAAGGAGCTCACACTGTAATTGGAGGGTGTACAGTGAGTGGCACCCACTGGGTCACCTAGCCACCTTTTAAGAGAATCTAGCTGCAGGCAGATATAAATTTCTTCATGAATTTTCGTGTCATCCTAGTGCAGGGGCCATGCTAATCTTCTCTGTATCATTCCGATTTAAGTATATATGGTATCGAAGCAAGCACCAGATATAAACTTCTGAAAATTCTAAGGGTGAACAAGTGACATGGATGGGAAGGTCCAAGAGTGTTTAAGATGCACCATCAGGTCAGATGAGAGCATCTGGGGGTCTGGAGGGTCTATCAGATCCTAGGATCCCAGAATCTATCAGATTCTAAGACCTGGAAGATCCCAAGAATCCCAAAATTTCCAATGGCCAGAGCAAATGGGAAAGTAGAGTAGTCCTCATTCTTATAGAAGGCTTCTAGTCAGTGACAGCTTATCAAAGCAGTAAGAGTAGCTATTTTGGTCTTTCCTCCAGGCTTCCCTGATAGTGTTTGGGGCAGCCCTGGGTCATGGTTGGAAGATTCCTTAAGGGGAGGAAGTTCCATCACTTTTAGAACTAAGGAATCAGTGAAAGACTATTAATATTAAAGAAAAGATGGGCCTTTATTTCAGAAAGACAGTTGGGGTTAAAGAAACCCTTGTACAATTTTCTGGGGGTTGAGTATCCTCTTACCTGTGACTCGAGTGAAACATTTAAAGTAATTCTTAGCAAGCTTTGATTGCTTTATCATATCACTTTCCTTCTAATAGGAAGAGACTAGGAAATACATAGGAAGCTGAGCAATTGGAGGGTGAGGGAGGTAGGGAAAAGAATTATTCAAAGGGAAAGAGTCTAAAAAAAAAATGAAAGAACGGTGAACCTCACCAACCTCTTAGGGAAGATTTGTCATGGCTTTCCTATTCTTCACATGTTATGACAGTGGGTAGCAACTAAGTCAATGGCCCATCAACACATCTGAGAGAAGAGCTAATTAGTTTTCTCCTCATCTTCTCCTCATCTCATGCCACATTAGAGATGTGTGGCATTGTCATTGAAATTAAAATAAAAAAGACAAAACGAACCTTTGGATGCAGCGTGGTACAGTGGGGAGAGCACTTTCTCATGTAGTCACTGGAGCTGGCTTCATATCCTTCCTCTTACACAGAACATGTATATAAACTTAGAAAAGCCATTTAAAATCGCTAGGCCTGAATTTCCTCAATTGTAAAATGAAGACTTTGGACTAGATAGCCTTTGATGTCTGCCCTCCTCCCCATCTCTAAACCTATGATCCTTTGGAGGTGAGTTTATACTCAAACTCTACCCCTTACTCCCTTTGCGATCTTGGGAAAATCACTTACCCTGCCTGATCCTTAGTTTCCCTTACCTGTAAAATGAATGGAGGTTGGATTAATGACCTCAGACATACATTCTAGCTTCACACTTATGATCCTATGAGCTCTTGAATGACTCTCAGTGTCATGACCTAGCACTAAGTGCTACGTCTGGCATTAACAACTCTATCTACCACCACCTAAATAGAGGAGGGAAGTGGATGGGAAGACATATTCCACTTGTTCCTCTACCATCTCTTTAGAGTTTCTTAGGTTCAAATGTTCACTTCAGAGTCAGCTCTGGCCAACTGAGAATCTCAAAGTCAAGAATTTCAAATCTCCACAGGCTCTTCAAATTCTAATGACAGAAGCCAATTGAAGGAGAGATTTTAGGTGACTCTTCTCAGAAAGAACCGACCTTTCTAGCCATAGCCAGCATTTCTATATGACTTTAAGGTTTGCAAAGTACTTTACAATTATATCAGCTGATTCTCACAACAACCCTGGGAGGTAAGTGCTATTATCCTGATCATATGGATGAGGTAACAGAGGTAAACAGAGGTTAAGTGACTTGCTCAGGCTCACATGGGTAATAAATATTTGAGGTTGTATTTAAACCCAATTCTTCTTGATTTCAAGTCCAATGCTCTCACCTACTGTGCCACCTAGGCATCTCTGGATCTTAATTGTTATGGAGAGCGTCATCTGCATAGACCATAATCTACAGCAGCTCCAGTTTGAAAGGCAAACTCCACCCAATGACAGAGATGAGAAATAGACCATGAGAGCTGGGAGAGACTTGAAGTATTACCACACCTTGCTAATTCCCTGATATTGTTTGTCCTTCATTTCGAAGAGGAACAATGACACCATGGAGTGATGTCTTGACTCACAAGCGAATTGAATATGAGTGAGGCAGAATTGAAAAAGTCATCAGCGGGCAGCTAGGTGGCACAGTGGATAAAGCACCGGCCCTGGATTCAGGAGGACCTGAGTTCATATTTGACCTCAGACACTTGCCACTTACTAGCCGTGTGAAATTAAGCAAGTCACTTAACCCTCATTGCCCCCCTTCCAAAAAAAAGAAAAGAAAGAAAAAGTCAGCAGCCTCACTCTCTCTTACAGAGTCATTGAAGTCCAGTAGCAAGACAAAAGTCAGGATAACTAGTGATGGCCCAAAATAGAGTGGTTGACCTTGCTGTCTTCTATGTCTGACCAAGTTCTAAGCATTCCACAGCACCTGATTTAGCAGCATTCATGACGATGGAACAAATTGTTCTCATCTGCCCATTCCTTGGGGGGAAGTCTTCACATGCTTGGAGTAGACATCCCCTAACTCACTAATGGGTTTGAGACCTATCAATTCCCCTCAGCCTGGTTTAGCCCATCTTACCAAGGAGCGGCTCAGGTGTATGCTCTTTAGAGACACTGGTGAGAGTTGTGTAGCAGGTGAACACCAAAGGAGGATGAGTAACTCTGAAAAGAGTTGACCAAGCCCTCACACCAGAAGTGCTAGTCCTCCCTGAACACTCCCTGTACCCCAATTTCCTGATAAATGAAGAGTAAACTCTGTCTGGCTCATATGCCTTTGCCACTATCACATCCTATGGAGTAACCTATTTTTTATTTCCTGTACATTTTTTGTGTTCACTGTACCCCAGAAAAGCATAAACGTCTTCACAGAGACAGCCTGCTGTTATGGGAAGGATGTTAGGTTCAGGGTTGAAAAGACTCAAATTCCATTTCTGCCTCTAATACTTGCTGATAATATGACCCTAGGATAGGGTCAGAACTGCTCTGAGCCTCAGTTTCTTTTTTTCTTCTTTTTTTTTTTTTTTTGCAGGGCAACAAAGGTTAAGTGACTTGCCCAGGGTCACACAGTTAATAAGTGTCAAGTGTAAGCTTCAGTTTCTTCATCTACAAATTGAAGAGGTCAAAGTGGATGACTCCTGAGGTCCCTACAAGTGCTCCTTCTATGAGCTCATGCTTTATGATATCATAATACTATATGTGATGCTAGGAAAATCCCTTCATCTTGCTGGGCCTCAGTTTCTTCACCAGTAAAATGAAATGGTTCAACTAGATGGTTTCTGTGGTTCCTTCCAGTTCTAAGTCTATAATTATAGTTGTTGTAACTCTGCATATGTCACTCTGAGCCTCAATTTTCTCATCTATAAAATGGAGCTAATAAAAACATCTTCCACACAGAGTACATTACCAAGAGTAGACACATTATCACCATCTGTTCACTTGTCCCATGCTAAGTGGTAGAACAGAGACTAGGACCCAAGCCACTCTGATTCCCAGTGGACTGTTTATCCTTTTTTACTACACAAGCAGCCTGTGTGTTCAATGACATTTCAGACTCCCAAATGCCCAATTAGCCACCTTGAGTGAGGAGTAATCATAGAAACTTGGTCTCTGGGATGATAGCACAAAGCTTTCTATTTGATATTAAGAAAAAAATTTAATTCATTTCTATAGTTGATTACATCCAGGCTGTGTGGGAAGCAGTGTAGGAGAGAACATTGCATGTTTCACTGTGTGATGAAATAATGGGATTTAGCAGATACTCAAAGACCCACCTGGAGATTAATCTAGACTGATTGAATCAAGTGAGAGTGATTGACTGCTGATTAGCCTACTTCAAGTTAACTGGATTGTAACCAGACCTGCCTAACCCTTAAGAAGGTATTGTTCTCAGAAGCTAGACTGTGAACTCAACTTGAGAACACCTTCAAAACCAATGGATTTGGATGACACCAACCAATCAGCTTGAAGTAGTCTGTTCCAGACCTATAAAAAGCTTGCACAATCAGCTTGCTGGGGAGTTCCTGAATAAAGAAGGTTCATGGAGGAGGACTTGAGGAAGAACCCAACCAGGCTGGAACTCTAGGCTAGATAGGCCTTTTCTTAACTTTCTGAATTCCATGTTAATACCTGTATGCTTTAATAAATGTTTAATGCCCAAAGACTGGTGCTGAAGCTTCTAATTTAAGGTGATCACACAATATAGATTTTAAACATCACAACTTCATGGCATTTTCTAGCTTATTTCCTTGTGACTGGCATGTATGTATGCACATACATACACATATTTACACAGGCAAATTCTAACTTTCTCTGGGCTTCAAAGAGGTATAAGGGGCTAAAATTCTAACTATACTGTCTTAAATATGAGTGATCGCCAATAAATTATAAGCTTTAGCAAGAGTTTAGACCTTTAAGCATTTTTTATTTATTAATTTTTTTTTTTTTTTGGTGAGGCAATTGGGGTTAAGTGACTTGCCCAGGCTCACACAACTAGTAAGTGTTAAGTGTCTGAGGCTGGGTTTGAACTCAGGTCCTCCTGAATCCAGGGCCGGTGCTCTATCCACTGCGCTACCTAGCTGCCCCCTTTTAAGCATTAATTAAGGAAAATAAAAATTTGGTTGAGAGAGAAAGGCCTATATTCATCTATCTGTCAAAGGGAGAGAGCATTTTTAGCTCCACTCTCCACCAGAGTCCAGATGAAAGAGAGTGAGAGAGCCAGTCTCCCCCTTTCTTCCTCCCACAAGCAAATGTCACTTCCTTACAGCAAAGAAAAGCCACATAGCTTGCCCTCAGGCACCTTCGCCTCATGCCAGAGCTTTCTTACAGTAAATCTCCAGCAGGTGGCATCATTCCAATCATTAAAGAGGTCAAGGTCAAGTTCTGTTCTTTTTGTACTAAATATCTCCTGTGAATGCCCTCCAAGGATCCTATCCAAGGATGCATTAAGCCTAGACAAGATCTATGAATAAGGTAATCAGGATAACCCAGTAGAACTGGAAGGAACCTCAGGGACCATCTAGACCAACAATTTGATTTTACAGATGACCACACTGAGGCAGGAAGAAGTAGGTCATGGGATCCTTAATGCAGTGCCAGAGATATTCTAGGCCACTACCTAATTTTTACAGATGATGAAACTGAAGCCAGAGTTTCAAAGGAAATTAAATGACTTGCTTGAATCACATAGCTATTATATATTTAGAGCAGAATATGAACCCAAACCTTCCTTTCCCTGTGACTAAGATTATCTACTACACCTCATCCTGGCATGGCTTCCTTGTATATTTCACTCCAACAATAAGTATTTTTCCTCTTCCTCCCTTCATCATCGTTATCCTCAGATGTACTATGCTTCTGCCATCATCAATGACCTCCATTAATGACATGAGCAGCTATAAGCTGCAATGGATAGAGTGCCAGTACTAGAGTCAGGTAGACTTATCTTTGTGAGTTCAAATTCAATCTCAGACACTTACTAGCTGTATAACCCTTGGCAAGTCACTTAAGCCTGTTTCCCTCAGTTTCCTGATATATAAAATGAACTGAGGAAACAAAAGGCAAACCATGCCAGTATCTTTGCCAAGAAAATCCCAAATGGGGTCATGAAGAGTTGAACACAACTGAAATTGATGTGGGGGATGGGTTTAATTGATCAAATGGATCGTGAGGCATCCCAAAGAATTATAAGACTCAGTGACTCAGTTTCCCAAGTTTTATTGAAAGACTGCTGACCACAGGGAGAGCACCATGGAGATAGGTGTCTCAAATAGAGGAACTAATGATGGTTATATTTATAGTGAGAAAAAGTAGGTTATCTCCTCATTATCTTAATCTCCTCCTTAGAGCAGGTTCATCAGAGGTATTATCCTAATTTGGACTTCCTGGGGTCCTAAGACAATCTCTGAGGTAGGTACCCTTTTCCTTGGAGATGTGTTTTGGGGGTTTACACACCATAAGGTGAACCTAAGGACACATTTGGCCTTCTCTGCAAATATTCCTAAAGACATGTTTAAACTTGTCAGAGCCAGAGGGTCTCCCTGTTTTGGGTATTTCTTTACTATAGATCTGCTTTCTAGGTGTCCTGTCATCTAGGAATATTAATGGCTATTAATGGTTAATTGTCCCTGATTACTGTTTCTGTTGATGTTAAGGGTTGATAGGGACAAATCCTCTTGGTTACTGTAAGAACACAAACCTTAGTTTCTCTGTTAACCCTTTTAGGTACTATTGATGAAGACTCAAGCCTCAATTTATCTGTTAACCCCTTTTTTCCTCCTCCATCAAAATGACAAAATAACAACAAAATGACCTTCTAGAGCAGTGGTTTTTAATCTGGTGTTCTTGAAATTATATGTGTGTGTGCGCGCACACGGGTACAAATGTGTGTGTGTGTGTGTGTATACACATAAATTCAACCCAATGTAAATGGTTTCTTTTATAATCTTATGTATTAGAAAATTTTATTTTGAGGTGCCCATAGGTATCAGCATATAGGCAAAGGTTTCTTTATGAGAAAAAAAGACCAACAAAAAGAAGAAGAAGAAGAAGAAGAAGAAGAAGAAGAAGAAGAAGAAGAAGAAGAAGAAAAAGAAGAAGAAGAAGAAGAAGAAGAAGAGGTTTATGGATATTGTAGTCAGAGAAAAGAGCAAAGAAGACTCATTATACAATCCTTGAAAAAAACACTCATTAAGAAGCACCAGTTCCATGTCAGGCACCCAGAATATACCAAAACACAAAGTAAGACAGTCCCTTCTCTCAAGGGACTTACATTATAATAGGGAAAAACAATACAGGGAGAGTAGGGATAACCAAAGAATGAAGTTTTGGTCTGGGGAGTTTAGGAATGGTGGATAGAGTCCTGTTCGTCAGTTGCTATGCCCTTTTCAGAAGTGATGGTTGTGTTCATTTCACAGGATCTTATATATATTTGTAGTTGTAATCCTTTTTTCAAGGAAGATTCAAAGACTGAGGCACAGAAGGGCTGTTGTTTGTCCTTCATCCTCAAAAAGGACCAATGATATCAGGAGGGTGATGTCTTGACTTGCAAGTGAATTGGGTTTAAGTGAGGCAGTTCTGTGCACAGTCATCAGCCTCACTTTCTCCTCCAGTCATCTGAATCCAGTGGCAAGACATCGGTCGGGATGACTGGTCATGACCCCAGATGCAGTAGGAGATCATGACCTTTTTAAGCTAAGTCTTTCCCTGGTCAGTTTGTCTGAGACCAAACGCATTTAGTAATTAAAGGCCAGGTAAAAATGGAAGCTAAAGATGTCCTAGTTTACCTTCACAAAAGAACTGGTCTGAGAGGGGAAGATCCTATGAGTTTGTAACCAGAACGGAAACCATTGCTATTTATGCTCACTCTGAGCCATCAAAACCCAAACAATGAGCAAGTGAGTACTGGACTGGGAACCAGGCTTTGATAAAGTCCATTGGGATGCAAATGAATCTAGTTGACTATGTCTTTCAACTCAAATCACTGTGGTTCTTAGAGAGGGATTGTTGTTGTTACTGTTGTTTATCCTTCATTCTCAAAGAGGACTATGACATCACCCTGATGCACTGAATTGAATTTAAGTGAGGCAGGGCTGTGCAAGGTCACCAACCTTACTTTCTCCTCCAGAGCCATCTGGGTCTAGTGTCAAGCATTAAGGCAATTGAGGTTAAGTGACTTGCCCAGGGTCACACAACTAGTAAGAGTCTGAGGTCAAATTTGAACTCAGTACCTCCTAACTTCAGGGCCAGTGCTCTAGCCACTGTGCCACCTAACAGGGGGATTGAGTGAATTGTTATAGGTCAAACAGATAGTAAGTGGCAGAATTAGGATTCAACCCTAGATCACCTGAGCCCAAACCCAGCACACTGTAAGATCTGTCTCAATTTGATTTGATTACTATTCCCATGGTGGTGCCTTTCTGCTTAAATTCCCTCTCCTTTATCCTGTATATGTCTTGCATGTACATTATTGTTTACATTGTATCTCCTCCATTAGACTGTACGCTCCTTGAAGGCAGGGACGATCCTATTTCATTTTGTTTCCCCAGTATTTATGGTGGCTGGTACATAGATGTTTGTTGACCGACTGAAGAGGTGGAAATCAATCAATTGTAGGGGAGGGAGGTTATTGGCAGGACAGATGACATGATGTCCAGGTTAAGTGGGATATGAAGCAGCTGGGGCTGCCTAGGTATAGCTGAAACTGTGCTTAACTACTCACCAATGAGGACATCTCAGCCCCAGGAGAGCATTCAAAAGTCAAGTGGATTAACATGAGGTGGGGCTTCTGGACTTCAGGACCAGAGTCTGCTATTATAGATGGGGGGAAAGGGAGCAAGTTGGAGAAGAAAGAATACTGGATTGAGTCAGGTGATATGGGTATGGGTCCAAAACCTAGCTCTAGAATTTATTATGTATACAAACTTCAACACTAAAATTCTATAAATATCAATTTCCTCTTCCCTTCAATGGGACTAATAATTTTTTGTACTACCAAACTCAAAATTGTAATTCTTCACCGTTAGATGATGTTCTAGTATTCAAACCAGTGCATGATCGCTAGGAGACTGTGTGTGCTATGTAGAGCAGAGGTGTCAAACTCTGGTCCTAGGGTTTTAGTCTACAAATCCCTGGGGGGTGGGGATGGAAAATAAAATGAAAATGGAACTGGAAAAGGGTTAACAAAATAATTAAAAATATAATTCAACATAAACAATTTTTTTGTTTACTAAGTCAATATTTAGCCTGTAGGAATCCATTTCTATTTGAATTTGATACCATTGATAGAAGTTTTCTATCAGAGACAAACACAGGGCCATTCAGAGACCTGCCCAAGTTCTCAAATAAAATCCAACCTGCTCTGTTTCTGAAAGATATATATATATATATATGTATGTATGTATGTATGTATGTATAAATTCATAAATATATTTTTAAATTCATATATATTATCTACTGCTAACTGGAAATACAGGAAAGAAAGAAAAAAGTGCTTACTATTAAAACCTGAAATGTCAGGCTGACTTATTGAATACCCTGAATTGTAAAGCCTTTTTTAAATGTAGTTTGCTTATTTTTAAATATATACAGTTACCCACCAAAGCCCTCTGAAGACAGTGGTGTACAATGAAAATGGATCTGGGGGGCGGCTAGGTGGCGCAGTGGATAAAGCACCGGCCCTGGATTCAGGAGTACCTGAGTTCAAATCCGGCCTCAGACACTTGACACTTAGTAGCTGTGTGACCCTGGGCAAGTCACTTAACCCCCATTGCCCCGCAAAAAAAAAAAAAAAGAAAAGAAAATGGATCTGGAGTTAGAGTCCTATATTTGAATCCCAGATCTATCATTTAACACTTATGATCTTTGAAAAGTCACAACCTTGTTGAGCCTCAGTTTCTTTATCTGTAAAAGTAGGTGCTTGAGTTCTTGTGGATGGGGGGTGGGAATGTAAGGGGGAGGAGAAATTGGAACACAAAGTTTTTTAAAAATTGATGTTAAAATTTTGTTTTTACATATATTTTGGAAAATAAAATTCTATTCAGAAAAAAAAAATTTAAAAAGGAGCTGCTGGTTGGACCAGATCAGGGCTATTTAACCTGAAGTCAGTAAGTCTGTTTTTAGAATATATTTTAATAATTCTATTTCAAAATAGCTAATTTCCTTATGATCTTTATTTTATTTTATGAATTTAAAATATTATTCTTGGCAGAAATATGTTTAATGTGATTGTACATGTATAACCTATATCAGATTGTTTTCTGTCTTGGGAAGTTGGGAGGGAAGGCAGGGATTTGAAACTCAAAATTTTATAAAAACAAATGCTGAAACTATCTTTACATGTGACTGGAAAATAATAAATTACTTTTATGATTTAAAAAATATTATTCTCAGAAGGATTTTATAAGTGTCACTAGACTGCCTAAGGGGTCTATGACACATGAAAAAAGGTTAAGTTCTCTCTGCCTTTAAGTCTAGGATGCTGTGGTCACTTTATTTCTTTGGGACTCAGTTTCTTCACATGTAAAATGAGGTAGTTGGATTAATGACCTCTAAGATCGTTTCCAGTTCTGTAGTCCTAGTCCTATAAGTGGCACCTGAACTAAACCCTGAAGTTAGCTAAGAGTTTTAAGAGTCATGGAGATGACTATTGGGCTCTCTTCTAAGGACTGAATGAGCTAAGTTGGAATAACACGATTCAAGTGGGCAGCGAGGTAATGAATTTTCTTCAGCAACAACATCTCCAAACCTAAATCTCAGTTCAATTAATTTCAACAAATATATTGCATTGCCTGCTGTCTGGGGGAGAGGGGGAGCGAGGGAGGGAGGTAGAAAAATTTGAAATTGGCAATTTTATGTAAAAAAATGCTGAAAGCTATCTCTGCGTGTAACTAGAAAATAATAAAATACTTTTATTTTAAAAAACAAACAAAAAAAAACCAAATATTTATGTCCAAGGTTCTGCACAATGTCCTGGATATAAAGACAAGACAAGAGGAAAAGAAAAGAAAAAAAAATTCCTGCCCCTTGTGTTCAATGAGCTTTTCTTCCACTTGAATTTTGGCAGGAAGAGGGAAGGGAAATAACATGATTACTGGTGGGTGAATACAAATACCTAAAACAAAACAAAATATATGAGAGAGGAGGAGAGGAGAGGAAAGAAAAAGAAGGGAGAGAGGAAAAGGAGAAAAGAGAGAAGTGGGGAAAGAGAGGAAAGAAGAGAGAATGATGGAGGGGGAGAGAGAGAGAGAGACAGAGACAGAGACAGAAACAGACAGAGACAGAGAGACAGAAAAAGAGACAGAGACATGGAGACAGAGAGAGACACACACACACAGAGACAGAAAAACAGAGACACGGGGACAGACAGGGACAGACAGAGAGGAAAAAACTAACAATGCAAAGGAAAGATCCCACATTCCTCACATGGGAGGCAGCATCTGAACTGTGCTAAGTTGGTTACAATCTGCCTTTATGCAGCATCCACATAAACAAATGGCCCATCCTTGAAGCATCCAAGAATTGAATAAATAAATAAATGCCCACTGCAGCACTGCAGACAGTTGAGGTAGGAGTGAGATAAATATCTTTGAAAATCTCATAAGAGCTTTAGTAAATACATAAATCATTTGTAATTGACACATAAATCGTTTGAATGAAGAAAGCAATTGGTAAAGTGGAGCTTGAAAAGTTTCTTGACCTTCTTCCCCAGAGGACAAACCATTATTTTCAGCCATATATAGGCACAAGGAAATATTCCATCTGTGGGCAGCTAGATGGCACAGTAGATAGAATACCAGGCCAGGAGTCAGGGAGACTCATCTTCCTAAGTTTAAATCTAACCTCAGACATTAATTAGCTGCGTGATCCTGAACAGGTCAACTAACCTGGTATGCTTCAGTGTCCTCATCTGTAAAATTAGCAAGAAAAGAAAATGGCAAACCACTCTGGTATCTCTTCCAAGAAAACTACAAATGGGGTCACGAGGAGTCAAATATTACTGAAAGCAACTATACAGCAATCTTAAGTCCAGAGGCCTATCTTAACAAGACAACTTATTTTCAATTAATTAACAAGCATTTATTAAATGCCTACTATTTCCTAATCATAGAGTCACCCAAATGTCATCATGTCTACAGGATCCTGAATGGATGACAAGAAACTGGGCAGTTTCTCATCTCCAAATCACTATCCTAATGCCTCATCCCCAGTCTGCTCTCTTGGTTGTAAGCACAGCAAGGTTTTTATGGTCCAAGTCTTTCCATGAATAGTCAAAGAATTCACTTAATTCAACCCAGTTACAAATGTATAATACAGGAGGAAGCAGAAATGAGTATAATAAGGGTGTGGTTGACAATATCAGAAGCTGCAGAGTAAAAGACGAATGGTAATGGTGATGATGGTGGTGGTGGTGATGATAGAAAAAGGACTTGGATTTAGCAGTTCGGTGTAATAGAAAAGGCACTAGCTTTACTGTTAGAAGATTGCACTTTGATCTTATCTCTCACTAATAGTGTGGCCTTGGACAAGTAACTTTACCTCCCTGGGCCTCAGTATCCTCATTTATAAAATGAAGGGGTTAGACTGGATGGCCTATGAGTCCATCCTATGGGTATTTATTTATTTATTCAATTCTTGGATGCTTCAAGGATGGGCCATTTCTTCAGGTGGGTGCTCCATAAAGGTAGATTGCAACCAACTTGTCTTAGCACAGTTCAGATGCTGCCTCCCATGTGAAAATGTGGGATCTTTCTTTTGCATTGTTAGTTTTGACCTCCTTTTCAGCTCCATGATCCCAGACCTTTGTTAGCATTGGAGAAAGTATCCTTAGAGTGGTGAAGTTGGATGCTAGATTTTGAAGAATTAAGAAGTGAAAGGTAAGAAAATGGACACAAGCGCAAGCAACTTTTGTTTCTAGGAGTTTGGAAGCAAAAGGGACAGAAATATTGGGTGATAGCTTAAGGTGATGTCAGCATTCAAATGACTAAGTGAAGTTGTTTCTTTTTTATTTTTAGAGATGGGGTGAATATGTCTTTAGGCATTAGGGAAGGGACTAGAGAGTAAATAGATTGCAGATTATAAATGGGGAGAGGATGACTCAATTTCAAGGAGGCTATAAAAGGGTATTAAATTAAGTTGTGGGTCAACCTTGGGGGGAAAAGGATCACCTCTTCCTCCAAGACTAATGAAAAACAGGAGCATAAGAGAAAAGCAGCTGAGGAAATTTGAGCGACAGAAGTGGGGAGAGGTAGGAGCTTTTGAGAGACAGTTTAAGTTTTCTCAATAAAATAACTAAGCAAGTTCCGCTACTGATACAGGGAATGAGGTTATTTACTGAGGGAAGAGAAGATTTGAAACAGATGCTGTGGGGATTGAAATAAGTAATTGATTTGGAAAGAGCAGAATTATTATGCTTTATTGGAGTGGTCTGGAACCAAACCTGCAATATCTCCCAGGCACTTCTGTACAATTACTTTTTCATTTTATCCTTATCAAAATGCTGGGATGTAGGTACTATTATTATCCCCCTTTGCCAGATGGGGAAACTGAGGCAAACAGATTTTTAAAATTTCTTTTCCATAATGCTATGTTGTATTTAGAATTTTCCCCAAGTAACACATAAAAAACCCTAATTTTTTCACATTAAATTTTTTAAAACTTTGTGTTCTGAATTTTCTTCCTCCCTCCCTAAGAAATCAAGCAATTCAATATAAGTAATACATGTGCAATCATGCAAAACGTCTCCACATTAGTTAGATTGTTAAAGAAAATAGACAAAATAACTTTAGAAAGTGGAACTAACAAATAAAGTTATACTTCAATCATTTCTTTTTCTTTCGATGGTTTATATTTTTCATATGTCCTTCTGTTAGGATCCTGCTCATCATTTCTTTCAGTTGCTATTACTAATTGTATTACCCTCCATCCTATTTCCTCCTGTTGATATTTAATCTCTTTTCTATATTCTTTCACCCTATCCCTCCTCAAAACTGTTTTGCTTTTTACTGCCCCCTCCCCCAATCATCCCTCCCTTCCTTCGATGCCCCCCTTATCCCCTTCCCCTCCCACTTTCCCTTAGGAAAAATTTATTACTATACTCACTTGACTGTGTATGTTATTCCCTCTTTGAGCCAATTTTGATGACAGTAAGGCTCATTCATTCCCGTGCTCCTTCCCTATCTTCCCCTCCACTCCATAAGCTTTTTTTGTTTCTTTTATTAAGCTACTTAACCACCTTCCACCTCTCCCTTTCCCTTTATTCCAGTGTATTCCTCTTACCCCTTAACTTTACTTAAAAGATGGCATCATTGGTCTGCTAGGTGACACATTGGACAAATCTCCAGCCCTGGACCCACGAGGCTACGAGCACAAATCTGGCCCCAGACATAAGCCACCCCACCCTTCCTGCCCCACAAATAACAAGGATAAACAAAAAATAAATGTTTTACAGATATCATCCCTTTATATTCAATTAATACCTGTACCCTCTGCCTGAATACTGAGAAAGTCCTTATGAGTTAGAAATATTATCTTCCCATGTAGCAATGTAAACAGTTTGACCTTTTAAATATCCCTCATAATTTCTTTTTCCTGTTTACATTTTTATGCTTCTCTAGGGCCTTGTATTTGAAAGTCAAATTTTCTATTCAGTTCAGGTCATTTTATCATGAATTCCTGAAAGTACTATTTTTCATTGAAGTCCCATTTTTCCCCTGAAAAATTATAATCAGCTTTATTGGAGAGGTGATTGTTGGTTTTAATCCCAGTTCCTTTGTCCTCTGGAATATCATATTCCATACCCTCCAGTTCTTTAATGTAGAAGCTGCTACATCTTGTGCTATCCTGACTGTAGCTCCACAGAATATGGAGATTCCTTCTTTTCTGGCTGCTTGCAATATTTTCTCCTTGACCTGGGATCTCTGGAATTTGGCTATAATATTCCTGTAAGTTTTCCTTTTGGGATCTATTTCTAGAGGTGATTGGTGAATTCTTCCAATTTCTATTTTACCTTCTGCTTCTAGAATATCAGGGCAGTTTTCCCTGAGAATTTCTTGGAAGATGATGTCTAAGCTCTTATTTTGATCATGGTTTTCTGGTAGTTCAATGATTTTAAAATTATCTGTCCTGGATCTATTTTCCAGATTAGCTGTTTTTCCAAGGAGATATTTCATATTGCTCTCTATTTTTTTATTCATTTGGATTTGCTTTACTGTGTCTTGATTTCTCATAATGTCATTAGCCTCTATTTGCTCTATCCTAATTCTTAAGCAATGATTTTCTTCAGACAGTTTATGTACCTCCTTTTCCATTTGGCCAATTTGGCTTTTCAAGTTGTTGACTTTTTTTCCATCTTCCTGCATCACTCTCAATTCTCTTCCCATTTTTCCTCTATGTCTCTAACAGTTCCCTCTACTTCTCTTCCTTTATCTTCAACGTCCTTTTTGAGTGCTTCCATGGCCTGAGGTTAATTCATATTTTTCTTGGAAGCTTTGGATATAGGAGTTTTGACTTTGTTATTATCTTCTTCTGAGCTTGTATTTTGATCTACCTTGCCACCAAAGAAGCTTTTAATGATCTGCTGCTTTCTCTATCTGTTCATCTTGACCACCTATTTTAGGCTTTTAACTCCTTCTTAACATGTAGAACTGCTTCCAGGATGGACTGACCAAAGCTACAGGGGGTACCAGGGGGTACCATTAGGTTCATTCTAAGCCTACCCGCCCTGTAAGTAACCACAGTCTGCTTTGCTTTAACCCCAAAGCAGAAATCTGATTGAAATCTTATACTCATTTTGGGTCCAGGACTTGGAGCCAAAGCCAGCCTGAGGTGACAGGTTCTGTTTCTTTTACAGGTTTTTCTTGGTTGAAGAGTCTGATGAGCCATGGCCTGTGTGGTTCAGGGTTGCTCTCTTCGCAAAATGTTTTACCTTTGTCAGATAACCACACAAGTACTTCCCTTGACATCTCAAGGAAATAGGAGAAGAATAACATAGTTTATCCTCCACAGCTGCTGGGAGAGCCTCGGAGACCTGCAGAAATATACCACTGTCAAAGATAAATAAAATACAGCAAAGACAAGATGTGGTACTTAGCAAAACTGATAAAAGGAATGTCCACTGATTAAGCCCTTGCCCAAATGGAATTCAGTGACAAGAGGGAAACAAAAATAACCAAAGAGGTTTTCTTAGAAGCACAAGACATGGCAGTGAGAGACCACAATGTAGAGTTCAGATCCAATTTGTACATAGCTGAAGCCACCTCTGGATGAGGCCAGTGTCTAAAACGCATCTGCTACCATGGCTGAGGTTTCCATGGCATTATGGAGAAGGTTTATCACCATTACTTTGTGAAACTGGTAGAAGGACCCCCTCTTCCTCCTGAGCAGCCAAAGATGAGCTAAGTCCTTGGCAAGGAGTATGTTCAGGCGCTTCAGAATCAGACCATCATTCATTCATTCATTCATTCATTCATTCATTCATTCATTCACTGTGATGAATTTAAACCCCTGTGTATATTTTTCTCCTTTTTCTTAAAAACATAAATTTCAAAAAAGGGAAAAAAAAGAAATCTTATTCTCTATGTTCAGAAGATTGGTGTGCCTGTGCCCCTACCCCACTGGGCCACTGATGCTTGAGTCTGCTTACTGGTTCAGAATATGGTTGCTCCACCTTAGCTCCAACAGAAACCACAGCTATTACCCCAACCCCCCCTTCCCCCCCCGCCAGCTGCTGGACTACCTCACCAGTCCATGAGACAGATTTTAGAAGAAGCAGCTGAAGATCCCAAGGCTCTGGAGCCATAGCCTACTTGAGGCTACATCTGTGCAGCTTGCTGAGTTCCTCTCTCACCATGAACAGCAGATGATTCTAATCACCTAATTAAGCCATCTTTGGCTGGAAAATAGTCTCACTCTGTTCTTTTGTGGATTATTCTGCTACAGGAGTTATCTTATGGCATTTTTTGGAGGTATGTGGATGGATTTGTCGGGAATGTGGGAGAATCACAGCCTTTCCCCCACCATCTTGGCTCCACACCCTACAGCTTTGCAAACAGATTTTTTAAAGTGACTTATCCAGGGTCACACAGCCAGTAAGCATCTGAGTCCAGGTCTTCCTGACTCTAGGTCCAGCACTTTTGGGTTGAAACCAAACATAAGATCATGTAGCCCATTCTACAAATGAAAAAAAATTGAGGTTCAGGGTTGTAAAATTTCTTCTCCAAGGCCACACAGGCAGAAACTGTCCAGGAAAGAAATAGATCCAGGCTTCCTGACTTGAACACTTTTTAAGGGAACATAGCAAATATCTCTCTCTCCATAATGTCATTATATACATTTAACATTTGATAATAGCATAATATTCTAATTTAATAAAGATAAGTTATATGATTAATCTGTTCAATTTTGTGCCCACTGAAGCAGAAAATCAGCACATTTGTGAACCCAGACCAAATGCAATTAGTTACAAAGGTACCAACTCAGCCCACACTCACCCCTTTTCCTTGCTAAGCACCAGAGTCTTTACTAACAAATCTGAAGTTAAGCTCTTGTTGGAGCAGATATTCTTATGCTGGGATCCCCTGGACCTTAAGGCATCCAAGAACTTGATTGGGAAAAAAAAATCTTCATTTCAATAAAATTGTTTTATCTTATAACCCTAATAACTCACCACCTGGGGTCCATATTTTCAATAGGAGTCAGCTGTGCAGTCCCTCTCTGGTACACTCTTGAAACTCACCAGAAGGAAAAAAGAGCTTCTCAGAGCAAGTGTTCTCCTTTCTCTTTTCTCTCTCCCTCTCTCTCTCTCTCACTGAAAAATATTCTTTTGAGAAGGAGTCTTTAGGCTTCCCTAAACTGCCAGGGGCAGGGGATCCATTACAGAAAACAAAGGTTCAGTCTCCCTGCATTCGAGTCTGCCATTCACTGGTAAATGGACCGTCTCAGGACCTGCACAGTTACCTCCAGCACCATAGAAACCCATGCAGACAAAGTGAAGATTGATGCATTCCTTAGAGCCTCCAAACAGCTAGATCCATCTCTCCAGGTTAGAATGCAATACAATGACACAGGAAGAAATGCACAGGTTTCTGACACAAAGAGAAATGGGGACCACACACCCAAGGCTGCTAGGTAGAGTTCCCCAGTGAATGGTCCCAAGCATGTGTTCTCATTGAGTTCTCTCTAATCACAAGCTTTGACCAGTAGCATCTCTGTAATACAGAGATTCTCAGCCTGGGGTCCATAGGCAAATTTCAAGGGTCAGTGAATTAGAATGAGAAAACATTTTATCTTTATTTCAACATAATTGGGTCCCTTTGTACTATAACATGTATTTGAGAATGTTCTTCTGAGAAGGGATCTATATGGGCTTCATGAGCCTACCAAGCGGTTCCAGGACACAAAAGAAATGAAGAAACCCTGCTATAGAAGGGTGGAAAAGGGGCCAGATTTTAATAAGTATCACTGGCAGCATTATGGATTGTCTTAGTAGTCACTACAGCCAGGATATCCTGATTGTCTGAACTCAAGATGTAGTCAGGGGAACATGGGTCCAGTGTGGCTCTGACAGTTCCCTCTGCTGCCCTATGATAAGGTGTTCCTCCCACTGCTCCACACCTCCCCCATTGGAAACTTACCACACAGTAACAATGAAACCCTTCGTGAACTGGAAAAGGGGATAGCAGGTTGAGAAAAAGATGATCAAGAAACAACATGAGCAAAGGACTAGAGGACAGAAGAAAGGGAAATTCAACTTCTTCCTGTTTCTCAGGCCAGTTCTAAGTAGATATTTTGTCTTCATTATAGCCCTCATTGCTTGTTTCCAGTGAACCTCTACCCTTCTAATACCTGACTCCCCAACGCCTTAGCACCACAATACTCTACCTCTCTGCCCCCAGAAAAATGATCAGACAAACTTCCTAAGGTAGAATCTAGAAAGATTAGTGGAAGAGTTCTGTTTCGATCTCTCTTCTTCTATCACTGATTATGTTTATCAGACAAAATTTATTAAGCACCTACCGTGTTCCAGATATTGGGCTAAGCCTTGGGGATAAGAAAAAAAGATCAAAGGCTTCCTTCCAGGAACTCATGTGCAAACATTTATGTACAAACAAGTGATATGCAGAAAAATTTGGAAAAATCAAGAGAAAAGGCACTAGAAAGAGGAGGCATCTGGAAAGGCTTCTAGTAGAAGGTAGGATTTTACATGGGATTGAATAATGCCATGGAAGCTAGGAGGTGGAGATAAGGCAAGAGATCATGGAGGATACCTGCAGCCAAGAGATAGATCATTTTGTTCAAGGAAGAGCCATGAGGCCTGAATTGCAGAGGACATGGGAGAGGTGGTAGGTGTTTGAGGCAGTGACTTCACCTCCCTGGTCCTCTCTCTGTTCCAGCATGTATAAAAAGAAGGTATTGGACTGCATGCTCTCTTCATGTTCTAAATATCTGATCCTAAGGATGTGCATATTCTGTGTCACAGAGTCTCTGAGCAAGAAGGGATGACAGAGGCCATCAAGGACCACTTCTTCCTGAATTAGAATCCTCTCTGTATCATTTTTAACAAACAAGGTTCTGACATAATAAATGTAAATATATTAGAAAACCAGGAGGTACTTTTCTATTTTCCTCTATTATAAAGCCAAAAAAGACCAAACTCTAATATTGAAGTTTCCAAGATGGGGGAGGGGGTAATTAGGAGAGAAGATGAAGCAAGATAAAAGACTTCCCAGCATCCTTCAATCCAAACAGGTGAATGTCTATGTAGTCTAAGCAGGAAGTCAGTCTTCCTCAGTTCTGCTTATCATCTCATTACATATAGATCTATGCTAAGCATTAGGTCCCAGGGAGACAGACAAAAATTAAAGAAAATCCTTGTCCTTGGGGGAGGGGAGGGGTTACATTCTAAATAGTGAAGGAGTTGGATTAGATGACCTCTAAGATTCCTTACAACTCTAAAACCTATGGGCTAATTAGTCTTCCCTCCTTCCCGTCGTGATTTTTTTTTGCAGGGCAATGAGGGTTAAGTGACTTGCCCAGGGTCACACAGCTAGTAAGTGTCAAGGGTCTAAGGCCAGATGTGAACTCAGGTCCTCCTGAATCCAGGGCTGGTGCTTTATCCACTGAGCCACCTAGCTGCCCCTCTACGTGATTTTTAAAAGCTAAGGCAATCTGGGTCATGCAGTTAACTACTTCTAATCCTGCTTCTAACCCCACTTTCCCCCAGAATCCTCTGCTTCCTCTGGGCTCTCAGTTTGCCTGGCTTCATTGATAACTCTGCAGCTGGGGGTGTGGGTGAAGTAGTGTGCCTGCTTTCTTTATCATCCTGGATCAGACTACAAAAATTTTACTAGCATTTTTAAAAGATCAAGGCAATAAACTTGCGAGTGTGAGCCAGGCAGGTGGGCCTCCCAGAAGGAAAATGAAGTTATCAGTGGATGCACGTGACTAAGATTTATCTCGTAGGGAATCCACATAGAGTTAGGTATTCATAAGCACCTCCATCTTCCACCTGGGTCCTGAGAAAGTGATTCTAAAATAACACAGAAGAAATTCTGCAGGAGGTTACAAAAAGTAAGCAGAGTAAAAGGTGCCTGTGAAGGCTCAAAATAGGGCAATGAGAGAATTATCCACCCAGAGGACTTGGATTCTATGCTGAAGCAAAGGCCTTTGGGAAATGTTCAAGAAATCTAATCAACATACTGACCAACCAAAATTCAGGGGATGAATAATGAAGAGTGTTACCTGCTTCCTGACCTAGTGTTGATACAGAATGAAAAACACAAGTGGGGGATATGGAGAACACAGGAATTTCTTTTTCTTGACTGTGAATATGTGTTGTGAGAATTTTTCTTTTTATTCTCGTCTTTTTCAGTATGTATGAGGGGGTTGGAGAGCATGAGAGGGGAGATCAATTTTATTAATTTCTAAAAAAACTAAAATCTTTATGCTTCACCAAAAGGTGCATGCTGTGAGATGATATCGATAACATGACATTCAGGTAGTGCAGGCTGCCTTCCCTCCCAGGCCTGTGCTGTGCTCCTTCTTGACCACTACCTTTTAGAGCCCCCGGCTTCCTTCAAGGCTTATTCATATAATTTGTTCCTAAAGTGAACCCAGCTTGATCCCCTGATTAGTGTTCTGTCATTGATTTATTAGGAATTATTAAATTATGTTTTTCCATTTATGTATTTCCCCACCCCAATCCCCCAGAACGTAAGCCTCTTGAAGGCAGGAACTGTTTTTCCCCCCTTTTTTCCATTTTGTCTTTGTATCTCCAGCACTTCAAATGCTACCTTGGATGTGTCTGTTAAATTCTAAGTATATGAAAAGATAGATGAATGGAGAGATAATAGAAAGATGTACACATAGTATGTATGTGTATGCACACATGTGTATACACATTTGTGTATGCACATGTAACAAGCATGCATGTAACAAGCATGGACAGGTGAACAATAGATAGTAAATTGAAATTTAATAAGACTCTCTGGCCACAAAGCCTTTCAGATTCCCAGGCACTGGGGCTCACCAATGGCAGCATCTACGCCACTGTCCCATATGGCGGCAGAGATATCTGGGGCATAGGGCCTCCCCGGGGCCCCAACAATCACACCATTCACACTGCTCAGGCAGCTGCTGCATCATCAGCCTTCCTTAAGGAATCAAACGGCTTCACCTGGACAGAAGACAATTCTCAAAAGGAAACTATTCATCTCTTTGCGAGTCCGACAGGTTTTGCTTTTTGCTGAATAGAAAAGCTGTAGGCATATTTCCAGCATTCGTCTCTCTGACTGATTTCTTTAGTGCTCCGAAGCCACTATTTTAAAAACCATGTCAGTTTCATCCTCTCCCTTGCTACAGGGGCTGCTTGAGTTATTATCTGTCTGTACCCACCTGGCTTTCCAGAGGCACCGCCGGCCCCAGGGGGGAAGCCCAGCTTTGAACAATCACAGATGCACACCACTGATGCCTCCAGCATCCAGCTGCCTCAGCAATGCCCCAGCCAGACCAGTACCTCCTGCTTTATAGGGATGCCCTTCTGTAAGAGACCCAAGAAACAGTGTCTTCCTGGGATGGAGTGCAGTGGGTCTTTGGAATCAGAAGAGCTTGGTTCAGATCTTGGCTTTGCTATGCACTGCCTGGGTGGACAGAGTCACTTTATCTTCCTGGGACTCAGTTTCTTCATCTGTAAAATGAAGGCAATTGAATCACATGAGCATTATTTCTGGAGGCAAGGGGACTTGGATTCAAATGGTAGCTGTGCTACTTATTTTCTATATCACCTTGGTCAAGTCACCTTCACCACTTTTGAGGGACTCATTTTCTTCATCCATTAAATATGGAGAGTTGTATAAGGTCATCTTTGATGTGACAACACTTCTAAATCCTGTGCTCTCCTTCTTAATTTGATATCTAGTACTCTCTATGCTAAACTATATTGCCTTCTTTATAGAATGAACATAAGGTGATTCAAGTCAGCTCTTGTTACCATTAGGATCACTTTCGTTTGGACTGGACCTCTGATTCCATTGGTGCAAGCTTATAAATCCCTCTAGAACTTGACCCTAAACACACACACACACACACACACACACACACTCACACAATCATACATACACACATACACATATACACACACACATATATACACACAAACACACACATCTACTCTGTGGTTCAGTGACACTGGCATCCTTTCTGTTTGTTGCAAACAAAACTCCATCTCCCAATTCCAGTATTTCATCGGGTGTCCTTCATTCCTGGCACTCTCTTCCTCCTCCTCCCTGCCACCTAGCATACTAGACTTCCTTCAAGGCTCAGCTAAAGTCCTACCTTCTAGAAGAATCCTTCTCTGATCCCCACCTAATGACAGTGTCCTCTTATTGATTTTTTTCTAAATGATCCTGCATCCATCTTGTTTGTCTATAGCTGTTTTCATTTTCTCCCCCCTCAGAGAAGAGACTACCTTTTGCCTTTGTTTGGATTATTTATATGGTGCTTTGTGTGTGCCAGGAATTGTGCTACAATACATTTATTACTATCACATTTGATTGCTATGACCACCCTGGGAGGTAGGTGCTATTATCATCCCAATTTTACAGATGAGGAAATTGAGGAAGACAGAGGCTAAGTGACTTACCCAAGGTCACACAGTTAGAAAATGTCTGACACTGGATTTTAACAGGTATTCCTAACTACAGGGAAGGTTCTGTCCAAGTCCAGTCAAGGAGAAGAAAAGGGTTGGGGAAAAGTCATCTGAGAATGGAATGAAGAAGGAGAGCAGGGAGAATGATGCAAGAAGTTTTTAGATGCAGACAAGGGTAGAAGGAGGAACTCGAGGCCAATAGCCTCTATTTTCTCAGTGAAATAGGATGAGATCAGTATGAATTAACCATGTGGCTGCCCAAATTGCTAATGCAATTAGCTAATGTGATTCTATTAATGTAATGGAACTAAGGTAAGTTTATTAATGTCAGGCTACATTAATATGAGTGTACTATTCAAAAGAGGGAACGAAGGTGATAGCCTCATAGTACTCTAGGCTGTTCATAAAATGACTGGGGCCTCATGTCCAGTCGTATGGCCCACACTTGAGGAGGGACAGTCACAAAGTGAGTCATGCCCAAGTAAGGGGTAGCTTTCCTTTCTTGTTAGGATACCTTTCCCAATCCCTCTTAATACTAGCACCATCTGGGAGCAGCTAGGTGGTACAGTGGATAAAGCATCAGCCCTGGATTCAGGAGGACTTGAGTTCAAATCCAGCCTCAGATACTTGCCACTTACTAGCTGTGTGACCCTGGGCAAGTCACTTAACCCTCATTGCTCTGCCCCCCCCATTCTAGCACCTTCCCTCTGTTCATCATTTCCCATTTATCTTGTATAAAGCTTGTTTGTACACAGTCTTTTCATATGTATCCCTCATTAGATTGTGAGCTCCTCAAAGCAGGGATTGGTTTTTACCTTTTTCTGTATCCTCAACACTTAGCATGGTGGCAAGCACTTGGCAGGCACTTAATCAGTCTCTCTCTCTCTCTCTCTCTCTCTCTCTCTCTCTCTCTCTCTCTTTCTCTCTCTCCATATGCATATGCATGTAGGCATACATGGATATACACACATAAATCTGTATGTAGACACATACAAATATAGGGCATATCCCATCTGAGGAATGCCAAGGACACACTTACACATTTGCACATTCTCTGCAACTTACAGTTTTAGAGAATTGTTGAGGTCCAGAATTTAAGTGACTTGCCTGGGGTCAGACAGCAAAATGTGTGTCACAGATGGGAACTGATTCAGGTCTTCTGACTCCAAGGTCAGACTATACCACATTGCCTAGAAGCAACAATATAACTGACAACAATGCTTGAAAGCTGATGTCCTTCCAATGGATCACTGAGTTAAGTCTCCCAGCTGCCATTACTCTCACTTTATGTATAAATACCCCAGTCTCAGTAATTCATCTGTGGTTGAACAACTTATAAAGATCAGCAGCCCAAGTCAAACTCAGGTCTTCCTATTTCCAAGTCCTGGTCCTTGGTCTGGAGAAGAGAAGGCTTGGGGTCAGCCTCAGAGCACTGTTTGAAAGGTTACTAAATGTCAGTAATAGTAGATGCACTCTATATACCTCCAAAGGATAGAAATAAGATTAGTGCAAGGATCCGGACTTAGAGATATCAGGTTCAAATTCTGGCTCTGCTATTTTATTGTCTGTATAAAAGATGGTGGTGGTGGTGTCGGGGAGTCTTCACCTCCCTGCACTTCGGTTTACATATCCTTAAAATGAAGGGGGTTGACTCAATGACATCTAATTTCCCCTTCATCTCTAAGTCTATGCTACAATGATATTGCACGGAGACAGATTTCTGTCTTAGCCTCAGTCTAGGGTAGTACAGTCATGCTGCATGTTGCCTAATAAAGTGCTGAGCTCTCCATTGTTTGATGTATTCAAATATGAGTGAATGGTCAACTCTCAGACCTGCTATCCAGGGGACAGGTCACTGCAATAACATAGAGGGGAAGAGGGATTGGGTTCCATGGAATCTACAGCCCATTCAAGGATCTGTAATCCCATTACAAGAAAGCTCACAGTAGATCCAAATAGGTAGCCATCCATGTGATTGATGTCAGGGAGTGAAGGAAATACCCAGCTTAACTTGTTTCAGTGTCTCTTGCTGTGAGTACTAATTATCTGGTGTTTATGTCACTGCCTGTGCATTTTAAGAGCTGCTCACTGATCCAGGCTGCCCTCCCACTTGATTATTCTGAGTACTCAGCAGGAGACATTAAATTGCATCTAGGCATAGGGCATTATGTAAAATTCTGAGAAAAAAATTATATGGGATAGCAGGGCTTGCAAGGCAGCAAAATGCAAATGAAAGTCATGTAGAATAAAGACTTCCTTTTAATTGGAACAGGGAATTCAGAGATTACTTCTGGTGGAGGAGTGGGGGAGGGCCCCTCAGTTCTGAAATGAAAACCCCTTTGTCATGTTTTCATCACCCCTCCTGGGATCACTAGGGGGCCGTGACCCCATTTACCAGGAGCTAGCCGAACAGACTGAAACTCAGGTCTTCTCTAATAGGATAAAAAAGGCAGGGTACTAGGTGACATATAACACTGTATATACAGTTGAGAAGAGCTGAGTTCAAATCTGGACTCAAGCATTTACTATCAGTGTGACCCTATGCAAGTCACTTAACCTTGATCGGCTTCTTTCTCAATTTTTAAAACTGGAATAATATCATTTACCTCAAAGAGTTTTGTGAGGATCAAATGAAATTATATATGTATATGTATATGTATATGTATATGTATATGTATATGTATATGTATATGTATATGTATATGTATATGTATATGTATATGTATATGTATATGTATATGTATATGTGTATGTGTATGTGTATGTGTATGTGTATGTGTATGTGTATATGTATGTATGTGTGTGTGTGTGTATATATATATATATATATATATATATATATATATATATATAAGTGCTCTACAAACCTTAAATATTAGCTCTTAGTAGGGACCTATGCAATTTTTGGAAACATCTCTGGGGTCACAATCTAGGGCCACAGTGGAGGATTCTGTACCAAATTGGGTCCCAGTCAGAATTCAGAGGAGATTCCATGCTTCTGTAGGGTTTTTGAGCAAACAAAGGTCTCTACTCACAGCTGTGCTGTGAGGTACATTTATAATAACCATTTATTAAATTCCTACTATGTTGCAGGCATTGTTCTAGATATTGGGAATATAAAGAAAATAATTAAGTACTCTTGCCTCTCAAGGCTCTTACCATCTCCTGGATGAAAATGACAAATGCTCCAAGTAAATATGAAGTCATTGGGGAAGAGAACTGGTGGAAGGTAAACTGAGCCTTCAAAGGAGCCAAGAGACTAAGGTGAGCAGGGGCAGCATTGCAGGCTTGGGAGACAAGTGCAAAGACAAAGAGGAATTCAGAGTACTAGGAACAGTAAATGTTACAGTTTGGCTGCATTGTAGAGTGTGTATGGAGCAATAAAGTCCAATCAGTCCAGAAAACAAGCTTGGAGACAAATTGGAAGGGTATTAGGTACCCAAAAGAAGAGTCTATATTTTGGGGGTTCCCTCACATTTCTGACCATTCCTTCTTCTTTGCCAGATGTTTCTTTGTCTGAGAAACCTTCAAATATGTGAAGGCACTGACCTGGTGGATTTGGAAGAGCTAGAGGGGCCTTCTGTGTCAGATGCTGAATGGTGAGAGTAGTGGTAGTTATCAGAGTGGCCAATGGGAGCAGAGTAGCCGACCTGATGAAAAATAGCTCAGCCCCACAGCAGATCTGACCAACTCCATAAGCAATTGAACCATCCAGCAGAGATGCTACTTCCTACAAGGAGTCAGACCAGATTAGCAACCCAGACACATGTCTGGCACCAATGCCATGCTTTGTAGCAAATCATGAGAAATCCACAAAGGGAAATAATGCCAACCAGGCCCAGGAGTCAGGAGTTTCCCTGGCGTCATACGTATCTTATTGGTGTATACTTCACTTCCATTGGGCCTTAAGCTAGTGTCTTTTTCCAAATGGACTCCATGTATTGTTGCAGAGTATAACCCAATTTGGAGGGTTTGCACCAGTTGTTCTTGCTGTGTTGTCTTCTTAGTAAACATCCTTTCTACAAACTGAATCAGTGGTTGATTTATGAAGGGAAGATACATGTAGGAAGCAGGAGCAAGAATACTAGACCCCCAGTCTCTCAACATTATTCACAGAACCCTTAGAATAGAAGTAGTAAACTGTCCTCTGTGGACTCGTTCTGCCAATGTGAGAACAACTTGAGGAAATGACCTGAGAGTCCGCAACACAAAAGCCCAAAATAACCAACCTTGTCATCTGCAAAAAGAGAGTTTTATGACCTCGTACACTATTCTGATTCCTTTTCTTCCTTTTCTGTACTTATTGCTATTGCTAGGGTCTCCAATACAAGACTGAATAATATTGGTGAACGAGGGCATCATCATTTCATGCCTGATCTTACTGGGAAGGCATCTAGCTTATCCATCTTACAAATAGTTCTTGCCAATGGTTTTAGATAAATGCTTTTTATCAACTTAAGGAAAATCTGTTTATATCTATACTTTCAAGTTTTTTGTTCATTTTTGTTTGTTGTTGTTGTTGGGGTTTTTGTTTTATTTTGTTTTGTTTTTGTGGGGCAAGAAGGGTTAAGTGACTTGCCCAGGGTCCCAGAAGGTGTCAAGTGTTTAAGGCTGGATTTGAACTCAGGTCCTCCTGAATCCAGGGCAGGTGCTTTATCCACTGCACCACCTAGCTGCCCCTTTCAAGTGTTTTAATAGAAATTAGTGTTATACTTTATGAAAAGATTTTTCTGCATCTATTGATATAATCATATGGGTATTTTTAAAACTTTTATTGTTGATATGATCAATTATGTTGACAGTTTTCCTTATGTTAAGCCATCCTTGCATTCCTGGTATAAAATCCCACTTTTTTCTAATATATAAGCTTTGTAATATGTTGTAGTAATCTTTTAGCTAATATTTTATTTAGGATTTTTGCATCAATATTCATGAATGAAATTGATATATAACAAAATGTTTGTTTTATTTCATAAATCAAAAATAAAATAACTAAAATTTTAAAAACAATCAACCAATTAATAAACATTTATTAACCACCTACTATATGCCAGACCCTATAACCCCCGCCTTTGAGGATCTTGTGGTCTACTGGAGGAAAACACATGCACATACATTGGCATATACAAAATTATTAATATTCATATTAGCCAACAAACAAATATTTATTAAACAGTGTTAAGAAAAATATATTTGCATAATTGTTTCCTATGGAAATCAGAGTAAGAAATTCATGGAACGGATCAGAGAGGAGTGAGGAAAGCAACAATATTTTGTCCCAAGAGCAAACAGGCATGTACAGGTGGATTCTCCTTCCAACAAAAAGAGCTCAACATGTCTTTGTGAGTGAAAGTATTTAAACCTTCTTTGCTCACTAGTTACAGACCTTGGTCATCCACGTTTTAGGCCTTTATTGGTAAATCAATCAGATCCAAATTGATTAAAGTTTGGTTTTCCCGCCTCATTAGAACAGTATGTTATCAGTTTTATTAGCATGATACAAATCAGTTTGACAGTTCAACTGAAAAGCACACACTATGACAAGAGTATATGAAGTACAACTCAGTTTGATAGTTCAAACCTGAAAACAAACAATATGACAAGAGTATATTATTTGAAAGCAGTTGTCACAGATAAGGATACCAGATGTTTTTTACAAGTATTGCAGAGGAAAACAGGATGTCTCCAGCAGATGAAGGTGTTCATTAGAGAGCCATAAAATCTACCAATTACCCTGAAGAAAGAAGTCACAATAGATAGGAGCTTATCTGCTAGCTATAAGCTCCCAGACATTTGGAGAGGCAAATGGTATTCAACACCCCAAATAACTCTGGGGTTTGCTTGGCACCCACTTGTATATTGTCTCGGTTTGGCGGGAGGGCATTTTGATTTTGTTGATCCAAGGTGTCATAAGATTCTTTTAGATAATAAAGCAACTCCATCAAATCCAGGTAATGCATATGTTCATTAATCATCTCATTTGTATCTGAATTATTAAATCTTGCATAACAACACATACTAGTGTACTAAGTGCTAGGGATAAAAAAAAAGAGGCAAAATGTGCATGATCCAATGATCATATGGGAAGCTATTACTCCCTTCATTTCTTATCTTCCCATTAAAGGCTAGAGATTAAGCAGGAAACTGCAGCAGGAAATGGAAGTCCTGAGGTCAAAGGGAGGGTTGCTCCTCTTCACAATCAGGTTTTCCATACTAAGGTTGGAAGACCAGGAGGTAGAAGTTGCCTTGTGTAGAACCAGATGGAAATTGCTGCCCCATCCTCTGACTACGTTCCCTCAGGGGACATGAAAAGCATGAACTGGAAGGCACATGGTCAGAGGAATATTTTGTTCCTTTATTTATGTGAGAATGGAAATCAGATGGGGTGCAGCAAGAAGTTGGAGTTTTCCTATGCAAGGGGAAATTGCTTTGGGGCAGATAAACTGGAGAGATTTGGCTCCTTTCCAACTTCCCTCAGGGGTACACCCAGCAGGAGATGGAAGTCAGGTGGTCAAACAAAGGTCTAGTTCCTTTTCTTTTCTCCTCTCCTCTTCTAGTCTTTTCTTCTTCTTCTTCTTCTTCTTCTTCTTCTTCTTCTTCTTCTTCTTCTTCTTCTTCTTCTTCTTCTTCTTCTTCTTCTCCTTTCCTTCTCCTCCTTCCCTTTCTCCTCCTCCTTCTCATTCTGCTTATCCTTGTCCTTCCTTTTCTCCTCCTTCTTCTTTTTCTTCTTCTTCTTCATTATTATTACTAGCAGTTACATAGCTCTTTAAGATTTCCAACGCACTTTATTCATATCATTTGATTGTTACACTCTATTAGTTAGTGGTCCTATTATTCACATTTTACATATGAAGAAACTTAGACTGAGAGAAATTAAGTTACTTGCCCAGGGTCATAGAGTTAGTAAGTGTCTGTGGGAACTCAGGTCTTCCTGACTTTAAATCCAGTATTCTATCTATTAAAACCACTTAGATCCCTGCAGTACCTACACAGTACATACAAAATGACCTTTGGAGGTGAAAACACTAGAACTTTGGGGGACAGGGAAAGGCTTCCTGAAGAAGCTGGCAATTGAGCTGAGTCTTGACAGAAGCCAGGGATTTTAAGAGGCAGACATGAGGAAGGAGAACATTTCAGGCACATAGGACAACTGATCAAGTGCCATTTAAGAAAATTAGGAATTAGATCAGGAAGGGCCCAGAGATCTTGTGACTTGTCTAAGGTCATATGGCTGACAAATGAGTCTCCACACTTTGTCACCATGTTCCCTTATACCCATTTCATTTTTGAGATGGGCCAATCAGGATAAGACACACAGTCTCTGAAACTGACCAAGGAGTAATGTTTCATTCTATATCAAAGTATCCAAACTCTATTAAAGTTCAGCTAACATCCTTGGCCTCATTATTGTCCTGTTCTGACCAGCTGACTTTGCAGCCTTGCAGGCTCACAAGATGCTGGTTGTTTTGTACAAGATGCCCCAGGTCCTGAGCTCCTCGCCCTTGATGATCAAAGATGACTTCTGTGAACTGAGTTGATGGAGAGACATGTGCTAGATACCTCAATCCCCCTTACTCATTCAGCCTCCTGCTCTTGAAAAATACAGGTAGGTAGACAGATGGTCAGCCTCAAGGGAAAGAAGAATAAAAGGTGAAAAGGAGATTTAAAAAACAAGGTATTTAAAGAGGGCAAATTTAGAGTCTTGGCAAGGGCCTCAAAGTGTTAGGCATATTGGAAAACTTAACAAACCATGTGTTATTAGTAGCAATAAGCCAAACAGCCAAAATGACATAATTTTCCCTCAAAGAGGAAATATGACTTCACTATCAGAGGAAAATACAATCTATCATTGGCTTTCTACGCATTCATTCAATTCACTAAGCATTTACTAAACACCTACTATGTGTCTGCTAAGGCTAGATGTTGGATAGATAAATAAAAAAGTTAAACAGCATCTGGCCTCACGGAGATTACATCTTAAATATTCAGTGGAATTTGTGATCCAATAAATTTCTGCTTAAGTGGAGAATATCCAGGAAAACAAAGATCCCTTCCTTGACTTTTAAATGGCAATGTGGTATCATGGACAGAGCCATTCTGATTTCTTCTGAGACACTCAGAGTTGTGCAACACTGACAAAGTGACTTTCCATCTCCGCGCCTCAGTTTCATTATCTGTTAAGGGAAAAGATTGGACTAGAGGACTGCTAAGCTCCCACCTAGGTTTACATCTATGTCCCTCTGAGCACAGCCCATCCTATAGGAAGTCTTTCCTGCCCATCCCAACTCCCAATTTCTGACTCTGAAGGAAAGAGTGAGGCTGATGACTTTGCACAGTTCTGGCTCATTTAAATACAATTCCCTCCTAAGTCAAGATATCACCTTTGGATGCCATTTTTTGTCTTCAAGAACAAAGAATGTACAACAACAACAAAATCCTCTAGTTATCCAGTGAAATTTTGTTGTCCAATATGGAATGCCATCTCCTTGAAAGCAGGACACTTCCCTTTTTATATTTCTAACCCTCTCACCTGGAGATGCAGCATGAAATACTGGAAAAGAAGGAGAGACTTAAGAGTCAGGAAGACCTGATTTCAACTCCCTCTTCTAGGACACACTGATTGTGTAACCTTGGGAAATTCCCATGATCTCTAAGTGCCCTAGGCAACTCCCTAAGACTCTAATTTAAGGAGAATATATCACTCTACATTGGTGTAGTTAGTCATTTCATTGAGGAATTCTAGGTACTCTTCAAACCACGGATCCTTCCATATCCTCCATACTTTCCAAAGTGTCTACATATAATAAGCACTTGGACTAAGTTGGATGGGGACTACTTGTATGTTCAAAACAATTTGAAGTTTACAAAATACTTCCCTCATAACAACTTTAGGAGTTAAGTAGCATCAGTATCAATATCCCCATTTTACAGATGAGGACACAAAGACTCAGAGCTAAAGCAATAAAAATCATAGAGCTGAGTGGTAACTTAAAGATAATAAGATCATACATTTAGACTTGGGACGAAATTCCAAGGTCATTGGGAAAAACCCTTTCACTTTCTAGGCCCAGAGAAATTAAGTTCCTTGCTCAAAGTCACACAGGTAGATGATGGCATCATATTTTTTTAGAGCTAGAAACAACCTCAAAGGCTTTCTAGCCTGACTCACAGAAGACACTGGGTCCATGAAAGTCAAGTTATTTGCCAAAGGTGAAACAGGTAGGTTGTAGCAACATAGATTTAGAAATATACGACCCCTCATTTTATAGGGGGGCAGCTAGATGGCTCAGTGAATAAGATCACTGTGCTTGGAATCAGGAACATTCATCTTCCTAAATTCAAATCCAACCTCAAACTCTTATTAGCTGTGTGACCCTGGGCAAATCACTTAACCCCCTTTGCTCAGTTCCTTACCTGTTAAAAAAAAAGAAATGGAAAACACTATCTTTGCCAAGAAAGCCTCCCCCCACCCAGATACCAATGATACACCTCAATAACAGCAACAACAGCAAAGATCATTTTAAAGGTGAGAAGACAGAGCCCCAGAAAATCTCAGTGACTTGCTCGAGGCTACAGAGCTATATTGTAGGTCATATAGATAATACTTCTAAGGTAGGGCATTAGAAATCATCCAGTCCAACTAATGTAATCCCCTTCCTTCTGCATATGGGGAAACCAAAGCCCAGAAGGGGAGTGACTTGTCCAAAGTAACACAGAAACTAAGTTACAAAAGGAGGATTTGAAGCCTGGCATTCTAATTAATAGGAATGGTTCAGGAGTCTTTCTACTGCATCATTTGGCTTCCTATTGATACTGACTTGGACACTAACAAAGCAGGGATTTGTATCTCCTTTTGTGTCTCATTGTTGTTGTTCTGTGAGATCCCCCACTATCTTAAGCAAAGGCAGTGCTGGGATGGCAGTTGGTGTTTTACGGAGCCACCTCAGAACTGTTACAGCAGAGGAGTTTCAGGCAGTCTAAAAATAACTCCCAGTCAGTAAACCAATAAGGAGGGAGGCTGAAGAGCAGGCCTAGAGCTTAGAGACCCCTGGGAGTACATAAAGTTGATGCTTCCCATTTAAAAAAAATACAAGGCTGTGGCATTACACTTTCCCGGAGAAGAAAAGACAAAAATGATAAATAGATATTGTAAACACAGTTTAAATGGTCCTGTTTTACAAGAGGGACCTCTATAAATCCTATAACTCAGATGACTATATCTGTGTTTTGCTACATGATTTTTAAAAAGTCAGAGATTCATATAGTCATCAGATCTGACCTTGAAGTGATCAAAGTGGCCATGAGCTCCAGCCCATAGCTGAGCAGGAATGCTCTCTGAAACATGTCACACTAGAGCTGTAGCTAGCACAGAGTGAATGGGGCTTTGACTTATGTGGCCAACAGATGGGAGGTCACTATCCCTCCCAATGATGGGGCACTTCCTTCCTATGAACACTACTGTCTTCCACCACTCCAAAATCAAGGACTTCTATTATCACAAGCTATGTAGCCTAGAGTCCTATTTTCATAGCAAATGCTTTCGTCCATCTACTTCTGCTGCATTATCACACTTTCTAAATTACAGGGATCCACATTAATAAGACTTGAAGAGGTGGTCTTTTGTAAGTTGGAAAGGCCATTTTAAAGGAAAAAAAAACCACCTATTTCCCTTCCTTCTGTTAGCTCCAAACAATGTTGAGTCATTACTGTTTTCATACCAAGTGCCTACAGTGCAGCTTAGCAAAGCCCATGGGAGCCACTGATAGGCATGAGGCACAGGGGGAGGAAAAGAAAATGGTAGAAGGGAAAGATTACAGTGTTACGTATCAAGACTTAAATGCTAACACCAGCTCTATCCCTTAATGAGCTGTGTGACCTTGGGCAAAAATTTATCATCTCTGATTCTCAGTTTGTTTATCTGTAAAATGAGGTGGCTGTAGGGCAGCTAGATGGTGCAGTGCATAGAGCACTGGCCCTGGATTCAGGAGGACCTGAGTTCAATTCCACCTTCAGACACTTAACAGGTACTACTTGTGTGACCATGGGCAAGTCACTTAACCCCAACTGCCTCACCAAAAAAAAAATAAATAAATAAGGTTGCTGTACTAGATTCATTCATTCATTCATTCATTCATTCAACAATTGTTTAAATTCCTTCTAATCCCAGGCACTGTATTAGACAAAATAATAAAAAAGGCTCCCTGACCTCAGGAACCTACATTCTATTGGCTAGAAGCAAAAGGTAGATAAATAACAAAATGGAAAATGTGCTCAAAACAAATATTAATTTTCCAGGAAGAAGAGGACAAGTGGTTTGGGGGAAAGCAGGAGAGTTGACTTCTAATATATCCTTCCAGCTCAAATTTTCTCTGTTTCCAAAATAAAGAAGAAATAAAAACTGTATTGTTTAAGAAAGGAAGGGAATGGATACAAAAGTTGAGGTGGGAAAAAAGAATAAAAATATGGAAAGGAAGGAGAAAGAGAGGAAAGAAAAGTGGAAGGGAGGTTTGAAGAAAGGATAGAAAAATAGAGATGGGAATGGAGATTTTAGAATGAAGGGCTAAGCATACAGTTGAAAGAGTTCTTAGAGATGATCAACTTTTTTTTCCAGTCAACCTGAAGCAGGAGTGGTCCTACTCTTAAGGATGCATCCATCTTCTCCCCTTCCCAAATCACAGATTAAGAAACTGATGTCACCAAGATGTGCTCTAGGGGTCAGCTATGTGGTGCAGTGGATAGAGTACCAGCCCTGGAGTCAGAAGTACCTGAGTTCAAATCTGGCCTCAGACATTTAACATTTATTAGCTGTATGACCCTAGGCAAGTCACTTAACCCCAATTGCCACACACAAATAAAAGAAATGCTCCAGGGTTCACTTTGGGAAACCTGGACAATATGCTACTGTCTCTCTTTCAAGATGAGAGATTTGCTCTTTTCCTATACTAGACTTCTCCATCTTCCACAGTAAAATATGACCCTGATATTGATGAAGGTTTTGCTGAAATAACACCTACCAAATATAGCCTCCATCTCAGGCCTGTACTACTGAGGCCATAAAGCACAACCCGTAAAGTTTATCTAGGGGCATGGAAACATGTGCCAAAGGAATATTGAACCAGCTACCTCAGCCTAGTTCCAAGTAATTGGGAAATGTCCTTAGATTTCCCCTAAAAATGGTGAAAAGGCTTTTCATGGTTAATATTGTTGATAAATTAATTACTCAGGATTCCAATGACACAATTACAAATGACTTCACCAAAAGACATTTATTAAGAATCTACCATGATCCAGACACTGTGCTAAGTACTGGGGATAGAAACAACAATACCAAATGGTCACTGATCTCAAGAAGGACATAGTTAAATGAGGGAGACAACTGCAAATAATTATACATAAACAAGATATAGATAGATGATAGATACAGACATATGTATGTATACATACACATTTATATATATACAAACACACATATATACATACATATATAGGACAAATTGGAGATAAACAGAGGGAAAGCATTAGTATTGAGGGTGATGGGAAAAGACTTCTTGCAGAAGGTAAAAATTGAGCTGGAACTTAAGGGAAACCAGGAAAGCCAGAAGGTGAAAGGAAGAGAGAATATTCCAGGCATAAGAGAAGCCAGAGATTTTCTCAGCCAGAGCTGAGAGGTGGAGTGTCTTTGTTCATAGAAAAGCCAGGAGACCAGTGTTGTTGCTGGCTGGAAGTATATGTGGAGGAGAAGAAGATATAAAAAGTTTGCAGGGGCAGCTAGGTGGTGCAGTGGATAAAGCACTGGCCCTTGATTCAGGAGGACCTGCGTTCAAATCCGGCCTCAGACACTTGACACTTACTAGCTGTGTGACCCTGGGCAAGCCACTTAACCCTCATTGCCCCACAAAAAAAAAAACAAAAAAACAAAAAAAACAAAAAAAAAAACATTTGGAAAGGTAGAAAGGATCCCAGTTGTAAAGGACTCTGATGTTCAAAAGAGGATTTTATATTTGTTCCTGGAGGTGAGAAGTCCCTTTTATGTTGAATGAAGGAAGGTAGATGATATGTTCAGACTTGTGCTTCTACAAGGTCAATTTGACAGCTGAGTGGAAGATGGACTGGAGTAGGGAGAGACTTGAGGCAGGGACATATATGAGAACAATATTTCAACTCAAAAACATTTTCATCTTCTAGAATTCCACTTCAAGCTAATAGCTTTCCTTGAAACTTCATCTGGAGTCTTGTGTTCTGTCCTCAATGCAGTAAGTCAAGACATCATCCTGTGATGTTGTGGGTCTTCTTTGAAAACTAAGAACACACAATGGACAAATAAATAATACAATGATTTAAAGATATTCATACAATGCATTCAGAAAGGGGCAAACAAGAAATTTAAGGATCATAGATAGGTTCATAGACTTGGATCTGAAAAGGAACCTTAAAATCTCCTTTTCAGATGAGAAAATTAAGGGACAGAAAATATGTTTCTTTTTCTGCTACCTTCTTTTTTTTATAATAATGTTTTAATTTTTCAATTACATATAAAGAATATTTTCATCATTTATTTTTAAAATTTTAAGTTCCAAATTTCTCCCTTTCTCCCTTCCCTCCCACTACCTAAAATGGTAAGCAATTTGATATAAGTTATATATGTACAATCATATAAAACTTTTCCATTTTAGTCATATTGCGAGAGAAGCAGACCAAAAGGGAAAAAAATGAAAATAGCATGCTTTGATCTGCATTCAGACTCCAGCAGTTCTTTCTCTTAATGTGGAGAGAATTTCTATCATGAGTCATTTGGAGTTGTTTTGGATCTTTGTATTCCTGGAAATAACTAAGTCATTCATAGTTGATCATTACACAATGTTGCTATTACTGTGTATAATATTCTTCTGGTTCTGCTTCCTTGATTTTGCATCAGTTCATATGTCTTCCCAAGTTTTTATGAAATCATCCTGCTCATTATTTCTTACAGCACAATTGTATTCTATGAAAATCATATACTACAACTTCTTCAGTCATTTCTCAATTGATGGATACCCTATCAATTTTCAATTCTTTACCACCACAAAAAAAGAGCAGCTATAAATATTTTGTATATACAGGTCTTTTTTCCCTTTTTATATTATCTTGATGAGTGTCTTTCTTGGGGCCACATATCTAATAAATGTCTGAGGCATGATGTGAACCTATTTCTTACTGATTCCAAGTCTAATAATCTATCATTCTGCCATCATGTCATATGGGAATAATTGACTCCATGCCATAAGGAGATCATTTGAAGTGACTGGGTATTGATCTGGAGAAGAGAAGGCTTAGTGTTGGGGAGGGGAGTGGAGATAATGGTCATCTTTAATTTTTTGAAAAACTCTTACTTAAAAGAAGGACTAGATTTCTTAGACATAGCCCCAGAAGGCAAATACAGGAAGAATGGATAGTAGTTTTATGGAGTATGGGAAATAACAGGAAGGACCTTTAAGCAAAGCTTGAACTTTTCAGGTGATATTGTAAAGAGTTTTCTTGCTCAGGTTGGAGGTTCGCTTTTCTGGAAAGCTCCCATTATAAGTTCAATGAAAGTCACAGTGTGACATGGAAGCAGAAAAAAAAAAATAGCTCACACAGTCTTTGGGGGAGGGGAGAGGAGGACCTGTTCTTCAGTGCAATCCTGGTTTCATTAGTGTAATTCACTTCTCTTATGGTAATCAGTAAGTCCTCTGTAACATACAGTCTTGGAGAGTAGCCTGGGGCATATGAAGAAGCTAAGACCCAGACAAGTGAGGTGCCTTTTCCCATGGTCCTATCATACAATATATGAGGACACACCATATCTTTTTTGAGGTGTAGCTGGGCTGAATCTCAGACAACAAATTGGATGGTCTATATTCAGAATCATTTCTGATTTTTAGGGCCAGTCAGGACTTGCATTTTTCTGGCCTAGCTTTCAAGAATTCACACCATCTAGGTCAAATAAGACTTCCATCCCCAAGAAAACATGAATGATGAAATGCTTCCCCTGCCCTGTGTGTGCTTTAAGATCCTGATTATTTGTTTGGAATGTGACTATTAGAGCTTGCCCTTCTTTGAGAGCCCCCATCAGAGATCTCCATGTTGTCTGAGTAGGATTAGTAACACTTTACTTGGAATTGAATTACTATGAAATATCAAAAGATAATAGATTTATGGGACAGCTAGGTGGCACAGTGGATAAAGCACCAGCCCTGGATTCAGAAGGACTTGAATTCAAATCTGGCTTTCAGACACTTGACACTTACTGGCTGTGTGACCCTGGGCAAGTCACTTAACCCTCACTGCCCTGCAAAAACAAACAAAAAGATAATAGATTTAGAACCATGACTCCTTATTTTAACCATTCTTGGAATTACCTCTCCTTGTTTGATAGGTTTATAAATAGGAACATAGGAAAAGGCCAGAGAGAAACCCTTGATGGTAGCAAACTCCAGACTGAGCAGTAGCACCACAGACAATGTTATCATCATTCAGAAATCATGCAGGAAAATGTAGTTAAAGTGACTTACCTGAGGTCACAGAGCTAGGCTGCTAACTGGTACAGGTAATAGAGTTCAATTTTAGCCCTCTATTATCTGTACCAGTTAGCAGCCTAGCTCTGTGACCTTGGGTAAGTCACTTTAATTATATTTTCCTCACTCTCTTCAACTGTAAAATTAGGACAATAATAACACTTACCTCCCAGGTTCTTCTGAGGATCAAATTAAATAATATTTGTTAAAAAAAAACCTCACTTAACACAGTCAACAAAGTAAATGCTGTATAAATCCTTCTTCCCTTACCACTTAACAACAGCATAGCTCTGTGAGGAAGAGTGAGTAGTGTAATATAATCCTGAAATCACAAGCCTGAGTAATTGGCAAAATGGTGGAGTACTTGGAAGAAATAAGGCATTTCATTAGAAGTGTTTGACTGACATCAGATTGTTGTTGTTCAGTCCCATTCAACTCTTTGTGACCCCATTGGTTGTTTTGTTTTGGTTTGGTTTGTTTTTTGTTTTTGTTTTTGTTTTGTTTTGTTTTTTAGCAAAGATACTGATGTGATTTGCTAGTTCCTTCTCCAATTCATTTTACAGATGAGGAAACTGAGGCAAGCAAGGTTAAGTGTCTTGCCTAGGGTCATAGAGTTAGTAAATGTCTGAGGCAGGATTGGAACTCAGACTTATTCCTGTCCTGGAGCTTTATCTGCTGTGGCAACTGGCTGTCAGAGCTCTGATTTGAAGATTTCCGATGAAAGAGATTCCACGCTGTCCTAAAGCAGCCTATGCCCTTCTTGGACAGCTCTCTTCATTATACTGCTGGACCTTTGAAGTTTAATCTGCATATCCATCTCTTCCACCCATTATTCTTAATTCTAACCTGGAGAACCAGCAAAATAAAGTTAAAATCACATCTTTATTCTACTTTCCTCCAGTATCCAAAATGTGTCTTACTACTTGAGGAATTGCATTATGTCTTCCTCTCATCTTTTCCTTAATTATTACTCCATGTTAACCCTCCTTTCTGTTCCTACATCCAATCCTCATATGGTATGGACTGCAGTCTCATCTCTTTTCTGACAGCCCTCCATTGTAGACTGTCCAGGTTAAAGCTATAAACTCAAACGTGCTCCCAGACATGAGGATGATATTCCAAATACAATGTGACCAGGACAGCAGAAGTCAGCAGAGCTGTCACCTCCTCCTTCTTTTGCGGTGTCCTGAGTGCGATTGCCCCCTCTCTGGGCCTTGGCTCCCTTCTAAATCAGATGGGAGTTTTGGATGAAATCTCTGGTGCCCATTCCAGCTCTTGCATTCTGTACTTCTATGCCCTTCACCTGAGAAGACAGCCAAGGCATAGAATAATATTAATTATGCCAAACCAATAAATGTGACTCAAAACTTCAATGCCTTTTTTTTTAAAAAAGAGGAAAATAATGGGGAAAACAAAAGCTCTCTGGACTAATTGCAAGGCCATCATATAAATTATTGGCAAAGGTCATTTTGTGCAGCAAGCTAATGCAATTCTCCCAATTCCCCCCTGAGCTGATGTGATTACACCTCAGTGCACATTAACCAGGGGTCAGCCTGGGCCAAGCCACCACACCTGACCCTCTATAGATGGCTGTCGATAATGGAGGAAGGAGCTGCAGCTGCTCGATAATGGAAAGTGGCCACATCATCAGATGAGAGACAAGGGGACAAAGTTGCCACATGCTGAAACCCCATGATTGAGACTGGCCAGACAATAGATATAACAAGAGAGAATAGGCTTCTAGGATGTTTAACTAGAAAAGTGATGTTTAGCACTGAAGATTCCCCATCTTACTGAATCTTGCAATCTCCTTCCTACACTGAGGAATCAAATGAGAGGAATCACATGGAAAGCACTTAGCACTGTGCCAGGCAAAGTGTAGAGGACTAATGATGATGATGATAAGTTTTTAGACAATGTGGAAATGAGAGCTAGGTGGATTCAAGACTGATTGACCGGCTATAGTCCCTCACAGCTTCCTATTAGCTTCCACAGTGAACTTCCCTAGAGCAGGGCTCCTTAAACTTTTTCCACTCAAGACCCCTTTTCACCTGAGAAAATTTTACATGGCCCAGAGTATATAGGTCTATAAAATAGGCATACATAACCTTTGACTGTTGCCAAATTGTTCGTGACTCCCACATTCAGTTATGCAAACCCAAATGGGGTTACAACCCACAGGTTTTGAAACTTTGCTCTAAAGACTGAGGCCGTGTGTCACAATGGTTAGTAATAAACAATTTTTAAAGTGAATCAAGAAATGAATGCAGGAGTAAATAAATAAATAATAGCAACAACAACCAGCATTTATTTAGTCCTGCACTTTACCTGCATTATCTCATTTGATCCTCACAATAACCCTATGAGGTAGATGTTATTATTATCCTCACTTCATGAGAAGAGGAAAAATGTGGCCACTTTTCATTCTTGAGTGAAGTTAAGTAACTTATCCAGGACATCACAGTTATTAATATCTGAGGCAGGATTTGAGCTCATGTCTTCCTGACTCTTAAGACCACCCCTATGTCCACAGGATCATTAGGAAGATTTGGGTTCAAATAATACCTCAGATACTTACTAGCTATGCAACTAGCATATTGTTTAACCTTTCTGCTTCACTTGCCTAATGGCCCTGAAATTCGAGGACCTAATTTCAAATCTGATTCTATTATTTGCTATGTGTGTGTCTCTGGGCAATTCACTTAATATCTCTAGGCCTCAGTTTCCTTATCTATAAAATGAATGGGTTAGACTCTGGATTCTGAGAAACCTCACAGTTTTAAATCAATGTTCCTATGATCTAGTCTTGGCCCTGACACAGGAAACATTTTTTTAAAAATATAAAGTTTTGGAATAAAGATATAAATAACATACACATCCATTTTTTAGAGGATATAGAGATGGGAGGGGCAGCTAACAAGCTGGGTCACAGAATCTGTATGCAAATTTATCTCATTGTTTAACTTGGAATAAAAACTTTGTAAATCCAAAATGAGGCAAGTGTAGCAATGTGGCAATTTGCCTTCAAAAAGTAGTAAGGCTTAATGGACAACAAACCCAATGAGTCACCAGTTGTCTGTTCATGCTTGTCTTTTCATCCTGTATCTAACAGAGACAGTGCACTCGGGAAAGAGAGCTTTAATAAATGCTCTCACTTGTTAGTCCTCTTTCTCTCTTTAAATTAGTTTGGTTTTCCTTATAAGATCTTGGTGCCTCTGAGACATGGAGAACTCCAAAGTGAGGAACAAGGGTCTTCTGGTGGAATTTAATTCCTTGGCATGTTGCGACACACAGATGGAAGAAGAGTTATTTCTAAGAGTCAACATGAATCCTAATGGGAAAATGCTGCCCCTGCCACATACCAGAGGGGAAACAAAAGTAGGGAATGAGGGGATAAGGATTCTTTCTCTTTTGGTGAGGCAATTGGGGTTAAGTGACTTGCCCAGGGTCACACAGCTAGTAAGTGCCAAGTGTCTGAGGCTGGATTTGAACTAAGGTCCTCCTGAATCTAGGGCTGGTGCTCTATCCACTGTACCACCTAGCTGCCCCACAAGGAGACTTTGGTTTTAAGATCAGAATACCCACATAGCAGTGTGAGCATTTTGAATTTGGGTTTGGCAAGAAGACTGAGGAAGTACTGGCTACCACAGCCCTTGATGCCAATATCACAATTAGGGACCAAGCCATAGTACAACAGCTGGGGCTAAGACAAAAGATATTTTGGCTGCTTGGTTTTGCTAATGTACATGATGATGGTGTTCTCCTCTTCTCCCTTCCTCCTCCTCCTTTTCCTGTTTCTTTCTTTATCCTTTTTTTCTTCTTCCTCCTTTTCCTCCTTTTCCTCCTTTCTCCTACAAAGTTGCATTTTTACCTTATGCTTTAATGTTTTAATTAGTAGATATATCAGCTGGATAAAAGATAACCCAACTGTCCCTGATTGTGTCCCTCGTTATTTGTAAAGGAAGAAACAGAAAAACAGACAGAGACCAGCGGGGTGTGAGAGATAATGAGAGAGAGTGGACATATTCTTTCAATCAGAATGTCTGTAAAGACGGAGCTCTTTTTCCCCACTGACTGGGAAGCTCTTGAACTAAATGAGAGAGAATCTAATTGATACTGACGTCCTATTTTTATGTCCCCAATACATTTTGTCTTCTCTAAAAGCTAAAAGATATCTTTGTGGTCTGGTGAGATGGAATGGTGTCTAAGTCACATTGTCTCTCTTATTCATTGTTTCTCCACTCACAAACATGTAGAGCAGTGATTCTAGTGGGGTATTGCTGAGGGAAGTGAGTGGAAACAAGATTTTTTTTCCTTATAAAAGGATAAGGAACATGTCAGGACAAAGACAGCTACATCTATATCCCAAATGTATGGAAACCTAATTGGACAGCAAAAGTTTGTGGATCCTATTACTGGCATGGTCTTTGCCTGAAGCAATTCAATTCAACAAGAAAGAAATAGTCCCTGAATTCAAGCAGCTTACATTATACTAAAAGTTACAATCTAAAGTCACATAAATAGAATATGAGGGGGGCAGCTAGGTGGTACATTGGATAAAGCGCCAGCCCTGGATTCAGGTAGACCTGAGTTCAAATCCAGCTTCAGACACCTGACACTTACTAGCTGTGTGACCCGGGACAAGTTGCTTAACCCTCATTGCCTCCCCACCCCCAAATGCTAATAGACTATGAGGTCATTGAAGGAAAGAAAGCAAACTATTTGAATGTTGTGTCTCATTCTAGCAGTGACAGTATCCTACAGCCTAGAACTCTAGCTCTGCAGCTCAACTTTGAAAATATCCTATAGAACATTGTCTTTGTTCCATATTCACAACTAGACTTTACCCTGAGCATCAGACTACAGCTCATGTCAAAGTCTAACATTAATGAAGGTCAATAGCTTGACTTGTGCCTTTATCTCCTGGCTCTGCCTTTTGCTATCCCTGATGCCCCACCTGCTGTTTGGTTGAAGAATGACTCTTCTCTGTAGGGCTTAGTCCATGGGCTCCACTGGAAGTTCTCCCCTTCAGGAGGTCTCCAGCAATGCCTCTAAATTCTGGCCTCTTCCCATTCTCTCAGGTTCCTAAACACTTATTTAGTAATAAAATAGCTGCTAGTGTTTCTATAGAGATTTAAAGTTTGCAAAGCAGTATTACTTCATATTCAGGGTTGGTGTGATTCTCAATATGTCTTTATAATAAATAAAATGATTAAATTTTTTAAATGATTAAATTGAGACTCCTAGAAAAGCTTGACAACATTTTGAACATTTCTCAAATGTGCATATCTGACAAAATTTCACTCTCTTGTAGGCTTTCAATTTTTAAAGAAAAATGATAGGACTAGATGATATTGGCAAGATTGGAAAAGAAAATTAATATATTAATTCTTTCTGGATCCTTTTTAATATGATGTTTCTGTGCAGGGCATGGTTCTAATAACCAGAGACTGAATAAAGACGCAGGAGCCACATGCTCCTGGCAATTAGAACTTTCTGAAATTCAAGTGAAATACTTTATGAGATAGTGAGGACTCTATCACTGGAGAGGTTCAAGCAAATTCCAGACAGCCATTTGTCCAATGTGGTAAAGAAGTAATGTATTCTTCGAGAAGGTATTGGGTTTTTTGTTTGTTTGTTTTGTTTTGTTTTGTTTTTGCTAAGCAATGAGGGTTAGGTGACTTGCCCAGGGTCATACAGCTAGTAAGTGTCAAGTGTCTGAGGCCTGATTTGAACTCAGGGAACTCATGACATCCTAATCCAGCCTTTGTACAGGACTAACTCTACACAATGTGACAACAAGAGAAAAACTGAAGAACAAAGTTGGAACCTTGCCCCTGGCACATACTGGCTATGTGACAATGAATAAATCATATAACATCTCAGTACTACTGCTGTTGTTGTTCAGTCATTTCAGTCTTGGTGACCCCATTTGGGGTTCTCTTGGCAAAGATCCTGGAGTAGTTTGTCATTCCCTTCTCCAGCTCATTTTACAGATGAGAAAACTGAGACAAACCAGGTGAGTGACTTACCCAAGGTCCTACAGACAGTAAGTGACTGAGGTTATATTTGAACATGACATTAGATCTCTTAACTCCTTGACTTTTTACTGGCTGACTGTGATTTGTGAGAAAATAATTTTAAACATCACAGATTCCTACCATGCCCTTCCTCCTTACCTCCAACTATTAGCTTACCTGGATCCCTTCAAAACTCAGCTCAGGGCACCTAGGTTGCACAGTGGATAGAACAATGGTACTGGAGTTAGGAAGACCTAAGTTCAAATCCACCCTCAGACACTTGACTCTAGCTGTGTGATGCTTGGCAGGTCACTTAACCCTGATTGCCTCACCAAAATAAAAAAAAAAATCTGAACAAAATTCAGGTCAAATACCACCTTCTATACAAGCCCTTTCCATCACCAATATCCACTTTTAGTGGATATATTATTTATATATATATATATGATATATATATATATATATGATTATTTATAATCAATGATTTGGAGAGATTCAGATTTTCCCCTTTTTCTTTTATCCTCATTTCAAGACGCAGTCTCTGAAGGTTGAATTAACCTTGTCCTCTATCCAGACCCTATTCAGGTGGGGCAGCCATTGTGTTCTACTCAGGTTCGGGTAGGCATAAATTCTTTGAATAGATTTCCCAAGGCTGGGGGTAACTCAGAAGTAAATGGCATAATCAAAGTTCAGATCCAGTCCCTTATATAAAATTCATTCTCTCATTAATCGTTAACCAGTCAGACTTGATTCTCAGCCTTGGGAACACCCCTCTTCCAAAGGGCATATAAGCCTTGAGCCCACTGCCATGATGGTCTTTGGCATAAGACAGAGATAGTCAAATTAACATTCTTTTATTAAAATGTTGGCATTATAGGGGCAACTAGGTGGTGCAGTGGATAGAGCACCAGCCCTGGAGCCAGGAGGACCTGAGTTCAAATCTGGCCTCAGACACTTGATACTTACTAGCTGTGTGACCCTGGACACATCACTTAACCCCAATTGCCTCAAAAATTAAAATTCAGGCATTATTAATAAAATGATTAAATTACTCAGAAATTATGTCTCTTGAACCTTTTTCAATGTCATGGTTAGTTTGGCTAGATAGTAATACATCTTTAAAAAGCTCTAGGGGGAGAAATTCAATAGGATTCAACTAACAAACAAAAGAGTAATAAAATATTGGACTATATTGAGAGAAATCACTTACCAAAAAAAAAAAATATAAAGTTATACCATGCCTAGGACTAAGGAGGTGATCATCTCACTTTCCTCTGCCCTGGTCAAACCACATCTGGAATATTATGTTCAGTTATGGGTATTGCCTTTGAATGACATTGGTAAACTAGAGGCATCCTAGCAATTGGTATCCAAAAGATAAAGCATTATGCCTCAAATTATGTCAGAATCAATTGAAGGACCTACAGCTGTTTAGCCTGGGGAAAATAAAGCATAACAGAAGACATGAGAGCCGTCTTCAGGTATTTAAAGTACTGTCGGGCAGCTAGATGGTGCAGTGGATAGAGCACCGGCCCTGGAGTCAGGAGTACGTGAGTTCAAATCCGGCCTCAGACACTTAACACTTAACTAGCTGTGTGACCCTGGGCAAGTCACTTAACTCCAATTCTCTCACTAAAAAAAAAAAAAAAAAAAAAGATCTGTCATTGTAGAAAACATATGCTTGGCCAAGATGGCGGAATCAGGAATGAAGTTGCAAAAACCTACATTAAGACATGACGTAACAGAACACTTCCTGATATTTAGAGTTACTCCAATGTGAAATGTAAGGAGACAATGCATTTCCTGTCCCTGGAAGTTTCAGGCAAGGGTTAAATAACCCTTCACTCAGTATGCCACAGAGAGAATTAACATTCAGGTACCAGTTAGATTAGATGCACTCCACATTTCTTTAGAGCCTGAGATTCTTTCTTTCTGAGTAAAGATTGAAACCTATATATATTTTTGTAGACCAGAAGGGCAATTTCTATTTTGGGAATAATGTTGGTTGTAAAAATGTGTAACATTTTTTCAATGACACCACAGGACATATGTTTCAGATGGCAAGTCCACTCCCTGCCTCTCTGCAAGGCAATAAAAGGAGTGTTCACCACTTTTTTGTTCAGACCAAAGTCCTTTGTGTCCACTTCAATCTCCAATTAGCACAGATGTCCAGGCAGGAGTAATTGAATTCTGTGGATCTGGAAGTTTCTAGTTCTGGCTAATAAAATTAATCTATTATGCAAATTTCCCTTACTTCTAACGGAAATTGCCATTTACAAATCTTTCAAATAGGAAAGCTATTCAAATGTCTTGGGAACAGTCATGTTAGTGTAACTGATCTTTTCTAAACTGCTACTAATAATAGCCCCTTACTTATATCTAGAGAGGCAGCTGAGGAGAGAGTTTCCTGACCTGCTTTCAATTCCCCTGCTTTTAAGTTCTGCTTCTGGCATATACTGGCTCTGTGTCCCTGGGCAGTCCCTAGACAATTCCCCCAGAAACCTCTTTAAGACTACATGTTGCAAAGCAAGTGCCAGACTTCATGGGAAAAGGGATTTCCTCTGCATGAATGCCTAATACCAATCATTCTCAGGTCCAGTTTAACAGAAAAGAAACAAATAGTTCTTTTTTAAGTTCCTCATTATATACTGTATTTTAAAAAATAGCTTTTATTGATGTCTTTTCTTTACATTGCCTAGATTTCCCTCGATGTCCTTCATAGCCATCCCTTATAACAAAGTATTTTTGTTTATTTAGAATTTTATTTTCCCTAATTACATGTTAAAACAATTTTTAATATCCATTAAAAAAAACTTTGTGTTCCAAATTCTTTTTCTCCCTCCCTCCCCACCCACCCTTTAAGAAGGCAAGCAATTCAATATAAGTTATACACATGTGACCATGCAAAACATGTCCCAGGTTGTGTAAGAAAACAGACAAAAAATTCAAGAAAAAAAAAGTAAATAAATATGTCTCAATCTGTATTCAGATACCCATCAGTTCTTTCTCTTGGGTGGATAGCATTTTTATCATAAATCCTTCAGAGTTGTCTTGGATCATTGTATTGCCAAAATAGTCAAGTCATTCACAGATAATTATCTTACAATATTGCTGTTACTTTGTACACAGTACATTTCGCCTTGCATCAGCTCATATAAGTCTATCCAGGTTTTTCTGATAGTATCTTCCTCATTATTTCTTATAGCACAATAGTGTTCCATCATAATCACATGCTGCAATTTATAACAAAGTATTTTTGAAGAAAAAAGAAAAATAGGAAGATTTTTTTTAATTCAGTAAAATCAATCCATACATGAAAAGGAAGGAAGGAAGGAGGCAAGGTAGGCAGGAAGGAAAGCCCAAAGGAAGGGAGGGGACCCTGGCGAGTCCTTCTTGGCCCACAGGGAGCAGTAGTGCTCACAGAAGCCTGAGCGGACACCAGCCATGGTGTGGGGGAGCGACAAGAAGACGCTGGACAGCAGGGACCCCAAGAAGGAAGATGAAGAGGAGGAGCAAGAATTGGTGGATCCCCTGACCACTGTGAGGGAATACTGTAAACAGATCGAGAAATGCGTGAAGGCCCGCGAGCGGCTGGAGACTCGCACAGACCTCGTGTCTTCACACCCCAACACTGAGTAGGACTGTACTCTTTGATTTCCTGCACGCCAGAGACCACTGAGTGCCTCACACACTGTTCAAAAATGTGAAATAAACATCTGCATGCCCTGTCAGCTGCTCCAGGCTCTGCCTCATTGGGGGCTTCTCAATGGAATCACTTCCCATCATGTCACCCTGGATCTCAAATGCTGTTGTACCCTGTGTCCTGTTAGTCCACATGAGGCTTTGTGGCCTTAGGCTTGGGCCTGGAGCCCATGTGACCCACAGCAGTTCCATTGGAATAAAATCCAGTTATCTGTGAAAAAAAGAAAAAAAGAAAGAAAGGGAGGAAGGAAGGGAAGGAGGGAAGGAAAGAGGAAGAAAGGGAGGGAAGGAGGAAAGGAGGAAGGAAGGAAGGAAGGAAGGAAGGAAGGAAGGAAGGAAGGAAGGAAGGAAGGAAGGAAGGAAGGGAGGGAGGGAGGGAGGGAGAGAGGAAAAAAGACTAACATTCTATGCAATGTTCTAAATCCATGGATGCTCCCAGCTCCATCTTTTTAAAGCAGTGGGGGAAGGTGCCTTCTCATATGTCTTCTTTGGAACCACCTTGGTATTTTTTATCATCTTGCAACATTAATTTTAAAATTTTTGTGGTGGTTATTTTTTTTCATTTTTATTATTTTGATCTTTGCTTATATTGTTTTATTTTGCTCTGCTTACTTCACATTGTATCCATTCATGTAAGACTATAACTTATCATATGTATTTTTCTTATGACACAATAATATTCCAGCACTTTTATGCATATTTGTTTAGTCCTTCTCTGGTTGTTGGGTAGCCACTTTGCTTCCCAAACTGATATTTTCAACATGGAAGCATCAAAGTTCATTTTGTTTTCTTGAGCAGGTCAGTGACACAAACGTGTATGTGAAGACATATTGACAACTTTGTGATAGATGATAAGAGGAATGCAGAATGGTTAGTATTGTCTGGGTTCTCAAATGGGTGCTCACAGCTATCCTCCTCACATGAAGCATCATTTCAAAAAATGTGCATGGAGATGTCTCTATAGGTCTTCTCAGCATAGACTTGAGTCTTGTTTATTTATTTGTTTGTTTGTCTATTTACTTATTTATTTGCTTATTTACTTATTTACTCATTCATTTTTCATTTATTTGTTTATTTATTTATTCATTTATCTATCTATCCATTTATTTGTTTGTTTGCTTGTTTATTTATTTATTTGGTGAGGCAATTGGGGTTAAGTGACTTTCCTGGGGTCATACAGCTAGTAAGTGTTAAGTGTCTGATGTCAGATTTGAACTGAGGTTCTCCTGAATCCAGGGCTGGTGCTTTATCCATTGTGCCACCTAGCTGCCCCTAGACTTGAGTCTTAAAGTAAAACTAACCCCTATTACATATAAGCAGCTTTGTGTGTTGGCACTAGACATTGGAATCTGGGAGAAAGTGGACTCTCCCATGGGATTTTTTTGCCATTTACCTCCCAGTTGGTCAGCACACTGGAAAAGAGGAAACAAAAAAGGGTTACATGCGGTTAGACTCAACAGTGACATCCTTCCCATGACCTGAGGCCCATCTAGGCCTGAAATTTGTTTTTGTTGTCCAGTTGTTTTAGTCATGTCCAACTCTTCAAGACCTCATTTTGGGTTTTATTGAAAGAGATATTAAAGTGGTGTGCCATTTTCTTCTCTAGCTCATTTTACAGATGAAGAAACTGAGACAAGCAGAGTTAAGTGAATTAACATGGATCTTACAGTTAGTAAATGGCTGAGGCCAGATTCGAATTCAGGACACTGAGTCTTCCTGACCCCAAGTCCAGGATTGTATCCACTGACCCAATCCTGGGTCTGAAAAGGACTCAACAAAAATCCATATAAAAAAAGACAATATACTTAAATCAATAAGCCTTTCCTTTTTTCCCTAAATATTCCCCACTTACACAGCTACAAAGCAGCCTAAATCACTACTTTTTTTTTAATCCTTCAGTTGGGCTGCCTCCCTGGCCATCACAAAAACAATTATTCCAATAATAAGACTAACATCTGCAATCCTCAGTTTCTCTGAAAATCTCCCCAGATTTCCCAGATCTGCTTTGTCTCCTGGCAACAAATTACCCCAGACTTCTCTTTTGACATCTCATATATCCTTTCACATGCACAAGATAATCCCTCCTATGGAATGTAAACTCCCTTTAGCAGAGGGGGTGGGGCAAGTGGGACAAGCTTTTATTAAGTGCCAGATGCTCAGCTAAGCACCTTACAAATATTATCTCATTTGATCCTCACAAAAACCCTATAAAAGAGATGCTGTTACTTTACACATTTTGCAATTCAGGCTCAAGCTTGTTTCTGCTTTAGTAGAGAATGCCCAGACCACTTCACAAAGGTTGCTTGTTGTTATTGGTGGTAGTGGTGGTGGTGGTGGTGGTGGTTTTAAAATCTATTAATCCATCTATAAATATATATATTAAGCACCTACTATGTGCCTGGAACTGTGCTAAGTTTGGGGAATATGAAAAAAGGCAAAAAATTCCCTGTCCTAGGGGCATCTAGGTGGCATAGTGGATAAGACACTGGCTCTGGATTCAGGAGGACCTGAGTTCAAATTCAGCCTCAGACACATGACACTTACTAGGTGTGTGACCTTGGGTAAGTCACTTACCCCTCGGTGCCCCACAAAAAGAAAAACAAAATGGCCCTGTCCTTGAGGAATTCACAATCTAATTGGGGAGACAATATAATGACAAATGTATCCAAAGCTTTGTACAGAATAAATAGATAATCATTAACAGAGGAAGGACACTAGAAAGAAGAGGGGTTGAGAAAAGTGGCCTGTAAAAAAAATGGCACTTTAGTTAAGAGTTAAAGGAAGCCAAGGATGTTAGCAGTCAGAATGGAGGAAGAAGAGCATTCCAGGTATGGAAAACAGTCAGAGAAAATGTCTAGAGCTGAAAAATGGAGTATCTTGTTTATGAATAGTCAGAAGGTCAAGTCCTTGGCTTGAAGAGTGTTGGAAGGAAGGTGTAAGAAGACTAAAGAGGTAGGTGGAAGCCAGGTTAGGAAGGACTTTGAATGCCAAAAAGATAAGGTGGTATTTGCTCCAAGGAATTAGGGAGCCAGTGGAATTTATTGAGGGAGAGTGGGGGTGACATGACCAGACCTGCACTTTAGGAAAATCAATTTAGTGGCAGAATGGAGGATGGCTTGGTGCAGAGAGACCTGAGGCAGGCAGACTCAGCAGCTGGCCAAATGGCACGATATTCTGGTAATGGCTATAGATACTTCCTCCTCCAGGGGGCATCCACGATGCTTCATTCTCTATCCATATCTTCCCTGTATCTTATGCATTTATCCAACATGTTGGATACTTTTCTCTCATTCTCTCAGTGTCTTGGTGGTATTCATTCACCACTCAGGCTGTCCAAGTGCTAGTTCTTATTTTTTACTCTACTCCTTTCCTTAACTCCCTTCTGTTCATACACATCCTTGATGACATTATTCCCATGAATGAATAAATAAGTAAATGAATAAAAAAGATTTATTAGGAAACTATTTGGGGGCAGCTAGGTGGCACAGTGGATAGAGCACTGGCCCTAGAGTCAGGAGTACCTGAGTTCAAATCCGGCCTCAGACACTTAACACTTACTAGCTGTGTGACCTTAGGCAAGTCACTTGACCCCAATTGCCTCCCTAAAAAAAAAAAAAAGAAAAAAAAAGAAACTATTTGCCAGGCATTAGACAGGTCCTGAGGTTATGTATCAAAGAAAGGGATGCCCTTGTCTTTTAAGAGGAAAGAGCTTGTACTTTTAACACACACAAATTAATATAAATGAATTTATATAATATATAAATAAATAAAAATAAATACACATAAAATATATGTATATATACATATACCTACATACACACATGTATATATATGAATTTATGTCTATAAACACATATGTGTGTATATACACAAACATAAATATGCACATATATATATATATATACACACATACACACACACACACACACACACACACATCTTTATACATATATAAAGGAGTGGTATCCAGGAAGGAAGTTTGGAGTTTGAGTCTAAGGAGTCATAAGCATGGTGGTTGGGAATATAGGGCAGCTAAGTGAAATGGTCTTTCCAAAACCATTCCCAGAACAAGAGGTGGAAAGTGTGTGTGTGTGTGTGTGTGTGTGTGTGTGTGTGTGTGTGTGTGTGTGTGTGTGTGTGTGAAGCAAGAAGTATGGGAGGTGCTACATTTGGGGCCAGGACAAACAAATTGTCCAAAATGGATTGATAAGGGGCAGCTAGGTGGCATAATGGATAAAGCACCAGCCCTGGATTCAGGAGTACCTGAGTTCAAATCCAGCCTCAGACACTTGACACTTACTAGCTGTGTGACCCTGGGCAAGTCACTTAACCCCCATTGCCCCGCAAAAAAAAAAAAAATTAAAAATGGATTGATGAGCTCTCATGTACAACTCAGAGCTGGTAACAAGTCACAGTCTGCTTATACCCAGACTACTTTTCTGATCTTATGTAATATTACTTCATTTTACAAACTTTCTATTCTTCCTTAACTGCAATACTTAATGTTCCTCATACAAAATATTCAATTTCCCATCACTATGCTTTTGCTCAGGCTATACCTGGTGCATGAGATGCCCTCCTTCACCTCTAACTTTTAGAATCCTTCCAAAGTTCTGGTCAAAGTTACCTCTTCTGCCAGGCCATTCTTGATTCTTATAGTTGCTAATCCCCTCTCTCACACTAAAAGTTTCTTCACATTCATTTTGCATATGTTTTGTATTTAGTTATCTGTGTGCATACTATTTCCCACTAATAGAGGTAAACTGACTGAGAGCAGCTTCTTTATTTTTGAATTTATACCCAGTATCTGGAGTATTATCTGCCACAGAGTAGACACCTTAGAAGTGCCAGTTGAATAGGTTTAATCAGTCAATCCCCTGGGAAAATTTTCTCACTCACTGCCCAAATTCATCAGAGTTCAATTCAATTCAAGGAGAAGATACCTCCTATAGTCAAACCTGGTTTCTGCTTTTTATGAGCTGAGTGACCTAGAAAATGTCACTTTACCTTGCAAAGCCTCAGCTTATTAACCTGCAAAATGGGAGTAATAAGCTCTCTCTCAAAAGATTATTGTGAGGATCAAATGAGCTGCTTGGTTTCAATTTTTGCTTTTCCATAACTATTGTCTACCACACTTTCTAGCCCACTGTGAATGATGAACAGATGCTTGTTGAATTAATGAATTGATGGATAATAAATGTTTGTTGTTTTTTAATTCCTGACCCCATTGACCATACTGTCCATGGGATTTTCTTGGCAAAGATATTGGAGTGGTTTGCCATTTCCTTCTCCAGGAGATTAAAGCAAGTAGAGGTTAAGTGACATGCTCACAGTCACACAGCTAGTAAGTATCTGAGGCCAGATTTGAACTCAATTCTTCCTGACTCCAGGCCCAGTGCTCTAACCACTGAGCAATATACACCATATTAATAGAAGCTGGCATTTATTGTTGCTGTTGTTATCATGTGTTCAGCACTTTGCTGGTTGCTTTTGGTGATGTTAGGGTTTCTATGCCCTTTGAATTCCTACTTTTTAAAGCCTAACCAGGGGGTATGGGGGTACGGTGGGGGAGAATATATGTAAAGTAAATATACATATATATATATAATATATATACATATATATGTACATATATGTGTGTGTATATATATATATATATGGTACTTTTGGGAAGGAGCTAGAGATAATGGGAAGTTCTTTATGTAGGAGGTAGTACTTGAGCTAAATATTTTGAGGAATCTGCACCTGGAATTTCATTGATACAAAGGAACTCTCTCTGCCAGTGCACTAGCCCAGTTTCATATATGAGGCAGGATTCAACTTAAAAAAACAGATGTTCTTGATTCCAATCCCAACTCTCTCTCTAATGAATCCTGCTGCCCATTTTTTGGTGTAAACCAAGCCCAGTGCCTCTCTCTGAATTGCATTTGAAAGAGCAATCCATTGGACCACATTCCTGGAGGATGAAAAAGAGATGCAGCTAGGTCCCCCAATTAAAGGAAATAGTGAACCTCATGAAGCAATAGCATTGTTCTAAATCAAGCTGCATATTTTCACTGGGATAGAGTCAATGGCCATATTTTACATCATTATAATTTCTAATAGTGTTATAGATGTTAGCACCAGAATGCCAGCTTTCCAGAATTTACTTGTGAAATAAAACCTTTTAGAGGTCTAATTCATTCACAAATGCCTACAGGCATATTGCCTAGCTTGTGAATTATCCATGCCTAAGTTTTAATTCTGAACTAGTTAAGTTCCCACTAGCCAAGGGGCTATTCCACAGACCAGAAAAGCATTCAGTTCATCTTCCTATTTAGATGCCCTGTTTCAGAAACCAATTTTAATCTTATCCCAAGCTAAATACAATTAAAAAGCAAGTCTCCTGCTTAAATTGAAAAAAAAAATAATCCTTTTCAAATCCAATTATCTGTACATTTTTAATTGTGTGGGTGTTTAATTATCTGTAGTTCAGTTTTGTCCATTAGTTTATATAATTGAGAATTGATTGCATTATTTCTTATATTAAACTTTGAGGTAAGATGAGCAAGCAAATCTTAAAATGTAAAAAAAAAATGATCACATTTTAAAATATTTTTTCCAGATTAACATTCCCACTTTTACAATGAATTATGGCATGACATCCAGTCTTTTCAACCTCCTGGTTGCCTTCTTCTGCAAGTACTCAATAAGAGTAGGGATTTAACCTTTGATATCATTGGTACAGGGAACTCCCAAGTGAAGACATTCCCTCTACTGATTCAGATCAGTTCTTTGCAGCTTATCATTTGAGAGAGTTTCCCAGAGCCCTGAGAGATGATTTGACTTTCCTATGGGCACACAGGCAACATATATCAGAGGCAGGAGATGAAACCAGATCTTCCTGGCTGCCAGGTTGGATCTCTATCCCTATGCAATGCTGCCTTTTCAAATACTTTACCCAGAATAGAATGCAACTCTCTAGGGCATTTAAAGGGATTACCACCTTACTCATTTTTAACACTCTGCCTCTCCATACAGTCTAAAATTGCTTCAATTTTCTGTCTGCCTTGTCACATCATTGATTCATAATAAACTTGTGATCTTTGAGGTAGGCTCAGTATTTCAAGGAACGAAGAAAAAGCTTCACATTTAGTTGACCTAACTACAGGGTTTATTGAATAATTTGCAACAATCCATGGTGAGACTCACTAACATAACAAATATACAAGAGCACCTGAGCACATCCACTTTGAACGTGTCTTTGTCTGACTCAGGAATATGAAGCTTTCCATGAAATTACTCTCAAGAAATCATATCTTAGCAGATGTTGGCATTAGGAATGGACAGCCCAACGAGTTAGGAATTGTGCACATCTTTAAGAAGGAAGAAAAAGGGAACTGGAGAGTGTTTTAAGTGAATGAGTCTTAGGTTGATCTGATGAGTCTAACCAAAGAGGTCGATAGGATATCTTTGTAGTCAGAGGATGCACTCATGTATATTCATCAAACACTTTAGTTGTCTATCTGCATGGCCCCTCTTTGTCTGGGTGAAGGAACATAAAGAAATTACTCTGCTTCAGGCTGTTGGAATAAAATTGTTGTGGCATTTGTTACATAGAAATTTTTCAATGGAGAAAAGGTCAAGTAGAAAAACATATAAAGAGCACAATCTAATCTTAACAGTCATGCATATAAACATTGTACATAGATTAACTGGAAACTACATCTTTATAAGGGAATTGGACTTTTGACCTCCCATGAAGAAAAGGGCCATTATCTAGAAAGCAAGTAGTAATGGAGACACAGGGGAAGGAGTTTAGGAAAGGGTGAAGGGATATCTATTTGGTATGTTGCATTGTACATTGTAGACACAGATATTTGTTTCATTTAATATTAGATATAGGTCACTGAAAAGCTAAGCAAAATGAACTTTAGTTTAATACAAAAAGTGTTTACTAGACATCTACTGTGTATTTTGTCAGGCATTGGGGATACAATGAACAAGCAAAGCATGCTGTTCACTAAAAGAAGTTTCCTTCTCCTTGGGAATACAAAAGGAAAAAAAAAATAAGTACATGATAATTTGAGGTGGTAGAGACCACTAGGACCTAGGAGGGTAAGGAATGGTTTACCCCAGAAGGTGATACATGACCTGAATATTGAACGAAGTAGGAAGGAAGAAGTAGGGTGAAGTAGTAAAACAGTGCTTTTCCAGAACATGGAGAAAGACTAGACCAAGGCTTAGAGGTGACAACTGACATGCCTAGGCAAAAGGACAATCACAAAGAGGCCAGTTTAGCTAAAACACAAACAGCAAAAAGTCAGGATTTGTAGGCTGAGCAAAGTATGTCACTAATCTTAAACTACTCTCTAAATGACAGCGAGCATTTCAACTAAAACATGATTTCAGGTCAGCAAATTCCCACCATGTGGCCCCTTCCGTGGTGCTTTTAAGGATGTGTGATTCCTTTTGTCCTTCCTTTTGTCCGTCCTTTTGTCCAGGGAGAGAATGCTATATCTGAACTGCCCACCAGATGGTGTTGTGCTTGAACTACCAGCCCAGGTTTATAAATTAGAAGCCATCATGTAACAATGAAGCTAAACCAACCTTCACCCCAATTTTGCTTAGTTTCTAGAATAGATGTAGATGCTTTTTTCATTGAATCAAACAATCAGATCTAAGTGTGAACAGTACCTGTGTACCTCCTTGAACTAATCTCAATCCAGATAATTTGAATAAAAGGGCAAGCTCAGAATCTCAGAATGAGAGGAAAGGATCTTTGGAGTGTGAGGATTTGGGAGAGTTGGGAATAAGTATAGAGAGGAAAGGAAATCTGATCATTGACAAAGAAGGGAGTTATCAAGGATAGATGTTGGCTCTACAAACATCTTGGAGAGAAGGACCCAAACTGAGGGAAGTTTCAAATAAAGATCAACTCTTACTGCTGGTTCTTCTCTCAAACTTCTTTATCCATAGGCACTATAATATAAACTACTATTTAATGACCCAGATGTTTCCAGTAAACTGAATCCAGAGGGGTGTGTGTGTGTAGATAGATGGATAGATAGATATAGCTATATATGTAGATATAAATATGTATAGATATATATGTACATATATGTGTGTACATACATACACACATATTTTGCTAAGAAGTCCAACCCCTACAAAGATCTTGGGAATTTTCCTATTTAGTGGTTCAGAAAAATTGTCGTAGAAGTTAGACTTTTTCATCTAAAATTAACTCCTTAAAGCCTAAGAGGAGAAAGTCAAGTGGATCTAAGGATCCCCTAAGGACCCATACTTGTGAAAGGGCCCCCCCTAAGTTTAAAAGAGATAATAATTATAACAGGATATTATATTTACTAGCAATTGTTTTTTTTTCAATATGGGTTTGATGGGTTATGATTTATAATAGGATGAAAACTGGGTTTTGATTTCAACCAAGGTAATCTAAAGAGAGTCAAAACTAGTCAGTGTGTGTATGAAAGAATGAAATATAGACTTACTTCTCAGAGATTGAGATAGTTGTCTGTTCTATTTCTCAAATTAAACCTTAAAATGAAAGTGACCACATGTGGAAGTTTTATTTCTTAGAAGCTTATTAGTAAGAATTTTCTTAACAAGTTTTTTTTTTTCTTAATAAACTTGTTGTTCTCTTCTGAAATACCTACATTCATTCAGAAGTTGTATGACCTTGGAAAATCATCTCTCTGAGCTTCCAGTATCTCATGTCCAAAATAAGGAGGTTGGAAAAGATATTCTCTGAGATTTCTCCCAGTTCTAGATCACTAATACTATGACCTCAAGTAGTTATTTTACACTGAGGTGGTTCCATAGTGCACAGAACACCAGGCCTGGGGTCAAGAAGATCTTCTTGAGTTCAAATCTGGCCTCAGACACTTATTAATTGTGTATGACACTGAGCAAGTCATTTAGCCCTGTTTGTCTCTGTGTCCTCATCTGTAAAATGAGTGGAGGAAGGAAATGGCAAAACACTCCAGTATCTTTGCCAAAAAAATACCAAATGAGGTCATGAAGATTCAAACATGATGGAAAAACAAGTAGTGATTACAAAAATTTGTCATGCCAGACTAAAGTCAATTCCTTTTTCTGACAGAATTACTCAAATAGTAGAAGAGGACAATGCTACCGATAGAATTTTGCTAGATTTTGGCAAAGTTTTAGATAAAGCATCTTAGGATGTTCTTGTGGAGAAGATGGAGAAAAAGGATAAACCTCTACTACATTCAGATAAATTCAAAACTGTCCAGAAGGCCAAGGATCAAGGACTAGGCACTAATGATTCACTGCCAACATGACAGAAGATCTTCAGTGGAATAACCCAGTGATCTGTGCTTGGCCATAGGCTATTCAACATTTTTATATCAGTGACTTGTAGAAAGGAAAAGAAAGCATTCTCATAATATTTGGAGATGGCACAAAACTGGGAATTGCTAACAGAGAGGAAGACAGAGTCAGGATCCAAAGGTGTTGTGAGACATTCTAGAACATTGTAATGAATCTAACAATATGAAATTCTAATAGGGATAAATCTAAAGACTTGAAGTTGGGTACAAAAAATTCACTTCAAAAGTACAAGAGAAAGGAGGCAAAGTTAGCAATTATTCTGAAAAGCTCCATCTTAGTGGACTGCAGATTCCATGATTCAGCAGGGTAATGCAGCATTCAAAAATGCTAATATGATCTGGGCTTTCATGAAAAGGGAAAGAGCTTCTAGAAATATGGTGCATGTCTCAAAGAATGTAATTATGACCACTCCCCTAGCTTACCAGAAGACTGAGGTTTTGAGGGGTTTGATTGGATAATGGAGAGTCAAGGACATGGTGAAATAACTGTTCAGCTGTCCCACAAAGCATGCCATAGCTTAATGGTGTACCAATCTTGCAGGCAAGTTAAATAGGAGTTATGAGTTACTTTTATATTTGTTAGTCTTTGTCAATGTCTACTTGAGAATTTGTGTGTGTGTGTTTTAAGCATTTCTTTTTTGTAAAAGAAATAAAGGTTCAATATCAAAATCACCTGGTATTTTTGAGTATCTAATTCCTTTAGTGGAGAACTTTATATGAACCAAAACAAAGCTTTCAGTGATTTTTTTCCCAGGGCTCCAGAGTAAGGTTTTAAAGATCTAGATTGTGAGGCAGAAAGGTAACACAATGCTTTCTTTAGAGGCTAGGGTCACACAGGACTAACCCTCCTCTGACTGTGTGTTCAGAGGCAAGGATGCTTAGGGGAAGAGAGAATGCCCAACTTCCCTGGGCGAACACTAGCTGTTAAAGGTACTACTTTCAATCTGAGTGTTCCCATAACACCTCTTCAATAATCTTGAGTTTCCCATCAACCAGTTTTGTTCAATCTTTCCCAGTTTGAATAGAATTCATTTTGCTGAGTAAAACAGAAGACAATTAGGAATTCTACCTAGTTTCTAGCATTAGGTAGCAGTAATCCCATTTACCAAAAAGATGTGCTCATACCGGCTCAGGTAAACTGGTTGTTAAATTTTCAGTGTGAACATTCCCACCTCAGAAATTGTCAAAAGCTACAAATAAGAAATTGATTTATTGTTCTGCTAATTACTTAGACATAAGAAAATGATGGAGAAAATGGTAATAACGTATATTAAAATTAAACAGTGTGTGGTATATACACTCCCCATGCCAGAGAGCCTTTTGTTAAAACACCTATGAGCACACCCCTGCCACTAGCCATTGTTCTACCTTTTATCTTCCTCTTGACCCCCAAATGTGATCTTCAAAAAGGCTTTTTTGTTGTTAATAACTTAGCCCCCAGCCTCTGTTCATTCTGAATTTTGCCTTTCTATTATAATATGCAAGATTGCTGCACTCCTTTATAACCAATCTCACTCACTTGCCCTGACTTCCTCCTTTTCTACAAGTGCTTTTAAATTTTGGTTATCAGTCAGTTCCCTCAGCAACATGGGATGCTTTAAGGAACTCCTTATTTTTCCGTTATCAAAATCATTTGTTCATTATTGAAATTTCACACTTGAGAGCATCATAACATTTTTTTTTATTTTTCCTTACTTTATTCTGAATTTAAGAAATAAAGGAAGCATTTCCATAACCTGGTAGAATAGGAAAGAGTATATAATTGCACATGAAACTATAAATCTAGTATGTACAACTTGCTATTCCTTTTAAATATGTAATAAAGGGGACGGTTAGGTGGCTCAGTGGATAGAACACCAGCCCTGGAGTCAGGAAGACCTGAGTTCAAATCTGGCCTCAGACACTTGACACTTACTAGCTGTGTGACCTTGAGCAAGTCACTTAACACCAAATGCCTCACCAATATATATATATATATACATATATATATATATATATATATATATATATATATAATAAAGTTAGCATGTAAATTTATTTTTTCCCTTTTCTTTCTACCCTCCCCTCCATCCTAGACATGGCTACCATTAGACATAAATATGTGCGTGTGAAATCATTCTATAGATTTCTATTTCTAGTTCTTTCTCTGGATAAAGATAGTATTTTCCTTCATAAATCTTCTTGAAGTAACTTTCCCCACAGTCACAGTTATTAACCTGAGCTCCAAGAATTGTGGTTTTGTAATATTGATATCATTTTATATATTTGATTTCCTTTGTGAAACTATAAATTACCTTATTCGGTTAAAACACTATTCTGAAGAGTATATAGGTTTCAACAGAATGTAAAAGGGTTCCACACACACAATTCTTCTCATTATTTGTTGTGAATTCTAAGATGAGGCAGTCACTATGCATGAAGTTCCAGTCACTTCTATTTTAGCTGAGTTCTTTCTTACTGATCAGAAACAGGTATAGCCTGGAAGCTTCCTAAACTACTTCAAACACTCTATTTTTTTAAAGGTTTATTGATGTGTTTTGCTTTTATAAAGGCTTCCCCTATCTTATGTTTTGTTTGTTTGTTTTGTAGGGCAGTGAGGGTTAAATGACTTGCCCAGGGTCACACAGCTAGTTTCAAGTGTCTGAGGCTGGATTTGAACTCAGGTCCTCCTGAATCCAAGGGCCAGTGCTTTATCCACTGTACTACTTAGCTGCTCCCTCCCCTATCTTATGAGAAGTTTCTTACAAAAAATTAGTAAATTTGTAAAGAAAGGCCTCTTGTAAAATAAATAATACAGTGACTTCATCTTAAAGTGCACATTCCACATCTGTGGCACCCCATCTCTATTTATAATTAACAGAAATATATTGTGTCTCCCTCCAACCCTTTACCCAATTAAAAAATAAAACAAATTTCTTAATGTCAGTATGCTTAATCAAAGAAAATTCCCTCACAGGGTATTTATAAAAATCTATATGCCTCATTTTTCAGTGTATATCTATCACCTATCTATCAAGAAGTGTATAACAGGTTTCATTTTTGTTCCTCTGGAATCATGAATGGTCATTAAATCAATCATAATTCTTAAAACTTCTAAAGTTTTATCTTTATAGTGTTGCTATTCTTGGGTAAATTACACTCCCAGTTCTGCTTATTCTGTTCTTAATCAGCTTAGAAAAATATTCAAAATAATTCCTTGTTTATAATACTGATATGCAGCAGAAATTGTTCTCTGGATTCAGATCACTTCACATTATATCACTTTGTACAGGTCTTTCGATATCTCTTTGAAGTCACCTATTTCCTCATTTCTTATAGCACGATAATATTCTACCACATTCCTACACCATTTTCTCAAGAACAAAATTCTGAGCAAGGCATTTCAAGAATGACTCATCTGCTGTGCTTTGGCAGAAAACAATCTACAGAAGGTAGTTGGATACCATCATCCATCACTTAGCACTGCAAAATTAATTGAACTGGTGAAGTATTTATTGAAGACAAACATTGTCTACTTCATAATTTTGCTAAGGCAGTTTCATCTTGAAGAGACATATTGTCACAGAATGGCTTCATTCCTAAAGGACAGGTCTGATTGTGTCATTCCCCTGCTTGAGAGGTTTTAGTGGCTCATTATTGTCTGTATGGATGAAGTGGGAGGAGTGAGAAAGGGGCAGAGTGATAGGGACTGGACAAAGGATTTAATTGGCATAGGGAATTACCCACCTTAGGAAACACCATCTACTAATGTAGGTCAACACACTCCTATCAACTTACAACTTCAAATAGTTTCCTAGAACATAGCGAGGTTAATTGACTTACCTAGGGTCATACAGACAGCATTTTCACTAGGATAAATATACCTAATGTGCCAATTTACATGGTTTATGGTCTGACTCCAGCCTATCATCCTGAGATCATTTCATATTGTTCTCTTTCATGCAATCCACATTCAGTCAAACTGGCCTTCCTGCTGTTTTCCATATACAACATTTCATCTCCATCTTTCATACCTTTGCACGTGTTATGATCTACATATGGATTTGCTGTTCCTCTAGCTATTTCTCATTCGCTTCAAGGCTTATCTCAGGTGTAAGCTTCCCAATAAGGCCTTTCTGGATCCCTCATTGCTCAGACTGTCCTTGATTCCCAAATTTTTCTGCATATACTTTCTACTTACTTATCACTTTATCTTTTGATCCCCAGATCCTGACATGGTGACTGCAATATATGAATGCTTGTTAATTAAACTGAATTGTTTGCATTGAATTAAATCAAATCAAATCTTCATTAAAAAGAAGAGGCTAAATGTTCTAAGTCAGAAATACTTAGGTAAGTGCAAATTAAAACAATTATAAGGTACCAATTTAAACCTGAGATTGACTAATACAATAGAAAAGTAAAATGACAAATGCTGGAGAGGATGTGGAAAAATATTGACACTAATGCACAGTTGGTAGAGTTGTGAATTCATCCAACCATTCTGGAAAACAATTTGGAACTACACCCAAAGGGTGATAAAAGTGTGTATATCCTTCAACCCAGAGATACCACTACTAACTAGGTCTATATCCCAAAGAAATAAAAGGAAAAGGACCTATTTGTACAAAAATAGCTATAGCATCTCTTTTGTGGTGTCAAAGAATTGAAAATTGAGGGAATTGCCATCAATAAAAGAATGGCTGGGGGCAGCTAGATGGCATAGTGGATAAGGCACTGGCCCTGGATTCAGGAGGACCTGAGTTCAAATCCGACCTCAGACACTTAACACTTACTAGCTGTGTGAACCTGGGCAAAGTGAAGTGAAAAGAACCAGGAAAACATTGTACACAGTAAGAGCAATATTATAACCATGATCAACTGTGTCTTTCTCAACTACTCATCAATATAATGGTCTAAGATAGTTCCAAAGGACCCACAATGAAAAATGCTGTTTTCCTCCAAAAAGGGAAATGATAAACTCTGAGTTCATATTGAAGCATATTTTTATCACTTTTTATTTTTCTAACTCTTTGCAATATGAGCAATATAGAAATACTTTGGATGACTTCACATGTATAATGGATATATTGCTTTCCTTTTCAATAGAGGGAGGAGGTACTGAAGAAAGGGAGAGAACTTGAGACTCAAAATTTTAAAATGAATATTATTTTTTTAAATAACAAGAAAAATATTGCCAAAAAAGCAGAGACTGATGGTGTGTACAAATTTTCAAGCTTCTGTAAATAAGTGTTTCCAGGGAGGAAAGAATAAAGGCTGTGGGTTCTTTTAGAGCAATACCCTCTTGGTTGAAACATGATATTGACTTTCTCTGACTGGATTCAGTGTTCTTGGAAGGCAAGGTTAGAAGCTAAATTTCACCAAGTCAGAAGTGGCTTTATGAACCAACAAACTAAAGAGGTGCTGAGGAATAGCAGAATGAACAACAATCTTGGACTGTGTTCCTTCCCTGGTTGTGACACTCAGAAGATGCCCAAGGGCACTCCCTTCCTGACTTTCCAGATGACTATCTGTCGTATGACTAGCAGGGAGAAGTTTCAGATTGTAATGGCACCAGTTCACTCATGAAGTGAATAATTCATCAGTATGATAGTATCTGGACATGCATTTTAAGTGCCACCTGTGTTTGCAAAGGGCATCATTTTCCCCATCAAGGATAAAAGCTTGTTTAGAAAATTTCACCTTGTCAAAGTATGGAAAGCTCCCTCAACCAATCAGAAAAATAGAAAAGGTCATAAATGAGAAAATATGATCTAAATCTAATGCAAGAAGAGACTGAAAGAAATAAACGCAGATGATAAATGGAAATTCCCTGGACATTTATCCATAACACTTTGAAAAACAGATGCCTTGCAGTTAGTTTTTAATTATCATGGTAAGGAATTTCATCCTAGTGCCTTATCAATTATTCAGGAGGCCACCAATGCCACAGAGGTCACCTGATGATCTTAAAAGAGACAAAAGCAACATCCTGAACTCCCAAGCTCAAAGAAAAAAACAATTAAATCAGATGAGAACATGTCTCCCTCAGTGGGGTTTCCAGGTGAGAATCAAAAAAAAAAAAAAAAAAAGATCTACAGAGGGACAATGTCCATAGACCAGAATTATCTGACACAGTCAGTGGACCACTGACAACAGTCATGAGTAAGTCCTGAATCAGATCTAAATGTAATTGGTAAATATTTAATGAACTAAATAAATACACACTAAAACATAGACAGTTAGTAATATGTGGTTTTCAAAGTTGATCTGCTAAGGCAACAAGGTGGTGCAGTAAATTAGAGTTGTAGGTCTGAAATCAGAAAGACCTGAATTCAAATCCAGATTCAGACACTTACAACCTGTGTGAACCTGGGCAAGTCACTTGACCCAGTTTACCTCAGTTTCATCATCTTTAAAATGAAATGTAGAATGAAATTTTAACCTACACCAGTATCTCTACCAACCCTAAATGACTAAACAGAAGTTGATTTGTGGCCTTGTGGAAGTTCTTATGCAATGTTCTGCGATTCCCATTTCTACTTGAGTTTGACAGCCCTGCCTCAAAGCATGGGTTATCAGCACTTCAGTAACTCCATGGGGTTCTAGATGGAATAACTGACTTTAAACCTGGAGAACTGACTTTGAGTCACTACTCAGAAACTGACAAACTCTGTGATTCTCTGAGTATTATTCGAGATATGGGAAGGATGGTGTTTGCATCCTCTATATTCAAGGATTTTTGTAAGGAGGAAAGTTGATTTGCAAACTGAAAAGCACCATAGAAATGTGAGTGGTTATTAAAATGAAGATAAATTCATAAAAAAACAGGAAATGTCAGAGCTGAAGAGAAACGTAAAACAGTAAATGCTCTTGTTAAAAGAGGTCTTAGAAATGGATGGTCATAACTAAGCTGAAAGGGACATTGTAACACAGAATGGCCAAATAGCAGAGTCTCATTTCTCTGGGAACACACAAGAGGTAACATGGGAGGGTAGAACAGGCAGCCTAGCACAGGAAACATGGGAATGCAGGAGAGGCAGCATGGCACGAGGAGCATGGGGCTTTCCTCTGCATCAGGAACTGAGTTCAAGTCCTGAGTATAGGTACATCCCTCTAACATATGCTGGCTGTGTGAGCCTGAGCAAATCACTGAGCCTCCCTGTGCTTGAAGATGAACTCTGAGGTGACAAATTGCAGAGCAGCATCCAATCTACATCCATAAAAGGAGGTTCCTGTACTATTGACATCATAGGCAAGTTGTAAAATGGAAAGGTGTAGGGGTGGGGTGGGAGGGAGGAGGCAGGAGTCAGTGATAGAGTGGCATACAAAGAGCAGGCATTCAAGTCAGGAAGCCCCATGATCAGACCTTGTCTATGAAGCATCCTGGTTGTGCCACCTGTGGCCACCTCTTAGGACTCAAGACAACTGTCTAGGACTTTCAGTTGCATGATGTGAAAAAGCGCATTGATGGGGGAAGTCTCCTTTGTGGTAGCTACCTAAACCTCTATGTGTGTGTGTGTGTGTGTGTGTGTGTGTGTGTGTGTGTGTGTGTGTGTGTGTGTGTGAGAGAGAGAGAGAGAGAGAGAGAGAGAGAGAGAGAGAGAGAGAGAGAGAGAGAGAGAGAGAGAGAGGGAGGAAGGGGGAGAGACAGAGAGAGAGAGATGGAAGAGGAGAGAAGTCAAGGAGAGACAGAGAAAGACAGATGTAGAAAAGAAGAGAGAGAATGAGAAAGATAAAGAGACAGAGAGAGACTAACATTCACAGCCTACCTCTAACATTTTACTAGCTATGGCCAGGAGCAAGGCACAATCCCTTAAATCTGTTTCACCCATTTATTAAACAGTTAATACTTATCATAACTATTTCAGAGTCTTGTCATGAGACTGAAATAAGATAATGTCTACAGCACTCTGTAAACTTGGAATGCTTTATAAGGTACTTTAAAATGCTAACTTTTCTCATTATGCCCTGCTGCCAAGGGGAAAATTTAGGCCTCTGCTATTGTCAATGTCTCACTCAACACTTCTGGTAAAAGACCTTCAAATCTTGGCCACCAACAATCAGCCACTTGTCTTGCCTTATTTATAAGGAGACAGACAGAATCAGACCCACATTTCTGAAAGATATTTGGGAACAAACCCCATTGAATTCTACATTGGTAGCTGACTCTGCCCTACTGCTATATGGACATTCCTTTTATACTCCGACCCTGTTTCTGAAGCTTCTTCCTTCTTTTTTTTTTTTTAAGTGAGGCAATTGGGGTTAAGTGACTTGCCCAGGGTCACACAGCTAGTAAGTGTTAAGTGTCTGAGGCTGGGTTTGAACTCAGGTACTCCTGACTCCAGGGCCGGTGCTCTATCCAAGCTTCTTCCTTATGACTTTGATTTTTCTTTCTGTCCCCTCCTGATCCATGCAATGATGTCTACTAATACTTTTGTTTGTTTGTTTTGTTTATTTTTGTTTGTTTTTTGGGGGGTTGGGTTTTTTATTGTTGTTATGGGTATTTTTGTTTTGTTTTATTTTTGTTTTTTGGGGGGGTTGGGTGGTTTGTGGGGTTTTGGGGTTTTTTTGTGGGGCAATGAGGGTTAAGTGACTTGCCCAGGGTCACACAGCTAGTAGGTGTCAAGTGTCAGAGGCCAAATTTGAACTCAGGTCCTCCTGAATCCAGGGCCAGTGTTTTATCCACTGTTCCACCTAGCTGCCCCCAATGTCAATTAATTCTTCCTCCTATTTCTCTCATAGATATGTCCCTTTCTTCTGTACTGTATTCCGGAAAGGAGGATGCCATCACTTAGAGGCATCAGACGTTGAGTGCACAGTTGACTCATAAGAGAATTTTCATCACTCACCTTTCCCTCCATTCAATGAGTGTATTGTTTCATTTTCACCCTGACCATTTCAATAGACCCAGAAAGACACCAATGGTGCCAATCCTAGAGGCCATTTCCCCAGAGGACACAAGCATGAGATATAATCTTTGGTGTCATGTTAGATTAAACTAAATATATTTCTCATTAAATCACAAAAGGCACAGACAGAGAGAGAGAGAGAAGAGAAACCGGTAATCATTAATATCAGTGTGACTACATTGGCATATCATGGGAAAGATTATCAAATTAAATTTTATTCATGTTCCAACTAACTTACCCCAAATAGGATGGTGCTGAACCAATTTCTAAATTACAGGTATATTTATGCCCTGCAATCTTTGTCATTTTTGTCAATCAATCACCACCCGACTAGTGTGGGTCCCCACAGGTATCTCTCTTGATAGTAAATGAATAAAAAACACTCCATCTCTCATCTATGCTGGGTACATTGAATTTATGTGCCTCAGAGTATGATAAATTTAGCCCTGGACAGAACTTTTGTTGTCATCTCATTTGGCCCCCTTATTTTACGAATGAGGAAATTTAGTATCTGAAAAACATGACTTGTCTAAGGTCACAAAGATTATAAATAACAGAATCAGGATTGTTATATAGGCACTCTAATAGAAAATACAGCATTGTTTCTACTTTCCATTACCTTGCTCCTTCCATGTATCTGCAGGCTCCTCATACCTATTTCCACCTTACCTGGCTTGCTTCTGCTGGTCTCCCTGCCATCAATGTTTGCTATGATTTGCTGACTTTATCTCCTCCTGATGGATCTTATCCCTGTTTTGACCTTTAACTTAAGTAAACTGAAACTGTACATGAACCGTGATCTTTTATACCTGTATACCTATATTTGTCTATCTTTGTCCTCTGCTCTTACAGCTGCTGCCTCTGAAATCAGAAAATCTATGTGCAAATCCTGACTTTTATTATCTATGTAACCTGGGGCACCTAAGCCCTCTAAAATTAACATTGTTCATTTGTTAAAATTAGGACGTTGGCCTAGATTGTCCTCTGAGGCTCCTTTTAGCTCTGAACCCATGATCTTGGGGTTCTATGCTCCTGAAGTATTACCTGCCCTTTATGATAATTTCCAGAACTGCATTACCTTACTATACTTCAGCCTGAAACTTCAGAGGATATCACTGTATTTTCATAACCAATAGCAGATTACTGAGGAAAATGTCAAAACATTATGTCAATCAGATAGGATCTAACCAGACCAATCTAGGTGATCAGAGACACACAATAATCTCCTTGTTGTCAAACCTAATGGCCTTTTCTCAAGTCTCATTCTTCTTGACCTCTCTCTGTAGCATGTGACACTATTGACCAATCTGTCTGCCTAGATACTCTCTCTTCTCTGAGGTTTTTTTTTGTTTTGTTTTGTTTTTTAGTGAGGCAATTGGAGTTAAGTGACTTGCCCAGAGTCACACAGCTAGTAAGTGTTAAGTTTCTGAGGCCGGATTTGAACTCAGGTACCCCTGACTCCAGGGCTGGTGCTCTATCCACTGTGCCACCCAGCTGCCCCTCTGAGGTTTTTTCTTTTCGTTTTTTGTTTTGTTTCATTTGGTTTTTGTTGACACTACTCTGCTGATTTTCCTTCTGACCATCTAATTTCTCTTTCTTGTTCTCCTTTGCTGGGTATTCATGCCATATTCTTGTTCTTACTGGGTGTTGCCCAGTACTCTGCTCTAGATCATCTTTTATACATGGTGGCCATATCACCTCCAATGGGCTCTATAATGATAATCTCCATACAAATGACACTCACATATACATATTTAGCCCTAATTTCTTTTCTAAACTCCAGTCTTGCTTCAGCTGGATGCTCCAGAGTCATTTCAAACTCAATATGGACCAAAATAAACTATCTCCACCTCCACCCCCCAAGAAAAACCCTCCCCTATCTTCTAAATCCCCTCATTAGCACTTAGCACAGTGCCTGGCATATAGTAAGTGCTTGATAAATGTTTTTGAATGACCTTTTTGTGGGGAAATGAGGGTTAAGTGACTTGCCCAGGATCACACAGCTAGTAAGTGTCAAGTGTCTGAGGTCAAATTTGATCTCAGGTCCTCCTGAATACAGGGCCGGTTCTTTACTGCACCACCTAGCTGCCCCCTTGACTAACTTTTAAGGAACCCATCAATCTTCATGTCACTTAGGTTCTCAATTATAATGTCATCCTCCATCCACCACTATTCCTCACCACATATATGCAATCTATCACCAAGTGGTGCTAATTCTACCTTTACAATGCAATTTAAACTGTCTACCTCACTTGCCTTATTTATAAATGCAGGATAGTATTATCACCCCTCCCAAGCTTGTTACCAGGATAAAATGAACAAAAAAAAAATGAAAGTGCTTTGTAAACCTTAAAGTGCTGGCTGTTATTGTTGACCCTTGAATCTCTCCCCTTCCCCCTACTCATAATACCACCTATCATTTCAGGCCATCAGCACCTCTCAGTGAACTACTACAAAACTGACCTAATTGATTTTCCTTTCTCTCACCCCACTCCAATCTGACTTGTATACTGTGCTGTCAACATGAGTTTCCCAAAGCCAGAGTCTGAACGTGTGACTACCTTGCTCCATAATGAGCAGCAGTTTCTTATTTTTTCCAACAACACAAAAACACCATCGATTGTCTTGTAAAGTCTTTCACAACTCATCCTCAAGCTGTTCTTCCATCATTTTAAAACATTATTCTCTTTCATGTATTTGTCAGTCCAGAAAAAAATGGTCTCTGCAGTGTTTTTCATCCATGACACTATCTCCCAACTCTCTGCTTTTGCAAAGGCCTCTTCCTGTCACTGGAATAGACCTTCTTCTCCCCTTGTGGCTGTTAACTAAGCCCTTCCATGTTTAGTTCAAGTCTCTCCTCTTGCATGAGGCTTTATCTGTTCCCCTTGCTGCTCTCTCTAATTAAATGTGCTAGTGTTCTTTCCCTGCTACTCCAATGAGAAAAAAAGAACCTGAGACCAGGGTCTTTTTCATCTTGACTTTTTGTCTCCAGGGCTTAACACAATGCCTGATTCATCAAAGAGTAGTCACTCTTTATGTGCTGCTGACTTATTGTAAGCTAGAACCTGGAGAATGGAAACGACTTATTCCAAGTCACACAATGAATTAACAGCCAAGACAAACATTGCTGGTTCTTGGGTATGCTAGTTCAAGGCCATCACTTGGATCTACAGTAGACAGCATGTTATCTGTTGTTGTTAGTCCTTTGTTCTTGAAGAGAACCATGACATCAGGGTGATGCCATAACTTGCAGTGAATTGGATTTAAATGTGCAAGGCCATGTACCTCACTCTTTCCTCCAGAGCCATTTGGGTTCAGTGGCAAGACATATATCAGGACAACTGAAGATGGCCCCATATGTTTAAGGCAATTAGGATTAAGTGACTTGCCCAGGGTCACACAGCTAGTAAGTGTCTGATGTGAGATTTGAACTCAGATCCTCCCAATTTATGGCCAAGTGCTCTAACCACTATACCACCTAGCTGTCCCCTAGAAAGCATATTCTCCATTTCTCAGGCAAAGGGTTGAGTGAGGCAGCTAGCCCACAGGTAATTCCTACTGCTGGTTAGGAAGGGAAAACTTTGTTCTGTAGGGATCAGCTCAACCCACTCTCAATGCTATACCTCAGTAACACAAAGGATATGGTATCTCTTCAATATTAATACTCTCCCTATGGCAGCATATTACATCCTACTCACACCATTTCATTTTATGCAATTCTCTATGTCTTTCTATAAAGTACCTATTGAGACTTTTCTGTTACTTTTAATGTTTCATAGACAACAATATATAATTCAGATTATTATTATACTTTTCTTCTAACTTCATAATACTAGCATTTATATTTAGTTTAAGGTTTGCAAAAGCACTGAACACATGTAATCTTATTTAACCTGAATAATAACCCATAACATAAATGCCATTATTATCCCCATTTTGCAGATGAGGAAATGTGGTCCAGAAAGTTTAAATGACTTGCCAGAGACTCAAAGTTAGTCAGTGTGTAACACAGAAATAGAACTCAGATCTTCTGATCTCTACACCTATTGCTCTACTCACTGCACCACCTCCTTGCCTTCCCAAAGGACCTGTGTCCTATTCAACCAACCAATAAACATTTATTAAGTGGCTACTGTATGTCAGGCACTGTGCTAAGAACTGTGAATACAAAAAAGAGGCAAAAAAGTTTATATAAACTAGGATACTTCAACGTTTTAAATCAACAAACTTTTGGTCTTGTTAAAAATATTTTTTTTGCATTTTTTTAAAAACCTAATACTGATATAGTATAAAATTTAATTTAGTTTAGCAATTTCTTCAATTTCCCTTAAGGAACTTACAATCTAAAGGGAGAGATGACATTCAAAGATATGTTTACAAATTGAACTATATGCAGGATAATTGGGGAAAATATTAACCCAGGGAAGGCATTGAAACTAAGAGGGGATGAAGAAAGCTTCTTGTAGAAGGTGGGATTAAAGTTGAGACTTAAAGGGATCCAGTGAGATCAGTAGGCAGAGAAAAGGAGGGAGAGTGCTTGAGGCATGGCAGACAACCAGAAAGAATTCACAGAGGAAAGAGATTGAGTATCTTGTTGATAGCCAGGAGGTCCTTGTCAGTGGATTAAAGAATACATGTCAAGGAGTAAGGTACAAGAAGACCAGAAAAGAAGGAATGGGCTAGGTTATGAAAAACTTTAAATGTCAAATCGAGCATTTTGTATTTGCTCCTTGAGGCAATAAAAGTCACTAATTCTTGAGTAGAGGGGTGACATGATCAGACCTGCACATTAGGAACATAACTTTAGTGGCTGAATGAAGGATTGATTGGAGTGGGGAGAGGGACACAGGCTCATTGAAGCTAAGAGCCACCAGAGCACACAAAGTTTTGCTGGGTGGTTAATTAGCAAGTTGGCTTGGGGTTATCTTCAAATCAGAGAATAGGCCAGGTGAGAGAAAAACTTGCCCTACCTCAAAACAAAACAACTAGGATCCTCTGAAGCTTGGGACAGTGTAGCTTGGAAGTAAGGCCCCACTGTAAGAGGGAGATAAAAGTCAAGTAAAAGACAGCATCATGAGCAAGCAAAGAAAGTTGATAACAATAGAAAGTTTCTTTAGTGACACAAAAAATCAAGGTGTACCCTCAGAAGAGGATAGCAACCTCAGGGCCCCTACATCCAAAGCTTCCAAGAAAAATATGAATTGGTCTCAGGACATGAAGCACTCAAAAGGAACTTTGAATAGAAAGTAGGAGACATAGAAGGTAGATTTAGAGAGGTGGAGGAAAGAATCAAAGAGAAATGAGAGCAATGCAGGGGAGTCATGAGAAAAAGTCAACAGCTTGAAAATCCAAATGGAAAAGGAGATACAAATGACCTCTGAAGAAAATTATTTCCTAAGAATTAGGATTGAACAAATGGAAGCTACTGACTTTATGAAAAACCAAGACACAGTAAAGCATTCCAAATGAATAAAAAAATAGGGAGCAATATGAAATATCTCCTTTGAAAAACAGCTGACATGGAAAATAGATCCAGGAGGGATAATTTGAAAATCATTGGACTACCTGACAACCATGACAAAAATAAGAGTTTAGATATCATCTTCTAAGAAATTGTCTGGGAAAATTGCCCTGATATTCAATAAGCGGAAAGTAAAATAAAAATTGAAAGAATCCACCAATCACCTCCTGAAATATATCCCCAAAGGAAAACCTGCAGGAATATTATAACCAAATAACAGAGCTACCAGGTCAAGGAGAAAATACTTCAAGCAGCTAGAAAAAAGGAATTCAAATACTGTGGAGCTACAGAAGATCTAGCAGCATCTACATTAAAGGACCAGAGGCATGGAATATGATATTCCGGAGGGCATTGGAATTGGGACAACACCCAGAAATTACCTACCCAGCAAAACTTTGTATGGTTTTTCAGAGGAAAAAATGGGACTTCAATGAAAAAGAGGACTTTGAGGCATTTCTGATGAAAAGACCTTAACTAAATAGAAAATTTGACTTTCAAATACAAGACCTTAGAGAAGCATAAAAAGGTAAACAGGAGAAAGAAATCCTGAGGGATATTAAAAGATTAAACTGTCTACATTCCTACATGGGAAGATAATACTTCTACCTCATAATAACTTTCTCAGTATTAGGGCAGCTAAAAGGAATACACTTAGAAGACACAGGTCTGAACTGAATATGAAAGAATGATATCTGTAAAGCATTAATTTTTATCCATGTTTTTGTGGGGCAGGCAGGGTGGGTGGCTTATGTCTGGGGTTGGATTTGGGCTTGGGGACTCCTGGGTCCTGAACTGGTGCTTTGTCCACTGTGCCCCCTAGCTAACCCATGATGACATTTTTACAATAAAGTTAAGGAGTAAGAGGAATGTACTGGAAGAAAGGGAAAGGGAGAGGTAGACGGGGGAAAGTAGCTCACATAAAAGAAACAAGAAAAAGCTTCTGGAGGGGAGAGGAAGAGGGGGAAGGAGTGGAGAAGTGAGTGAACCTTTCTATCATCAGAATTGGCTCAAAAAAGGAAGAACATACATACTCATGTGGTTTTAGTAATATATTTTGCCCTGAGGGAAAGTCAAAGGGAAATGAGATAAGGGGGCAGGGAGGGGTAAGGAAGGAAGGGCAGATTGGGGGAGGGGACAGTAAAAAGCAAAACACTTTCAAGGAAGGTGAACATGTTCTGCATAACTGCATATGTATGACATATTGAGTTGCTTGATTTCTAGGGAGGGATGATGATGGAGGAAGGAAGAAAATTTAGAACACAGAATTAGCTCAAAGACCTTAATCTCATCAGAGTTGGCTCAAGGAGGGAATAACATACACACCCAATTGGGAGGAGTAATCTATTTAACCCTACAGGAAAGTAGGAGGGGAAGAGGATAAGGAGGGAAGGGTGAAAGAAGAGAGGTCAGAGCAGGGGAGGGGGCAATCAGAAGCAAAACACTTCTGAGGAGGAATAAGGTTAAAGAAGATAGAAAATAGAGTGAAAATAGAGTAAATATCATGGGAAGGGAATAGGAATGAGGGAAATAGGTATGATGATTGATTATAATGGCAAAATGTATGGTACGTACTTTGTTGGGCTATTGGGAAGAAAATTCTTTGCCCAATTTAAGGTACCATATAAATGTTATGATGAACAGGATGCTATCAGAAAAACCTGGAAAGACCTACATGAACTGAAGGAGAGTAAAATGTACTGTATGCAAAAGAAAAGCAATAGTGTAGGATTATCTGCTGGGAAGAATGTGGTTATTTTCAGCATTGCAATGATCCAATATAACTCTTAAGGAATTATGAAAATTTTGATCCATTTACAGAGAAAGAACTGATGTTATCTGAAGACAGATTGAAGCATAAGAATACTTGAGTTCAAATCTAACCTCAGATATTTATTAGATACGTGATGCTGAGCAAGCCACTTAATACGTTATCTGTATCAATCTTTTGTTCTGTAAAATGAGACTAATAATAGTCCCTGTATCCCAATGTTGCTGTGAGAATAAAATGAAATAATATTTTTAAATGGCTTTGTAAACCTTTAAGTGCTACATAAATGCTAGCTATTACTGTTATTATAGTGCATTTGCTTCTATCACAAATATATCTGCCTATTATCCTTTGAGATACTGATAATTCCAAAAGAACAGGGAATTGGGAAGATACATCTAATTGCTAGTGAATCATCAGCAGCAATGTGTATATATATATATATATATATATATATATATATATATATATATACACATACACATATATACATATATATGCATATATTTATGTATATATACACAAGAATGTATATATGCATATGTGTGTATATTGCTAGTATTGATAAGTGTAGAAACAGAGAGAGAGAGAGAGATGTATTTTAGCATACAAGTAAAATAGATATGATGGAAATTGCAAAAGAGGAAATTTAAGCTGGATACCAAGAAAGACTTTGTCACAATTAGAACTGTCTCAAAATGAAATGATCTTGTTTGAGAAGTGGTGGTTTTCCCTCTTAGTAGGGCATCAAGCAGAATCTAGAAAATTGCATGTCAAATATGTTATGGTGGAGATTATTTGTGTATATGAGTTTGACTAGAAGGCAACTGAGAAATCCCGAATCTTACATTCTTTTATATACATAAATATAAGTATATATGTGCATATGGACATATGGACATGTATTTTAGACTTAGCTATATGTGTATCACATGTATATAAGTGTATACATGTGTATATGTGTATAAAAAGATGTAGACATACATAAAATCACAACTTGAAATGAAACTCTGTCCATGGTGCTGATGTGGTCAGTCTTTATAGGATATATTACTAAATCACTGATTCATGACTGCTTTGGTAGCCTGAGGTTGATTCTATCCTTTTTTTCCCCCTGGGGCTCAATGACTCATACGTTCCAGTAGCTTAAAGTCTGACTCACAAGTTTGATGTCCCTCTTAGGACTTCTTCCTGTGCTTCCTGACAGTTTTTCTGTTTTACTGGATTTAGATAATTAAATGGCACCCATTACATAATGCACCAGACATGAGATGCTTAAATAGAGACTCTTTAGTCCAGGGTCATTAATTTGCTGTAATTGCATGGCTCTTCCTTCTATACAAGTATAAAGTATAACTGAAATATATCAAAATTGCCATCTTTTCTAAGTGCTGGTTTGTTGATGCTCCTTTAGAAGATGAGGGCAATATCTCTATTCCTATAGACTTTATGAGAATTAAGCTCTTTGTTGATAGATAAATATAAGAACTGAACTTACCCTATTGTGTGAAAAAAAATTGATACCAATGTACTACCTTTATGTGATGGATGTGTTCCTGGGGGAAACAACTAGATTAAATCAAATTTATATAAATGGAATTATGTTTTCCCATTGACTTAAATGAGGGCAACCAGATTGTGTAATGGATAGAGCAATGGGTCTAGAGAACAAGAGAGCCTCAGACATTTAGTAACTGTGAAACCTTGGTTAAGTCACTTAATCTTTTTGCCTCAGTTTCCTCATCTGCAAAATGAGCTGGAGAAGGAAATGCCAAACCACTCCAGTATCTTTTCCAAGAAAATCCCAAATGGGGTCACAAAGTGTCAGACATGACTGAAATGACTGAATAATGAATTGACTTACATGATCACTTTGGAGATGTATCCCGATTTGATGTGTGCAAATTATATCAAAATAAAAATGCACTTAATAAAAAGCATAATTTTATGTTATAAAGAAAAAGGTTTGGAGAATGTATATTTCAGATATAATTCTCAGTTCTGACATTCAGTAGATGTGTAGTTTAAAGTGGTGTAACCTTAAAATGGATATAAATATTTAAACAATCTACTTCCTAGGTTGTATATAGGAAGTAAAACAAGATCATGCATACCAAGCACTAGTGGGGAAGGCCAGATATCATCATCTTTATCATCATCTTCAATTAAATTGAATGTACCATTTTTAGTGGCTACCATGTTCAAGGCATTAGCTAGACACTAGACTGAAAAGCCAAACCAAAAAAAAAAAAAAAAGCTCCTTCAATGAGCTTATCTTCTAATAGAATCAATGAGTAATAATGGTTGACATTTATCTAGCACTTTGAGATTAACAAAATAGTTTACAACTACTGTTATAAGTGTGTCTAATGACAAACTTGTAAGGTAGGTGCTAACATTAGTCTTGATTTAAAGAAGGGGAATTTGAGGTGTAGAGAACTTGAGTATTACCCATATTCACATCACACAGTTTCTGAAATGAGATTTAAAATTTGGTTTTCCTGATTACATATTCTTCAACACTTCCTCTTCTAAATAATAATAATGTTAATCACAGACATCATGCTTCACTCTAAGGTCTGCAAACTTGGTGATGATCCCTCATCTTGTTTGATCTTTATCCTACCCCTGCAAGGCATTAGTTTTTCCAGTTTACATATGAGGCAAGAGAGGCTTGAAGCTTTGGCTAGCCCAGTCCACAGTCTAGTACATGAGACACAATCTTACTCCGTCTTCCTCACTCAAAGTCTACTGCTATTCCTACCATATCTTATTAGACTCTGTATTTCATAGCATATGTACTATATTTATGCATATTTACATTCATAACTTTACATTTATAAATATATAGCATATATTTATGCTTAGGTTAGCTTCCCCATTAGAATTTAAGAAGGGGATATTTTGGCTTTTTTTCACTGTACCTCTACCACATAGCACAGTACCTGACACATAGTAAGAACTGAATAAATTGTTTATTGGTGGTTGTTTAATGGTTTAATTGCCAGTTTGGTGTTGGTCAGCCAATAAGCATTAATACTTACTATGTTCCCATTGCTGTGCTAAGTATTGGGGATACAAAGAAAGGCCAAATATAGTCCCTACTTTCAAGGAAATCACAAACTAATGAAGGGCACAACATACAAGCAACTATGTACAAGCTATATACATGATTAATTGGAAATAATCAACAAAGGGAAGACACTAGAGCTAAAAAGGATTGGGGATGACTTTCTTTAGAAAGTGGTACTTTAGCTGATATTTTAAGGAGGTCAGAGAAGCTAGGAAAGCCAAAAGGTAGACATAAAAAGGGGGGAAATGACAGGCATAAGAGACAATTAGTTAAAATACAGAGTTGGGAAAGAAATTATCTTGCATGAAGAGCAGCAAGCAGCCCAGTGTTGATGTATCACAGAGTCCATGGGAAAGAATAGCATGTAACATGGCTGGAAAAATAGAAAGGGGGCAGGATGTCAATGTTTTAAAAGCAAAATGAGATTTTATATTTTATCTATAAGGAATAAGGAGACAATGGAGTTGACTGAATGGGCAAAGAGGTGACATGGTCAAGCCAGCATTTTAGGGAAATTATTTTGATACCTGAGTGAGAGATTAGAATGGGAAGAGACTTGAAATATGGAGACCAAACAGAAATCTATTGAAGTCATCAAGACATTAGTTAATGAAGGTCCATACCAAGGAGGTAGTAGTGTCAGAAAAGTGAAGGGGATGGGTGAGAGTGAGGAGTTGACGATGAAACTAGATTGTGATTAAGGGTGACTGGAAGGATGGTGTCAACCTCAGCAGTTATAGGGAAGGTAGGAAGAGGAGAGGTTTGGGAAGGAAGGATTAGTTTTGTTTTAAGACATGTTGGATTTAAGATGTCTATGGGACATTCAATTCAATATGCCTAAAGGACAGTCAGAGATGTAAAATTTGAAGAAGAGATGTTAGAGCTGCATAAATAGGCATGAAGATCATTTGCATAGAATTGAATATTGAGTCCATTGGAGATGATCAGATCAAAAGCAAGCTAGTAGAGAAGAAGATGAGATTGCCCAAAACCTTTAGGGATATCCATGGTTCATGGGCATGACTTGGATAAAAATCCATCAAAAGAGATTGAAAAGAAGCAGTAAGGCAGGTAAGAGTGGAGACAGGAGAGAGAAGTATTGAAAAAACCTCAAGTGAAGAGCAGACATTTATGCAATGATTACATTAGGCAGAAAAATAAATTTGAAGATCTTTTCTATTTGTTGATAAATCATGAGTCCAAAGGAGTGAAGATGAGACATGTTACTTCCTGACAGAAAAGTCCTAAGCTTAAAATGGAGAAGAGAAAGAAACCCATTTTGGAACTGATTAATGTGAGAATTTGTCTTGCTGAACTGTGCAGCTTTGTATTGGGGTCTCTTTTTTTCTATTTCAATAATGTGGAAAGATTAGTGGGAGGGAAAGATTTTTTTAATGTTTATTAATTGAAAAAATAATAAATTACAAGGAGGACATGGTAAAGCATGATAATACTTTATTAAATATTAGTAAATATCCTTTTGTAAAAGCTAATTAAAGTTCATTGGTTAAATGAAACTGTGGTTCAGTGTCTGCTGACTGAGTGGGGATATCACACTAGGAAAGAGTTTCAAACTGACAGCAGTAGAGAAACCCCCCAGGAGTACTCTAAAACTTTTAGGGGGAAATGTAGTGAGTCTTTCTCCAGGAGAGCGAGACAAGATGTTTTCTAACCTATTACCAATGCAAGAAGAAATTCGATCAGTGGGTTTTACTATACCAAGAAAACATGACAATTTTTTTAGAAACTACTTTAGAATGAAAGAAAATTAATGTAAACAACATAAAAGTTGACAGAGTATAATGCCTCATTATTAGAAACTCCCCAGCATTAGAAGTCTCCAAATAGGGGTTAACAGACACTTAGGGGTGGTGTAATGGGGATTCTTGGTCAGGGATTACTTTGACCTTTGAAATCACTTACAACTCTGAGTTGTTTTGTTTTTCCAAGTGATTTGAGTGTGTCTAATGAATTGAATAGCACCAGAAAGGTAGAAGAAAATTAATTTTGGATTGTCATACTTGGGTCCTAGACCCATAATCATATTAAGAGAAAAAGGAATTTAGAAGCATATTACTTAACCCAGTTTCCTGAGGAGAGAAGATCGAGCCACATGCCCTCCAAAAATGTTAATCATTTTAACCATGGAGGTCTAGGCTAAAAGTTTTCCTAGCAAAGGGAAATATAAAACACAGAGTAGTTGAGGGATTAGATAAGAGCCTGAAATTGAATGGAATTTCCTAGAGTGGAAGAATAATTCTTGTTTCTGTGGGTGCTTTTGTGTTATTTGAGGATTTTTTGTTCATGTGAAGTGCCCAAAATATATTATGAGCTGTGTACCTGCACAGCAGTTGAGGATCATTTTCATTCACATATGTAGAGACCAAGGCACAATCTATATTCTGAGGATTCCAGAAGGAAGAGAACAGACCACGGAGGTGGATTTTTGACATGCCCCCAACTTTGTACTTGAACCATTCAAGCCTAGGGTTTAAGGTGCTGGGTTGTATGTGCTTATAACTGTACAAATATTGTGCCACCCTACCTCCCTTATCTCTGGAGGGATAAATAATTTTTTCTTCACATCCCCAGCTCCTATCATTATTCCTGGTACACATTAGGGACTAAATAAATTGAACTGAAGACAATGCATACATTTAAAATCTGCATCAAATGAATGTAAGCTTTACATCAAAGTACTTAATAATGGGGTTTTATATATTGATTTCCCTCAGATTTGTGAATTCAATCATGTAGAGAGCTTGTGGCATAGAAACCTGTTTTTCCCATGAACCTTGTCAACTAGTCTATAATTTATAGTCAGAGAGCTTTCCAAAATACTAAAAGTGAAAATAATTTTTGCACAGCCATGCATTTATTATGGGTCAGAAGCAGAATTTGGACCCAAGTCCCCCTGAATTCAAGGTTGACAATGTGTCCACTCTACCAAACAACCTCTAAATAGGCAAACAGCCCACTCTATTTCTGCATCTCATAAAAATTGAACTCCTACTCATTTGCTCAGAGGTTTACAAAGTCAGCATACCATGGTGGACAATGGGCATCAGCTGCCATCTGGCCTAAAATGAAAATGCAAGATGATCAGAATCTAATTATCAATTTGTACAGAGTAAACAAATGCTTTGGATTGAATAGCATTCATCAGCATCATTAACGATGTCAAATTTCTGTAGTAGTTTGAATGCAAAACAAATGAACAAAAATGTCCCCAAATGCTTTCTTCTTCAGAAAATCCATACTCTAATAAAGAACAATGAGTCACTTCTTCATGCCCAGGAAAGGAAGAAATAGTATTGACTACCTAATTATGTTATCAGGAGATGGGGCCAAGCATAATTTGTAGACCTTTGGAAAATTACACTGTGTGATCATTCAATTAACACAGCAAAAAAGGTAGACCAACTGAGAAATGGGGATGGAAAAGGAGTAACAAATGCCAACAAGCCTGGAAAGTACACTACTTTCTCTCATACAATAGGGCTGCCATTGTATGAGCTAGAAAATCAAAGAAGAGAGAAGTAGGGCTTGATAGGATCATAGATTTAGAGATAAAAAGAAGCATGGAAGTTACTTAGTGCAAGTTCCTCACCTTGCAATCAAGGAAAATGAGACCCAAAGAGATAATGTGAAAGGTAGTGACAAAGATGAGACTTGAAGCCAATCTCTTACGATTAGCCAAGGAATCATTTGATCCTAAGTTTTGAGTTGTAATACATTCTAAAGGCCATATAGTATAACACCTTTCCAAGGTCTCAATGCTTTGCAAGACTTAAAGGATTTTTTTCTCCTCCCAGTCCCCCAAGAATGGAAGGTTATGACAGTACATCTGATTGTTAATTAGAATGTGGAAATGCTGTATGTTAGTATTCAGAGGAAGCAGCAGATCCAAAATGTGAAAGTTGCAACCTCTATAACTCTAAATCCAGCTCTTTTTCCACTGTAGCAAGCTGCTTCAGTTCTATTTGAACAAAACTTTATGGTCCTGGATATAAGTGAGAGAAGATGTAGAGACTCAATCCAACAGAGCAAAATTAGGGTCCACTTGTTCCTAAATGCCTTTTTCCTGGACCTGACAAGCAGGTTTTCCTGTTTTATTTCCAGGGGCAGTGATGTGTGAAAGGTTGTGTTGCCCAATTGGCTGAAATCTGGTGCACAGAGAATATCAGTGAGATCTGGTAGTGATGAGTCTATACTGAAAGCAATTTCCAAGCACTTCTCTCTTTCATGGGTGTAACTTCCTCAAGGGATCTGAAGACCCTTAAGGCCAAGGGTTTGCTCTGAAATAGTTTTAAGAGATCCAAAATCTAGAATGTTGTTGCTAGTCAATAGAAGGAATGCCAGTGACAATCTAGCACCAGGAGCAAATGTCATGGATGACAAAGCTGAGTGGAAGGAATCCCAGGAGTTTTCTGGGATAAAATGTACACTGTACAAATCAAACAGCTATCCAGAGAGAAAAATGAAGTAGACACTGGGAACTAGAAGACAGGACAAACTAGGTTGCTGGGTTGCATGCTTTCTATGATATTTTAAATTTCAAAGAAATCAATGATTAATCTATAGAGTCAAGGTTATCTACAGAATGAAAACTTGACCAATGTTGAAAAGAAGTTCTCATAGTATCTTGCAAGTCATATTCTACCTCCCTGTCTGACCCTGTGTATAGAGGGAGGTAGTATTGGTGTTTCGTTGGTAGCATTTGTCTGGAAAATGGATTCTTCCCCCCCTCCAAGAAATAGTGGGGTTTCAGTCAGAAGGAGAATTCAGTTCCTAACTCTTCTAAGCTTAGGTATTTTATTTTGTTCATTTTTTTACTCCGCCCTCTGGCAAATATTATTTTCTGAGTTAAGCAATTGCTAAAACACTGGAAAATGAGTATCAAACAGAAGGCAACATGAGAAGTACAGGGTGGGTGGGAGCAAGCTGCAACCTACAACTAATAAGGAATTTGGAAGAATGGGATAAAAGCATGCCATTGAGCAATTGCATGGGATAAAGAAAAAATGGGTTAGTTATGTGTCAAGAGGGAAGCATGACAGTCATACAGCCAGAGGGTTCACTGCTATCCTTTCAAAGTCAGAAAAAAAGAAAAGAAGAGCATAGATAATTGGATAGACCCCATAATAATTTTTGGAATAATATAGATGAGTCACATGGGAAGGGAATGCATTTGAGCAAAACACTGCTAACGGATCATTCAAATTTCACCTCAGGAATAAAAATCAAAGAATTTAAATGTAGTTATATATAGCAAACATGATGAGGTCAGGAAGAAAACATCAGTAGCAAGCAATCCCAACACATCTATGGGTCAAGTAAACTACTTCATCTATTCCCAGTCCTCCAAAAGATGGAAGATTATAACCCATTCAATCTCATCACCAAGGTGAATAACAAAAATGTGTACATGTCAATATAGTAATTTTCCCATCACCACAAAAAAAAGAATGTTTCTTTGGATCTAAATAAACAGAAACCTTGCCGAATCCAAGCCTTCTGCTCTGAGATAGAGACTCATTCTAGTCAGAGTCTGAAAGAGCTGTGTGCATCCTTTGTCCCTTTCTTTCCCTTCTTCCATCCTAATTTTCCTTTTTTGTCTTCAAAGCACTTTTTATATTGTAGCATTTGAGCTTCATAACAACTCTGTAAGGCAGGTGCTATGGGTATTATTATCTATACATTCTGCCAGATGTCCAATATCTTCTATTCATGAAATTTAATGATTCTCAAATTTCACAAGATTCAAACACCCCTGCCTGATATTTCCACAAATCTTAATTTGTTTCCTCTTCTCTTATATAATGGCTCATATTCAGCCACAGAGATTTCCTTAAAATATTTTTTTCTTTAAGAGCAACATTACCATGATCATGTTTTCAAGAAGGAAAAAATGTGAAAATATTTCATACAAACAGTTGGTGGGGCATTATTGGTGGTGACTGGACCTCAGATTCAAATAGACCTGGGTTAAAGACCCAATTCCAACACATACTGGCCACGTGACCTCGAACAAATAATTTAATTTCTTAATTCCTCCAGACAACTTTCTGAAAGTATAAGGTCAAATTAGCTCAATTTCTCTTCCAACCAACAGGTATGCAGTGTTGTATCTCTTAGCCATGAGTTCCCACAGGAACGTAATTTAACCATTACCTATATTTTTATCCCCCTCTCATTTTGCTGGTATCTCAGAGTACTAACAATTGCATTCCTTTAATTGTATTTTCCAGTGGCAATAAGGAAACATTAGTGTACATTTGTTAAGCCTTCTCCAATCTTTTAAAGAAAAAAAATATAACATTTTAATCTATTTTGGCATGAGAATCTCTAAGTTGAAGGGGGGGTTATCATAGGTTTTGGGTGCAGCTGTCCCCAGACTACAAGGACCCCTTCATGCCTCATTGTCATACTCAATGCCAAGACAATTTCTTGAGAGCTGAGTTTTTATTTGCATTATTGATCTGATTACTGCTTTATAATATTGACTCGTGTGAAGCCATCATCACAAAGAAAGGTCAACAATCAGAAGTAAAATAACTCTGAGTAAAAGAAGGTCCTTAGGAAAACCCTACAGACCTTGCAAAATATAGGGCAGATTTCATGACAAGAATTTTTAACTTTTGGCGGAGAGGGGATGCGATAGCTTTGGAAGTCACATGAAGGATAAGGAAATCAGTCCAGAATAACACTTTTAAATCCCTAAAAATGATTCCCATGGAAGCCAGGGCTGGTGGGAAGCCTGGCAATGGGAAGCCCAAGGAGGTAGAGGTGGTGGTCACTAGATCCAAAGGTAGAGTACCAGGCCCCAAGCCCTGCTGCCATTGTACTTACCATAAGCCAAGATAGGAGATCCCTGGGAAAGTCAGTTGGGCAGCAGACAATTAATTTGGGGGGCATTTTACTAGTTCAGTGGGAGAGAAGCTGTTGTTTTTATTCAGAGACCAATAAAGAATTGTGGTTCAGTGTTTCAAAAATATGCACATATATGTGTGTGTGTGTGTGTGTGCGTATAGGCTTATATACACATATGTAAATATGTGTATATATATATATATATATATATGTAGGCTTACAAAAGAAACCAATCATAATAAATCTCCCAGATGAATTCAGATACTAAAAAAGTTTACCAGGGGGAAGCTAGGTGGCGCAGGGGATAAGGCACCGGCCCTAGAGTCAGGAGGACCTGAGTTTAAATCTAACTTCAGACATTTAATACTTACTAACTGTGTGACCCTGGGTAAGTCACTAAATCTTTACTGCCCTGCCAAAAAAAACAGTTTACCGGGTTACATAGGCCTTTTATATAGATGGAATACCAAGAAATAATAACAATAAACATCTGTAGGTACTAATATGTGTATATATAAATGTGCACATATAACATTTTTACAACTTATAACTTGTATAATATCTGCACAAAGATTATAGCACATCCTCATGAACTATGTTCAGTTAAATTTTGAGTTATGGTTGGTTCCTCCCCCCATGACATGTAGCAATACAATATATTACATTAGAAAGAGTCCTGTCTCTGAAGTCAGAGGACTTTGCTTTAAATATTTCCTCTGTTACTGTCCACATGACATTGGGCACATAAGCTTCCTGGGCTTCAGTTAACTTATCTGTAAAACGAAGGGGTGGTCTAGACCATCTCTGAGGTCTCTTCCACTTCTAGATTCATGATCTTCACCTTCTATGTATCAGGCAGAGAATGAGTCATTTCAGTGGCAGGTGCTGTGGAGGCCTTAGAGTTTGGTCAAGCATCAAAGATGCCAAGGCCATCCACTTCATCCTTGGCCATCACCAGTCATCTTGCCTTTCATCTTGTCACTGGAAGTCTGTGACTGGAAAAGAGAATGAGTCTGATGACTTTGTGCAATTGTGCCTTACTTAAAACCAAATCACCCAAGAGTCAAGACATCATGCCATGATATATTATTAACCTTCCTCAAAAATGAAGGACAAAACACCAACACCAATAACAACAACAGGCACCTGAGTGGCACAGCGACTACGGGGCTAAGAACAGAAATTCAAATAAAGTTGAAGACCTGAGTTCAAATCTTGCCTCAAAATTTGAGTGGCTATGTAAGTCTGGGTAGGTAATATAACCTCTCAGCCTTGATTTCTTCATCTAGAAAATGACAATAATAACATCTACTTCACTGAGCTGTTGTAAAGATTAGAAGATGTTGACAAAGCCCTTTATAAATCTTAAAGTTATCTATATATTTAGTTGATATTTGTTGTTGTTCTTGTGATGTGTTCCCCCCAGAGAACATAAGCTCATGAAAGGAGTGCTTGTGTTTTGATTTTTGTATGCCCAGCACCTATTCATGTGTCTGGCTCATTATATGCACTTAATATATTCTTGTTGATTGATCAATTTATTGATTCTTTTATTCCCTTCTGGTGTGCGAGTGCACTTGGGGGCTTGGTTTTGTTCCATTCTCTAGCACCAGCTGCCAGCACTATCTCTTTCTCACATCTCATTGCCCTGACTCCCACCAGTCCTGGTGGCCAGAATAAAGGGCCCAGATGAGCACTCCCATACACTAAACCCCAGAGACTGTGTTGTCAATGATGCAGCAACATTCAAGGTGCCTTTTTGCAAAACCCAGAACAGTCACGGAACCATATAAACGTACCAGAAAACAGCAGAAGTTTGCTTTTTTCCCAAGGCCTTGTAAGTGAGATTGAATATCTGCTCTGAGCTGGGTTCACCTTGTTGAACTCCTGAAATGAAATAATGCACTTGGTCTGAAGTGTGTGGAGGCCCATATCTCTGTGCACAAAGAGCATGCAATACATTAAAGTGAAACTTAATCCCAGACATGAACCAAGTTTGATCTCTTCTCTAAGAAGAAAAAAAGCCTTCTATTGTCCCTGTTGAGTCATTGGGCAACTGTCCAGGCATTGGGGAAAGAGGAAGAATTCATTTAGAAAGGGTTTAAACAAGGAAGGTTTAGCTCACTTCTGATTTAATTTATTTCCATCCCACAAACATGTTCTAAGCGTTTATCTTCTATGAAGGAGAAGAAAGGAGTTATAGCATTTAGAGCTAACTCAGTTCCTGCCTTCAAGGGAAAGAAAGGGAAGGGCTAGATAAGGACAGAGCTTTGAAGGACACCCAAGCTAATGATGTGAAACAAAGATGATATACCAATAAGAAAGCTGAAAATATCCAGACAATTGGGTTGAAAACAGGAGAAAGCATCGGCACAATAGCCAATGGCAGAGAAAATATCTAGAAAGGATGGCCAATAGAACCAAAAGCTTCTGATGGGCAAAACTAGAAAAAGTTTTTTTTTAAATGACCAGAAAAAAAAGTCATTGGATGTTGTAATTCAAAGGTCACTGATCCCTTTCGTGAGAGCAGTTCCATGATAATGGGAGTCAGAATTTGAATATTTAAAAGCGTGTGGTGAAGAAGTGGAGACAAGTCATAGTCATAACTATGAATTTGGAAATGAAAGGGATAATAAGTGTAGCTTAAAGTTGCTGGAGTCAAATGGGGTTTTTGTTCCTTCTATAGGCTAGGGCAGATAAAAATGTTTGTAATCAACAAGAATGGATTCAATATATACAGCACCAATTTAAGGATGATTATCAATGGCGCAAGCTCCCAACATAGATATGAAATGGTATCATGAGTATAAGCAGAGGGGATGGCACTTAAAAAGTGGCAGCTAGATAGAGCTGTGGGTCTGGGGTTAGGAAGATCCAAGTTCAAACCTAACCTCAGAAGCTTAGATGTCTCTGGATCAATCACTTAAGCTCTTTTTGCCTCCGTTTTTGTGGTGAGGATAAAATAACATGTAGGTAAAACATGTGGCAAGGAAATCTAGGTGGTACAGTGGAAAGCATGCTGGGTCTGCAGTCAGAGAGACTCATCTTCATGAGTTCACATCAGGCCTCAGACACTTACTAGATGTGTGATCCCTGGGCAAGTCACTTCACCCTATTTGCTCAGTATGAGCTGGAGAATGAAATGGTAAACCACTCCAGTATCTTTGCCAGGAAAACATCAAATGAGGTTGCAAAGAGTTGTACATGACTCTAAATTACTGAACAAAGCACATAGTAGCTACCTAATAAATGCTTGTTTCCTTCCTTATTTCGTTCCTTCCTCATAGTCTATATTATTTCACCTGGCAGTCTCATCAGCTCCCATGGAATTGATTATTATCTATAAGTAAATGATTCTCAGATATACTTTACTAGAACTGTTACCTCTTTTGACCTCCAGTCTCACATCTGCAATTATTAGATATCTTGAAGTGGATCTCCTATAGATATGAAATTCAACATATCCAAAACTGAACTCATTATTTTATCCCCCAAACCCTGCCCTTCTTCACTTCCTTTATCCACCCAGTTGCCAAGGCCTGTCATTTCTACCTTCACAACATCTCTTTTATAGTCTTGTATGACACTGGAGCAGGCACTCATCACCTCACTTCTGGACTATTGCAATAACTTGCTGGTTGCTCTCTTTGCCTCAAGTCTCTCTATCACCCCACCTCCCTTACCCAGTCTATCCTCTACTCAGCAAACAAAATGATCACCCTAAAGCAAAAGTCTGACAATTTCCAATAAACTCCAATGGCTCTATAACATCCCCAGGAACAAATATAAAATCTTCTATTTGAATTTCCAAATCCTTCATAACATAACTCCTTCACACCTTTCCAGGTGTCCTCTCTTCCATGTACTCTACATTCTAGGGACACTGACCTCATTGCTTTTTCTCACATCATACACTCCATGTCCCAAATTTTTATTAACTGTGTGTATACATATAAGTACTAGGTTGCATTTTTTTTATTAGAGTGTAAAACTCTCTCCCTCTTCTCTGCTTCCTGGCTTATCCAGGTTCTTTTAATCTCATCTAAAGCCATATCTTCTGAAGGAAGCCTTTCTTGCCCTCCTTAATTCTAGTGCCTTCCCTCTGAGACAATGCTTAATTTACCTATATTTCAATGATGTCCAAGGAAATATACCTGGGGATCACTAATGTACACATGGACAGAATTAGAAAACACTTTCCCAAGCCTGGACTCCTGAACATCATCTCAGATTTATTAAGCCCTTACCATATGCTGGAACAGCTAGGTGACATAGCAGATAGAGTGTCAGGCCAAGAGTCAAGAAGACCTATATTCAAATCTGGCCTCAGATACTTACTAGCTTCATGGCCCTAGGGCAAATCACTTAACACTGTTTGCCTCAATTTCTTCATCTGTAAAATTAGATGGAGAAGGAAATGGCAAAGCACTCTACTATCTTTGCCAAGAAAACCTCAGATGGGCACAGGAAGACTCAAACAGACTGAAATGACAAAATAACAACAAATCCACACAGATCCCTATTGGCTGCATATTGACAGTTTTAAAATGCAATGTTACATAAGTTTCATTGTATTTTTATTTATTTTGTTAAATAGTTCTCAATTCTGAGGAGTGAGTAGCATCTTTGACAACTCTGTTGTAAATACTCAGTTTGCACATAGTTGTTTGCATGTTATCTTCCCATTGAACAGCGATCTCCTTGAGAATAGAAATTTGTTTGTTTTTGCTTTTCTTTGCATCCTTTGCACCTAGCAAAACATAGAGAACATAGTGGGAACTTTAAAATGTTTAGTGACTGACTAGCAGACTGAAGAATGAATACATTATGTACTCAAAGAATTTTCCTTTCATGGGAATTGCTGTGTAAACATATATCATGTTAAAAGAGAGCTGCTGGCATTTTGCATCATATTGTGATGGAAAGAGTGTCAGGAGACATGGCTCCAAGTTCTTGATCCAATATTAATTAACTACAAGATTCTGGACATGTGTCCATCTGAGAACTGGCTTCTTCATCTATGAAGTGGGCACATTTGTATGTATTGTATAACGCAGTTGTGAGAAAAGCACTTGGTAGACCTGAATGCACTGTGTAAAGATGAGCTATGGTTCTCCTTTAAAATCGGTTCATAATATCATCAGTATGAGGAAACCAACATGGGAGAAACCAAGTCAGCTTGCAAAGCATTCCTGGCTCCTAAATCACAGTGACTTTTCCACTCATGGTCCTATAAGTATCTCAACAGAGCTTCCAACTTGGAGGAAGCTTTCCTCCAAAATTTTAGCATTGGGGATTGATGTGGTTCTTGTATTGTCTATCGCATACCCTCTTCTAACTATAGAACTGTTCCAACTCTTTTTCCAATTCTACAGCCCCAAGATGGTTTTATGCCACTTCTCTTTCTCAAGCCATTGTTGCTGATATACCATAGCCTATTTCAGAATTATGTAATATTAGTTGAAGTAAGCTTCAATCATGCAATTCAACACTTTCATGAAAAAGAATAGCTCTACCACATAACCAACAAATGTCCATCCAACGCTTCTTAAGCGTTCTGAGAGTAAACACTATTTTTCATGACTTTCCTGCATCACTCTCATTTCTCTTTCCATTTTTCCTCTACCTTTCTTATTTTATCTTCAAAGTCCTTTTTGAGTGATTCAATGGCCTGAGAGCAATTCATATTTTTCCTGGAAGCTCTGGATGTACGTCAATCTTCCTTATCACTAAAGAAACTTTCTATGTCTGCATCTTTCTCTGTCTGCTCATCTTGCTCATCTTTTACTTGACTTTTAACTCCTTATTAAAGTGCAGCACTGCTTCCAGGCTTCACTGGCCCAAGCTTCAGGGGGTCCCAGATAGTACAGTTTAAGGAAAGGCACATTATGCACTCACCTGGCCTGGGCTCTGGTCTGAAAATAACCCCAGGCCTACTTGCTCTTCAACCAGAAAACAAAATCTTTGTTTCACTGGGTTGATAGCTCTGGCGAGCCTGATCCCCTTTCCACCTGGGCTGCTGCCAGTCAAGGCTTCTTCCTGGTTACCAGCAAGGGTAAAACAACCAAATTCTGTCTCAGTGCTAGCAGTGAGCCTTGTAATCTCCCCTACCCAACCACTCAGCCCTCTCACCAAACCATGATCTTAGTTCCAGAAGATGCTGGCACTGCAGCTGATTCAGAGGCTCTGGAGGTCTCTTTCTCTGGCACAGCCTGCCTGGGGTTGTATCTGTGTCAACTTGACCTCAGGGTTGGATTCCACTCCCACCCCAGCAAAGCAGGCCCTTCCTGCTGACCTTCTAAGCTGTCTTTAGCTGGAAAATAATCTCACCCTGTCTTTTTGTGGGTTCTGCTGCTCCAGGTATTGTCTTATGGCATTATTTGAATGGATTTGGAGGGATTTGGGCGAGAGCTTTGAGGAGTCACTGCCATCTTCAGAAATGCTATTTTTCAAGGCAGGTTTTTTCTCAAACAACTGAATATGTGGTTGTTTTTCCTACATTTTCCTTCTTTGAGACGTTCACCTATTGCTCCAGGGTTCTCACCACCATAATTCAGCTGCCTTCTCACCAGGGAACTTCCCTCCATGGTGTCAGCTCCTTTCTCCAATTGGTGAATTATTTCCAGGGGCCTCCATTTTGGGTATGGGCCCAAGTCAACCATACTTCTTTCCCATTCCAGCTGTGTTTCTGATGCCCCATGTCTCTACATGGGTACCTCCCCCTTAAATCACTTTTTGGCTCTCTTTTATATGTTGTCTTCTGACATTAGAATGTAAACTTCCTGAGGGCAGAAACTATCTTTGTTTTTCCCTGTATTTCAAATCCCAGTATTTAGCATAGACCTTGGCACAAAGCAAGTATTTAATAAATGCTTAATTCATTCTCAGGCCAAACAGAAGAAATCTGATCTCTCTTCCACCTGACAGCCTTTAACACTTGGACATAATTCCCTTGCATCTATTTAAACCATGCTAAACATCCCCACATTCTTCAACCAATCCTTATGCATCATGATTCTAAGATCCTCCATCATCATGTACACCTTCCTCTGGATGCTCTGGATTATCATCATTCTTACAAAATGATTGTGCTCAGAACTGAACAAAACCATACAGCTATGACTTGACCAGGAAGAATAGGAGTTCTCTATTTCTGGACACTAATTGTCTCTCCATTCTCCTTTGAGTCTAGCAATGTAGATTCATTAGATATTGTAGTAAAGATTATAGCTGCAAATATAATACCAGAAAAATATTGTTAATACAGATATGGATTTCTCTGTTGGAGCAGCTTGGAATTGTTAAAAATGCTCATCAAGTTCCTAAATTCAATGAAGCATGTGTTCTTCTGTCATAAAACTCTGGGCCCAGTTCATTGTCCATATGGCAGGGTCTGTCCAAGCTATGTCCACTGTTATACTACTACTATTAATCCAATTAAACCTCATGGACAATAAGCATTATATAATCATTATTATGGAATCCCGACATTTCAGAAGTGGGAGGAGTCTGGTATTTGAAAAAGGGTCACCAATATGTCATGTCCAACAACTAGTCGTACAGATTTTGACTGAAGACATCCCCATGAAATGATAACTCCTGAGGCAGCCTAATCTACTTTGGGATAACTCTAATTGTTAAGAAGTTGGATTTTTTCTTTACTTTAAGCTTAAATCTGTCATTTATCAATACCCACCCAAGTCTCCTGGTCCTACCCTCTGGAGTCAGTAGAATAGAGACACTTTTTAAAACTGAAAGAGATATATCTTGTACTTTCTAAGACTTCTGTTCTCCCAAGTGAACTATCTTTATTTTTTCCTTACTTTTCATCATGGTTTATTATAAAGCTTGTTTAATTTTGAATCAGAAAATGTACCTTCAAAATTGATGCCTACTTCCTGTGTAACCTTGGGCATATCATCTTACTTTTATAGAATTCAGTCTCTTCATATATAAAATTAAGGGAATGAAGTTAGACTAGATATTCTCTAAGTTACCTTCAAGTTTTATCATATCACAACTCACAGGTCCTGAGAGTGCTTTGCTGGAACCCTCAAGATGTTTCCCTTAGGTGTGGTATAGCTTTCTGCTGGACTCCTTGAAGAAATCTGAAGCAGCCTTTCTTCAATGCATCTTGTTTGTCCTTGACTCCCAATGTAGATGTTGTCTCCAATCACTGTTTTTCTGGGTTTGATATTAGGATGCCTGTGAGAAGTCCAAATTCCCCCACCCTCTAAAGTTCAAAAGGTAATCCTTTGGTCAAGGCTTATCTCCCCCACTCCTAAGTTATTACCTCTCAGTGGAATACCTCTCTCTTCTACAATGCCAGATACATGAATCCTGGATTTTGAACTAGCTTGCTTTTATTTAAAGCTACCAAAATGCCAACAAAAAAGAAACAGAGATGACATTAGTATACACTGATTCAAAACAGATGTTCTGACCTGACTGGATTATTAGGGCTACAGTATTTTAAGTGACATTAAGCAGACTGAGCTGATTGATTGACTCGAGACTTTATGGTTCTCTTGATTAGAGTTTATTTTAGATTCTCTCTAGTGCTCTACCCTGCAAGGGGTCTTTCTGGTTTATGGCATCCAACCTGATAGCTTGCTGTCCCAGTAATTTGCCATCTGTGAATATGATAGTTTGCCAGCATGAATGCTATTTTTTCTATATCTACATATACATATATACCCAAATCACTGATAAAAAAGTGTCAACCAAAAAAGAACTGAGCATTGGGAACCTCATTCCAGGTAAATATCAAAGCAAGCCTGTCACTTCTTGGATATGACCATTCAACTAGTTACAAATTCACCTAACTCTGCTGTCATCTAGCCCATATATCACCATCTTTTCACAAGAACAGCATGAAAGATTTTACCAATTGCTTTCATAATATCTAAGCAAAGCTCTGTTATGTATCTTTAACCCAATGGTCTAATATTGTCCAAAGAAGATGATGAGGGTTGTTTGGAATGATTTGTTCTTGATAAAGGTTACATGCATCACTCTGAGAACTGCTTCTTTTTTTAAGTATCTGCATCCTTTTGATAATATGTGCTAGAATTCTGCTAAGAATTGAGGTCAATCTCATTAGCATATAGTTGAAAATTTTAATTCTCTTTTATTTTTTTTTGTTTTCAAAATCATATCATTTGCCCTTGTCCAGTCCTGTGGGTACTTGTCACATTTTCAATGATATTTTGAGTATCACGGACAATGGTTCAGCAATCACATCCCCCAGTTATTTTGTTACATTTTGATATAGCCCATCTGTAACTTGAACTCATCAAGGGCGTTATATGATCTATCCCCATCTGACTATTTATCGGAGGTATCACATCTCTATTAGCCATTTTATATTCTGCACTCTCTAGATCAAAGATCATGCTTGGCAAAGAAACTAGAATGAAAATGGACTTTGAGCAGCTTTGCTTTCTCTTTCTCACTTTGTCACGAATTATCATCATCCCATCTTCCCCAAAGAGCAGCCCTATGCCTTCATTGACCTGCCTCTTTTCTCCAATATAGATTTTTTAAAGACCCAAAATATTTTGTTGTCCTTGTTTTCCAAACCTGCTTCAGTTTATTCTGTTTTAACACTCTTGATGCTAATCATACATGACTTTGCCAGACTTTAATGTTTATCACATAAGATGAATGCTATTTTCTAAACATGTCTTTAAAAACTTGTGTTAGTAGTTTTATTTTCTATGTATCCATATTGGTTCACAGAGGCAGTGTGATGAATTGAGTCAGGAATACTTGGATTCAAATCTTTTTGTCAAATGCTTACTAGTTGTGACTATTGCCAAGTCAATTATCCTATCTCTATCTCTGTTTCTTCATCTTTAAATTGAGGGGAATTGATCCAATGGCTTTGATTCTCTTCCAGCTCTAAATCTTTTGGACAACTTCTTATTCTTTTATTTTTGTTTTTTTGTTCATTTGTTTGTTTGTGGGGCAATTAGGATTAAGTGACTTGCCCAGCCAGGGTCACACAGCTAGTAAGTGCCAAGTGTCTGAGGCCTGATTTGAACTCAGATCATCCTGAATCCAGGGTCAGTGCATTATCCACTGTGCCACCTGGCTGCCCCAACAACTTGTTATTATTTTTTTTCTGTTTAGAATTTTATTTTCCAAATTACTTGTAAAAACAAATTTTGACTTCATTTTTTTGTTTTCTTTATTTAGAATGTTTCCCCAAGTTACATGTAAAAACAAAATTTAAACACCAATTTTTAAAACTTTGTGTTCCAAATTCTCTTCCCCCATTCCTCCCCACTCCCCTTAAGAACTCAAGCAATTCAATGTGAGTTATACATGTGCAGTCATGAAAAACATTTCCACATTAGTCAGGTTGTGAAAGAAAACAGACGAAAGAAACTTTAGAAAAAACAAAAAATATACTTTAGTCTATATTCAGATATCATCAGTTCTTTCTCTGTAGTTGCACTACATTTTTCATAAATCCTTCAAAGTTTTCTAGGATCATTGCATTGTTGAAAATAATTGTCATTTACAACAGATCATCTTACAATATTGCTGTTATTTCATATACAGTACATTTCACTTTACATCAGCTCATGTATGTCTTTCCAGGTTTTTCTGATAGCATCCTGATCATCATTTCTTTTTTTTCTGCATTATTCATATTGTGAAAGAAGAATCAAAGAACAAGGGGAAAACTTCAAAAAAAAAAAAAAAAGGAAAACACAGCCCAAAAGTAGACCAATGAACTGGAAGAAATGGAAAGGGAGAGGTAGACAGGGGGAAAGTAACTCACATAAAAGAAACAAGAAGAAGCTTATGGAGTGGAGAGGGGGGAAGATGGGGAAGGAGTGGAGGAGTGAGTGAACCTTACTCTCATCAGAATTGACTCAAAGCGGGAATAACATACACAAGCAGGTGGTTATAGTAATATATTGTGCCCTGAGGGAAAGTGGGAAGGGAAGGAGATGGAGGGAGGAGAAGGAAGGAAGGGCAGATAGTCGGAGGGGTCAGTAAAAAACAAAACACATTTGAGGAGGAATAGCGGGAAGAAAGATAGAAAGAGTAAATATCAAGGGGAGGGAATAAGATGGAGGGTAATACAGTTAGCAATAGTAACTGTGAAAGAAATGATGAGCAGGATGATATCAAAAGGACATATGAAAAATGCAAGTCATCAACAGAGGAACAATTTATGATATCTGAATATAGATTGAAGTATAATTTTATTTTTAGCTCTGCTTTCTAAAGGTATTTTGTCTATTTTCTTTCACAACCATATTAATAAGAAGATATTTTGCATAAGTGCACATGTATTACTTATATTGAATTGCTGGATTTCATATGGAGTGTTGAGGAGGGGAGGAAGAAAATTTAGAACACAAAGTTTTTAAAAATCAATGTGAAAAGTAATGATGAGCAGGAGGAGTTCAGAGAAACCTGGAAGGACTTACATGAACTGATGCTGACTGAGAGGAGCAGAACCAAGAGAACATTGTACACAGTAACAGAAACATTGTGTGATGAACAGTGGTGATAGAGTTGACTCTTTTTAGCAATGCAATGATCCAAAACAATTTCAAAGAATTTCGTGATAGAAAATGTTCTCAACATCCAAAAAAAAAAACTGTGGATTATGAATGCAGATTGAACCATACTGTTTCTACTTTTGACCTCAATGTTTAAAAATTTGTCTTCCAAATTCTCTTCCTCCCTTCCTCTCCACCCTCCACTCCCGATAACTCAAGCAATTCAATATAAGTTATACATGAGTAATCGTGGAAAACATCTCCCTATTACTCAGATTGTGAAAGAAACCAGACAAAAACAAAACTTCAGATTAAGGAACTATCAAAAAATTATGCTTCAATATGTTTTCAGATACCATCAGTTCTTTCTCTCTAAATGGATTGCAATTTTCATAAGTCTTTCAGATTTATATTGGATCACTGCATTGCTGAAAATAACCTTCACAGCAGATCATCTTACACTATTGATGTTATTTTGTATACAGTACATTTCACTCTGTTTCAGTTCATGTAGGTCTTTCCAGGTTTTTCTGATAGCATCCTGTTCTTCAGAACTTCTATATAGTACCTTGAACTTGACAAAGAATTTTCTTCTCAATAGCCCAGCAAAGTAGGTACCATACATTTTGCCATTATAATCAATCATCACAACTATTTCCCTCCAACCTATTCCCTTCCCCATGATATTTATTCTATTTTCTATCTTCTTTTACCCTATTCCTCCTCAAAAGTATTTTGCTTCTGATTGCAACCTCCCCTGCTTTGCCCTCCCTTCTTTCACCCTTCCCTCCTTATCCCCTTAGCCTCCTACTTTGCTGATGGGTTAGATAGAGTACTCCATCCAGTTGCTTGTGTATGTTATTTCCTCCTTGAGCCAACTCTGATGAGACTAAAGTCTTTGAGCTAATTCTGTTGTGTCTAAGGCTCCACTTCCCCACACCTTCACCATCTCTCCCTCCTCTTCATAAGCCCTTTCATGTTTCTTTCATGTGAGATTTCACCCGATTCTCCCACTCCCCTATCTCCTCTCCCAGTGTACTCCTATCCCCCTTCAATTTTACCCCAAAGATGTCATCATGGGGCAGCTAGGTGACACAACGGACAAAGCACTCACCCTGGACCCAGGAGGACCCGAGCCCAAATTCAGCTTCAGACACGAGACACTCACCAACTCCTACCACCACGCCCCCGAAAAAGAGAGAAACAAAGAAATAAATGCTTTACAGGTAGTATTCTTTCATAATAAATTCCCACCTGTGCCCTCTGTCTAAATTTATTCCTATCATCTTCCCTAATACTCAGAAGGCTCTTATTATTTAAACATATCATCTTCCCATGTAGTAATGTAAACAGTTTAACCTTTTAACATCTAAGGAGGGAAGGGTGAAAGAAGGGAGGGCAGAGCAGGGGGGAGGCAGTCAGAAGCAAAACACTTTTGAGGAGGAATACAGTAAAAGAAGATAGAAAATAGAGTAAATATCATGGGAAGGGAATAGGAAGGAGGGAAACAGTAAAATGGCAAAATGTATGGCACCTTCTTTGCTGGGCTATTGGGAAGAAAATTATTTGTCAAGTTTAAGGTACTATAGAAAAGTGAATATTTCTTTTTTCTTGTTTATCTTTTTGTGCATATCTAGGGTCTTCATTTGAAAGTCAAATTTTCTATTCAGTTCAGGTCTTTTAATCACAAATACCTGAAAGTCCTCTTTTTCATTGGAGTCACATTTTTTGGCCTGAAAGCTTTACTCAGTTTTGCTGGGTAGGTGATTTTTAGTTGTAAACCCAATTCCTTTGCCCTCTGAAATATTATATTCCATGCCCTCTGGTCCTTTAATGTGCAACCTGCTAGATACTGTGCTATCCTTACTGTAGCTGCACAGTATTTGAATTCCTTCTTTCTGGCTGCTTGGAATATTTTCTTCTTAACCTGGGAGCACTGGATTTTGGCTATAATATTCCTGGAAGTTTTCCTTTTGGGATCTCTTTCAGGAGGTTATTGGTGGATTATTTCAATTACTAATTTGCCTTCTGCTTCTAGAATATCAGGGCAATTTTCCTTGACAATTTCTGGGAAGTTCTTTCCTTGATCATAGTTTTCAGGTAGTGCAATGACTTTCAAATTATCTCTCCTGGATCTATTTTCCAGGTCAGCAGTTTTTCCAAGCAGATATTTCACATTGTCCTCTATTTTTTTTTATGTGAATTTGCTTTATTGTGTCTTGGCTTCTCATAAAGTCACTAGGCTCCATTTGTTCAATCCTAATTCTTAGGCAATTATTTTTGTCAGAGAGCTTTTCTATCTCCTTTTCCATTTGGCTTTTCAAGCTGTTGACTTTTTTCTCATATCTTTCCTGCATCACCTTCATTTATCTTTCTATTTTTTCCTCTACCTCTCTAACTTTATCTTCAAGAGCCTTTTTTGAGCACCACTATAGCCTCAGAACAACTCAGATTTTTTCTTAGAAGCTTTGGATGTAGGAGGCCTGACATTGCTATCCCCTTCTGAGGTTGCACCTTGATCTTCCTTGTCAGTAAAGAAGCTTTTCTATGGTTTGCAACTTTCTCTGCTTGCTCATTCTTCCTGTCTTTCACTTTACTTTTAACTCCTTCTTAATGTGGGATCTTACTTAAATGATATATTGTCCAAAGCTTAAGAGGGTCCCAGGTGTTATGATTTAATGAGGGGCAGTTTCTTCACTCAACTGGTCCTTTCTCTGGTCCATAGATAACCCCAGGCCAACTTGACAATCGATCAGGCAGCAAAATTTTATGTACCATGGTTGGTAGCTCCGACAAGCCTGCACCCTTCCCCCACTTAGGCCACCACCACTCAAGGTTTCTTCCTGGTTCCCTGATGGGGTAGTACATCCAAATCTCCCATTAACTCCTGCATACACCCCTGTACACTCTCCCCAGCCCTGGCTAGCTGTTCAGCCTTCTCACCAGACTATGAGCTTAGCTCCAGAAAATGCAGGCACTGCAGCTTATTTGGAGGCTGGGGGTAAGTTTCTCTGATGCAGCCTGCCTGGGGCTGTATCTATGTTGGCTCGATCACAGGGCTGGACTCCACTTCTAGCCTGGCTCCCCCTTCTGCCAAACCTCCAAGCCATCTTTGACTGGAAAATGATCTCAGCCATCTTTTTCTGGGTTATGCTGCTCTAGTTGTTTTCTGGCTAGGTTTGAAGATTGGTTTTTGGTGGTGTTTTGGGTTTTTTTGAGTAATTGTGTCAGGAACTCTGAGTGTTTACTGCCTTTCCTCTGCTATCTTGGCTTTGCCTCCAACAAGTTGTTATTCTTAACAAAATTGGTCTCCTTTGTGCTGTGTGGTTCCTAGTTGGATGTTTCAATAGATAGAACACTGTAACTGAAGTCAGGAAGACATGAGTTTAAATCTAACCTTAGACAATTACCAGATTTTTCACCATGGTCAAGTCACTGAACCTCTGCCTTCCTTAGTTTTCTTAACTACAAAATGGGAATAATAATAGCACATATGGCCCCCTGTATATTATGAGGTGCAAATGAGATAATAGTTATAAAAGACTTAGTAGAGTGCCTGGCATAAAATAGACTTAAAGACTTCTTTCTTTCCTTATTCAGAATTTCATTCTTGAGAGATTTCTATTCCTTTTTCACTCACTTACTTCAAAGAATTTTAGTCCCTAAGACAGTTCCTAAACTTCCAATGAATTTTCCAATGGGAAGTCTGCTCTATCTATGTCAAGGATCCATGGCAGATTGTGCCTGGCTTTCTTTTCTTTCTTTTTCACAGATCTAGGAGTGATAGATCACTTCCCCTCTGGAGTTCTAACATTCTCACCACAGTAATTAGTTCCTTCCTATTAATGAGAATGAGTTCGAGAATACAATTTCCTTTGGTTGGTTTTTCTACCTTTTTAATAATGAAATTTGCATTAAGATAAGTGAAGAAATCTTAGCTGCTTTGTTTCTTGCCAAGCAAGACCTTCACCTAATATCAGGATGAATAATGTCACCCGCCAATGCTCTATGACCCCTCTCCAGCAGATTAGTGATTTGTTTCCCAGGTTCTCCTCTATATCCTCTTTCTGTTCTAGTGGTGGGTAGAATAACTAAGCAATAATATCACATCCTGTTATGAACTTCACTCACATGTTCTCCACTATGTTTCTGTATTTCTTCTTATAAATATATCTCCCTACCACAGGGTATCCCAAACATCTTACAGCAGTTTTCAGCTATTGAAGGTAATGAAGCTTAAAACTGCACTGAGATGGGGCAGCTAGGCGGAGCAGTGGATAAAGCACCGGCCCTGGAGTCGGGAGGACCTGAGTTCAAATTCGGCCTCAGACACTTAACACTTACTAGCTGTGTGACCCTGGGCAAGTCACTTAACCCCAATTGCCTCACTAAAAAAAAAACAAAAACAAAAAACTGCACTGAGATATTCAAGACACCCTGTATACAATGCTACCATCTCTCTTGCATGCATGGTGTATCTATCCAGTATAATGCAAGCTTCTTGAGTGTAGAAATGATTTTATTTTTGTCTTTGTCTTTATAATGACTTTGAGACACCTGGTATATAACAGATGCTTAATAAATTCTCTTGTAGTAGCATTAATTTGTTTTGCATCTTGTTTAATATTGATAATAGAATTGCTGAACAAAAGGATCTTTTTTTGCAACGATTAAGGAATCTTGTCAGATCTTCATTGGATTAGAGACCTAGAAGAGATCCCAGAGGTTATTATCTATTCAACCCCCTCATTTTACATATGAAGAAATGGGCCAGAAAACTTCAGTGACTTACCCAGGATCACACAGGTAGTATGTATCTGGGAAAGGATTTGAACCCAGGTCTTCCTGACCTCAAGTCACATTGCCTATGTACTACTATATGGATAGGAAACTATATGGATAGTAGAAAAAAGGCTTAAGGTGTTGTATCTCTATGGGACAGAAAGTCCCATATATATAGTATAGATATAGATATACATATATACATACATACCCACACATATATACATATATATTATTTCCTATACTATATATATATATATTCATATATATATATTATACTATATACTATAGCATATGCATGCATTCACACCAAAAGGGGACATATACATTTTCTAGTTTTCTATAGACTCTCAGTTCAAGGCTTTTCCAAAAGAATAACAATAACTCACTCTCTTTTCTAGAGAGTTGAATAACAGGGGCAACTAGGTGGTGCAATGGATAAAGCACTTGCCCTGGATTCAGGGGGACCTGAGTTCAAGCCTGGCCTCAGAAACTTGGCACTTACTAGCTGTGTAAACCTGGGCAAGTCACTTAACCCTCATTGTCCCACCCAAAAGAGAGGGGGGGGGATGAATAATTTCTAACTTCCTTAAAGACCTCTATATGCATTGAGACATGGACACAAAACTTCTGAACTCAGTGAGATTACTCCCAGGGAGACTACTGCAACACAGGGTCACTAGAGACTAGCCAGAAGATTCTAGATCTTTTCTATTCAGATAAAGTGAGCGGGTGGTTCTTACAAATGGGCCAGTCTTGAGTAAGTTACATAAGTTTAAACCCAAAGGTTAGGTTAGTAGAATTCCTTAGGATCCAGCCCTGAACTCATGCTTATTCAATAATCACTCTCTGTTTTGATCTACATGCCATCCCTGATATGCCTCTGAATGAAAAAGGGCTTTGTCCATGTACCCTGCATCAGTCATGGAATGATTCTGTTTTTGAGGTGGAAAGTATGCAATAAATCACCTCATTACATTCCTATGTATTGCACAAGAGAAAACTGAGGCTGGCACAGCTGGTACGTGGAAAAGTTGGAACTAGAACCATAGTTTTCTGATATCCTTTTCAGTGTAGATTTTTCCTACCTTTCAGCCAGAAGAAAATGCTTTCAAGTGCATATGAATGAAGGAAAATAGATCACCTGGGATATGCCCTGTGTGAAATCAATAACTGCTAAAAATACTGCCCATAACATACTCCATAGGAAGCATTTCTAATCTGAGCAGGATAGTTTGTACAGGTCACTGGGACCAGAGCTGAGGCTCTGAAAGCCCCTGGAGACCATTACTGTGGGAAAACCCTATTTCCTTTTCTATCAAAGCCATCTTTCACATGAAGAGCTGGCTCTAACACTTAGGTGAAAAGTGCCGTATGGGATCCTGGAAGAAGAGAAAAAAGGCTCCCTTCATTCACTCACATAAGACAACAGGATGGGGTTGGAGCTAACATGCTGTTCTGTACTAAAAATGCCAAACATCATGGTGAAATTTTCACAGAAATAAGACTGTTCATGTTCTGGGTTCAAGTTGCACTTTGACACACTGGATAGCTATAGCTTTCTGAGTCTTAGTTTCCCCACCTTAAAATAGGAGTAGTCACACTTGTATCAGTTATCTGACAGAATTATGAGGAAGAATTTTAGAATTTAGCGTGAGAACAACCTGTGAAAGGAGAATTAAAGTAATAGAACAAGAAGCTGTTAGAGTAAGAAGGTATCTCAGAAACCAAGTAGTCCAATTCATATCGAATATGAATCCCATCTGCTTCATGACTAGCCAGGGGTCAACTAGCCTTCTTAAAGACCCATAGTGAAAGAGAACCCATAGTCACTCAAATCAGCCCATAGTGTTTGTGGTTAGCTCTGATTATTCATGGTGTTTTTTTTTTCCTACTATAAGACTATTTTTTTTATTTTTTGATACTTCCACCTACTGCTCCTGGTTCTGGGATCCTCTGGTGCCAAGCAGGACAAGGCTAATTCATCTTCCATTTTGTGGTAAAAAGTACGCCAGTCTTTGAAGGACCACCCTTTCAGGGAGGAGACCAACGGCCGTGCATGGGCTACGCACACCAGTCCGGCTGCTAAGCACTCCACTTCCGGGGTGCAAGCTTAAAAGGCAAGGAGAGAACGGAAGTGAGATCTCTTTTCAGCTCTCCTTGTCTGCTGGCTGCACTGCACACACAGAGGCTGAAGGAGGTTGGACTCGGCCCAGCTTGCCGTAGCAGCACGTGCTTGACTCGGCTCTCCCCCGCAAAGGTGGCCTTGGGTTTTTGGTGAGTTTTATATGGAATATAGACTAAGCTTAGACTTAAGACTATTTTTTTTGTATTTCTACTTTCCTATCCTTCTAATCAACATCACCTTGTAATTTCCAAACAAGAAAAGATCTAACTAGAGACCAGAAGCTTCTTCCATTTACTAGTCTGGGAGATAAATAAGGGAAACAGTTAAAAGGGGAGGTTAATGCTCTAGTATCCAATTTTAAATCTCACAATTTTCCCTAACTAAATACAAAGACCAGGTCTCTACTGTCTTCCACTTCTATACTTGCTATTCTTTGTAAGTCAATATCCCTTTGTAAAAACTAAGTGAGACTTCTGTATCACACAAACCACAAAATGCTGGACTAGGTGTTTTCGCTAATCCCCATGACCTCTCAAACCTCTCCAAAAAAGAAATTATGCACCAAACATAATGCAATTTCATCTGCCTTTATGTTCTAGAACACCAAGAATAAGAAGGTTTAAAAACCCCATGAACTAATGGCTAGTGATACTGAACTCATTCAGTAGCCCAACTCCACTTCCCAGGCTACCAGCAATAAGACCACGCAAGCAAACCCATGGACACAACACAGGCTTAAAACAAAACTCTTTCTTACAACCAGGCCCTCCTCTCTTTCCAGTCCTATGGAAACCCTGACTCCAAGCTACAAAAGTTTTCTGGGCATTAATAGATAGCCTGACCACAGTCCTTCAGGAGAAAAAGTTAGCAGGGGCTGTAACCTGGAAGCACAAGTGCTACACAATTCTGAACTACAAGGGAAAAGAGGCTCGACAAGGGAAAAGAGGCTCTGAAAGCCCAGTGCTAGGACAAAAGAACTGAGGAACAGGAGTGGGAGAAATCACCAGGAAAGGACACCATGTCTCTGTGTGTGCTAAGTCATTCACAGTTGATCATCATTCAATATTTCTGTTACTATGTACAATGTTCTCCTGGTTCTGTTGTCTTCAGTTTGAATCAGTTCATAAAAGGTTTTTCTGAAAGTAATCTGTTTGTCATTTCTTATAAGACAATAGTATTTCATCACAATTAGAGCTGGGAGAACTATTTATTTTTCAGTTGTTTCTGTCATGTCCAAATCTTTGTGACTCCATTTGGGGTTTCCTTGACAAAGATACTGGATTGTTTTACCATTTTCTTCTCCAGCTCATTTTACAGATGAGAAAACTGAGGCAGACAGGGTTAAGTGACTTGCTTAGCATCACACAGTTAGTAAGTCTCTGAAGCTAAATTTGAACTCATGAAAGTGAGTCTTCCTAAATTCCAGCCCATTGCTCTATCCCCTGTGCAATGGTCAAGGGACAGAATCCAGGTACTGGTGTGTGGGAAGAGCAATGGAGCAGAAAGGAGAGGGACAGCCTGTGACATAATCTTAACCCCAATCTGCCTGCTTGTTCTTTCTCCTTTAGGGAGGAGAAAAGCTGAGTTTTCAAGTCCAGGCGTTCCCATGCTCAAGTGACTATGCACTGATGAGCACCCAATTATACTTCCAAGAATGGTTTGGTGGCAATCTCCTAGAAGAGACTTTTTCTGTATCTCCCACCTGCTCTGCCTTCTCCCACCTGAAATTCCTTTTCATTACTTTTTATAGGGTCTGTACTTACTTGGCTTTGTACATGCTGTATTCCTCTTTCTTCCAGACAGAAGGTATGCTCTTTGACTACAAGCATTGTTTTATCTAATAGATACTTAATGCCTTTTTTGGTCAAATTGAATTTGATTCCAGACATTCTGTGATCCAGTGAGAACTGAAGGAATATTCACAAAATATGCCATACCCCCAAATGTCCTATTCTCAAGTCGGCCCATCCTGGTGGCTGGGGTGGCAGAGGTAAGCTTTCACTTAGAAGAGGACATTAAGGAACACAGGAAAAAAAGGTCAGCCCTTTGTGAGATAGAGGGCAAAGGTCATGAATGCTACTGATGCTCACTTTTGTTTCATCAACAGGAATGGCTTTCCATTTGATTTTTGGACTCTCTGTATCCCTTGTTGCTTCCTTTCTCTAAGGCATTCTTTTTCATCCAAGGCTGATTGAAGAGTCAAAATACACTCTCAGCATAATAACCTCACCCTACATTTCACAGCCTTTCTCCTCACATAATTTAATCTTCACAGTGAGACAAACTTCATAAACAATGAAAAAGATTCAGACATGCAGGGACTTGCTCCAGGACACACATCTACTAAGGGTCAGAACCAGGACTTGAACCCAAGTTTCATACCTCTATGTCTAGAGTTCTTTCCCTTGCACCTATCTACTTTAATTGATTATCCAAAAATTAAGACTGAGCCTGGTATGATCACTCTTCTCCCTCCCCAAAATATGGGAACCTCAAGAGTATATCAAGATTATGTCCACTAAAGGGTCTGCTGAGAGATGAAAGAATCCAGGCTCCAAAGACCAAAAAGATTCTATTTTGTTAGGCATGTCTCAACTACTCATTGCCCTCCCAGAGCTTTGAAGCCTGAATCAATCAGTGAATTGGAGTCATTGACAAATAAAGATCCCTTGTCCCTACTGCCAACCCCCAATAATATAATATTTAACTGCTTTTCAAATGCCTGAAGGGCCCTATGGAATTTCATTTAAGGAAACAAAAAATGAGGACAAGAGGAGATAACTTGGCCAATAGAACTGACAAGAGAACACACGGTGGTTTGTTTGGGGGTTTTGTGGGTTTGTTTTTGTTTTTGATTTGGTTTTGTTTTGGTTTTGTTTTGCTTTGTTTTTATTTTTTTTGCAGGGCAATGGGGGTTAAGTGACTTGCCCAGGATCACACAGCTAGTAAGCGTCAAGTGTCTGAGGCCGGATTTGAACTCAGGTCCTCCTGAATCCAGGGCCTATGCTCTATCGACTGCACCACCTACCTGCCCCCGAGGTAGTTTTTTGCCATAGATATGTTTCCAGTTGAAATCCTAAGTATTGGGGCAGACTCGGTGAAGTTCCAAAATCTATGAATCCTTGTCAGACATACAGTTTTTCATTTGGTTTAATAAAAAAGATTAAGTTGGCTGCTCAATTTATCAAAACTCTACCTGCATAAAAGCAGAGGCTTTGTCCAAAGGTTCCAACATCCAAGAGAGCACACTCCTTCCTCCTGATAAGCACAATTCCCAGGCCTCCCTTTACACTTTCCCCAACATGTGTCCCCAAGCTAACACCTTTCAGAACCTACCATACCAGAGTGTGATTTATCCATCAAATCACCACACACACACACACACACACACACACACACACACACACACACACACACCCCATCCCTGACTTTTCTTTAAGGATCTTCAAGTACATCAGATACATAGCATTTCTTCATTTGAACAAGATTCAAGATCTTTCTCTGGTCCTCAAGGGGTATTTTCAGGTAGCTTGTAAATCTAACTCCTGAGCAAGGATAGTAGGGAAAAAGAATTAATAGAAGATTTAATAGCTTTGCTAAATTAGCAAAGAGTGGGATTGGGAGGCAATTTGCAAGGTCCTGGTTACATCCAGCATTGCTGACTTCCCAGGGGATCAGCTCCAGGAAGGGAAAACTCCACTTGACAAGTAAATAATAGAAGTAAAAAAAGAGAAAGAAAAAGAATCTTCAAATCAGAACAGAACTTCTCAATGGCATTTTCTTTTACTTTTTTTCTTCTCTAAGTAAAACACAATGTTTAACATCTAGAGGTCATGTTATATGATTGGCTATTGAATATAATGTCATTTTTCCCACTTTTAATAGAAAAAGATATTGCATCAGAAAAAGGAGAATAAGGATGAGCTGACAAAAGAGGAAGAGGAGGATAAGGAATTGTGAAGAGGGATTTTGGAGCTATAAATAATGCCAGATTCTGAACTTGGGGAGAAATATTGGAAAGAATTTAAGGAGAAATTGAAGAATGGGAAGTAAAGGTACACTCTAGGAAGAGGGTCTGAGGAGGTGAAGAGAGAAGAATGAAAGAAGCATGATTTGTATGGAAACTGAAGAATTCAAAGAAGAAGAAAAGACAAAGAAGGGGGGAAATAGTCGCTGTCCTAAAGAAATATCTATTCTATTGGAATTGTTTAACAGGTAAAAATAATGAGAAAATTTAGGGGGAATGTAGGCCTACTCCCTCAAAGTTTGTGATAGTTAAGAAGAATAGGCATAATTTAAGGTGCATTCTAGATGTGGGGAGAATAGATTTCAAAGGGTTCAAATAAAGGATAGCTGGGATCCCATGAATTAAAATTCTATTTTATGTAATTTCTTATTTTTCAATTAACAAAAATGTTTTCTCTCCCTTCCATGTCCTACACCAATGCAATTCTTGTAACAAATATGCATAGACAGTGGGGCAGCTTGATGGTGCAGTGGATAAAGCACTGGTCCTCGATTCAGGAGGACCTGAGTTCAAGTCCAGCCTCAAACACTTGACACTTACTAGCTGTGTAACCCTGGGTGTCACTTAACACTCATTGCCCTGCAACAATAACAACAAAAACAACAGATATATATGTGTGGGGGGGGTGGGTGTGTGTATACATATATATATATATATATATATATATATATATATATATATATATATATATACAAACACAGATGCACACACATAAACAAAACAAATCCCAGCATTAGTCATGCCCAAAAAGAGATCCTAATCTTGACTCTAAGGCTTTCCACTAGGAATAAAGTTAAAAGGGATTCAAGTTCAAAAGGGGAAGTCAGTCTAGGACAGAGGAGAAGGTCCCAAAATGGAAATCCTGAAGACACAAGAACTAACTTTGATGGGGAGAGAAGGGATGAGAAGGCAAAAGAAATTAACTCAGATGCACAGGAAATCCTCAATAAGAGTAACTGGCACTTATGTAGCACGCTGGGTTAATATCTTATTTAGACCTCATAAAGACCCTTTGAAATAGATATCATTATTACTCCCATTTTACACACAAGGAAATTAAAGCCGAGAGATTAAATGACTCAAGGTAATTTAATTGATGATCCCTAGACAAATATATTTGTTCTTCTCCTTCCATTAAGAAAAAAAACAGTTCACATAAGGAAGGGCTAGCATTTTTACTTTTATGGCAGCTAGGTGATGGAGTACTTAGAGTTATAAACCTAGAAGCAAGACCTGATTTTCGATCCTGCCTCATATACTTACTGTATAACCCTGGATAACTCACATAACTGCCTCAATTTCCTCATCTATAAAATTGGGATGCTAATAGCACCTACTTTATAGAGTTATGAGGATGAAAAGAGATGATATTTATAAAGTCCTTTACTAACCTTAAAGTTCTGCATAAATCCTATTTGCTATTAGAAGTAGTAATGATGTTACAGTCTAATCACACCCACTATATACCACTCCATGACCTTTGACTCAACTTAAAAGTTCCTCAGAGACTATGTTGTATACCATGTCTCTCATCCAATGAATACCACCAGTAGGCTGGTTGGTTGTTGTCCTTCATTTTATTTTTTTTAACATAATTTATTTATGCTCTGATGAAAAATCCATATCTTCATGGATAAATATCCTCCATAGTACCTTTTATTCCTTCTTTTTGGCAGCACCAACACTTGCCTTTGCAGTACCCCTGACTTTCTTCATTCTGTTCTTGAATTCCTTTTGCTGCTTTCTTGATGTTTTTTCTTCTCATACAGGCCATGCCTTTCAAGTCTATGCTTTGGTACATTTTTCTTTGCATAGTCAAGGGAATCATAAATCATGCCAAAGTCTATTGTTTTGCCACCACCAAAATGGGTGCTGAATCCAAAGGCAAAAATGACATCTGGAATTGTCTTGTGCATCTTGGCCAGTTTTTCTCGCATTTCAGTCTTGGACACTGTGGCCTCTCCAGAATGAAGGACTTCTATAACCATCTGTTTACACTGAAGAAGTGTGTTTGTAATGAACTTCCTGATTTTGATGGTTACAGGGTCCTTCATGGCAGTGGCCAGCTCATCGAGTAGCAGGAGAGGAAAAGGGCTGTTGTCCTTCATTTTCAAAAATGACATCACTATGTTAGAGTAAAGTTACAGTGTATCCAACTGTGGCTGATCAGACTAATATAGTTCAGAATGTTCTACCACAGGTTGGGCACAAATAAGCCATGTGACCATTTGGGTCTGGCCTAAATTTGTGCATCTCACATTTCTTTTGAGCTACTTCAATTCTGCTTTGCTCATAGAGCATAGTACCTTCTCTGATGAGGGCACACTATACTGGGTGGTCCTGTGCCAGTGTCTCCCATGTCATGTAATCAATTCCAAAGTCCTTAAGAGAGACCTTGATAGTGTCCTTAAATCACTTTTTCTGACCACTATGTGAGCAATTGCTTTCTGTGAGTTCTTCATAAAATAGTCTTTTAGTCAAGTATACATTTGGCATTCAAAAAACATGGCAAGCCCATTAGAGTTGTGCTCTCTGGAGTAGAATTTGAGTGCTTGGCAGTTTAGATCAAGAGAGTACCTGGGTGGCTGGTATCTTTTCCTGCCAAGTGGTTATCAGAATCTTCCTATGACAATTCAAATGGATGTAATTCAGTTTCCTGGCATGGCACTGGTAAACTGTCCAGGTTCCATAAGCATACAACAGTGAGATCAGCACATCTCCCTAGACCTTCAATAGGGTAGGCAGTCTAATTGGTGGTATTAAAAAAGTGTGTCTTTGTTCCTGGCAGAATACTGGAATTACTGAAGGAGCTTTGCAGTTTCCTAAAGTAAATCCAAGCTGTTGGATTTATAATCTCCAAATTAAATCTGAGCCCAATTCTTGTCCATTTTCAGTGTCTGTCAGAAACAGATAGCTAAATGCTCTCCCACTATGTCCCGACTTATCTTGTAAATCAAATTCCCTTTAGTCATTTGTGTATATAAGTGTATATGTATAAATATTTGTGCACACACACAAATAGATCAGCCCTTTAGACTGTCCATCTAACTTAAACCACAGTCTTTACAGCATGTGCTATTTCATCCAATTGGTTTATTTCCTTGGTTTGCAAATGCTTAGGTAAGACTTTTTTAATGGTTACAGATTTCTTCCAAGAGGCTCCAAAATATCCCAGTGCAGGGTCCAACCAGCACAGTGTCATTCACAAGCAGGAGGCTCCATTCTCTACAACATTGTGTTCTGGAGAAAGCACTGGATTCATTTTTTTAGTCACTAATTTCTTTTTCAGGGGCAGCTAGGTGGCACAGTGGATAAAGCACCAACCCTGGATTCAGGAGGACCTAAGTTCAAATCTGGCCTCAGACACTTAACACTTACTAGTGTGTAATTTAAAATTCTAAATGTTGGTTCTAATCTGTTCCCCCAGTTTTGGGGGAAACTGACTAAAATCACTGATAAAACGAGTTCAGATGTTAAGGATTTATTGAAATATAGAAAGGGAAAGATTGCTAACAGAACTCTTACAACCTCGCAATTCTATCTTTCCTCAGCTCCTCTCTGTCTTTCCCTGCCATCCCCATCAAATTAGGAACCGAAAAGACACAGAGCTCTACATGCAGGCCCTCCTTCCTCCTTCCTGTCCCCTCCTAGAAAATAGGAGGCTCCTCAAGTTGATTTGCTGGTAGCCTTGATAGACAGCACCCATGAGCAAACGTCACTTCCTGACGCCAAGGAAAAGCCACATGGCCTTGTACTCTGTGGCATTCTCTTCATGGTGGAGCTTTCCTATAGTAAGTCTCCAGTAGGTGGTGTCATTCCAATCATTACACTAGCTGTGTGATCCTGAGCAAGTCACTTAACCCTCATTGCCCTGCAAAGAAAAAAAAAGATATCATTAATTTCTCTTGCATTCATAATTCTAACTTATCTAACTGACATTTATTTTACATTTCAAGGTCTGAGGAAAAGGTCGATGTTCAAACCTTAGTAATGGATGGCCTGAATGAAAGTGATTTTCTTCAAGGGGATGGGGAAGATCATTGTTCCTATCTTTGGACAAGATTCAGAAAAGATCATTGCTCTTTGCACATTGTGAACACTTAATATGTTTGTTGAATTTAATTCAATTCAATTCAAAGTGACCTATTCATAAGAAGGAAGAAAGAGACTTATTCCATATTCAAGCAGGAGAAACATTCACACCCGTGTGGGCACTCACTCTCACTCTTAGAATTTGAAATCCAATAACATTTCTTTAGGGAAATTTCAATGTTAGAGAATTAAATTGAAAGTATATTTCATTTCAATTCTCTCCTCTGAGAGCAATGGTGCTTTTGAGATGGATACATGTTCTCTCCCCCTTTAGGAAGCTAAGAAGATTTAGAAATCCCTTAAAGTTCTGTTCATTCCACATTTCTCCCCAGGAAAAGTCATCCATGTTTCCCTGAAGTTATAATTTTTTCTTCCCAAATTGAATCAGTATTTTGAGAAAGGAAATTCAAAGAACTGCTAAATCCTGTTAATAACCTATTAGACACATTAATAATGATGAGAATAAAAGTGAGAATCACTCAGAGAGCTATGCAAAAGAGCATGCAAGGTATGAGCAGGCTGGAATTCCTAATGAAGAAGGAACTGGCAATAACTATCATGAAGGATGGCATCAAAGATATATATGATCAAAAGAGAACATGAGCTAGTCACAGAGAGTGATCCATGTGATCCATGTGCTCCATTGGTGGTTATCAATGAAGTTTAAAGGATATCAAAGAAAGTTAAAGAAGGCCCTGACTCATTGGGCAGACACCATAAGGTAAAGTTTAGGGGGTGGGGAGTCGCATATGGATAAAAGTCATACAGGGTTAGGAGATGTGGATGGGATTTTGTATGCATCATAAAGGAAAAGCTCATTTACATGAGATCACAGATCTATGCACACATTTGAATGTAAAACACAAAACTAAAGTAAATAATCAAAATTCTTATTTCTGATTTACAGTGGAAAACACTAGATGATGCCTAGAGCACTCCATCAGCCCTGGAAAGATATCATGGCATGGTGTCACTGGACTTGGAGTCAAAAAAGCATGGGTTCAAACCTCACCTCAGACCATGTAGAACTGCTGTGTGATCCTGGGTAAGTCATATAGCCTCACTATGCTCCAATTTCTTCATCAGCAAAATAAGCAGATTGAATTTGTAAAACTTCAAAGGTCCCCCTCCATTTCTATCATTATAAATGCCCTGACTTTATTGGGTAGGAACTGTTACACAGTTCAGTATCCCAGAGTGGTACAATTCACATTCCCTGAATCAACTCCATCCTGTCTCAAAAAATGTAAAATTGCATTACAGCTTAGAAATAGAAAGAACCTTAGAGATCATAATGAAAACATATTTCTGGAGAATTTTAAGATTTTGAAAGCATATTTCTCACAAAACCTCTCTGAAATAGAGAGTACAAATATCTTCTCCCTCCATCCTGATAGGAAATGGAAGCTCTAACAATCAGAATGATTGACCCATGATCACACAGCTAACACATTAGTTCAGGTAGGTTTCAAAGTCAATTTCTCAGACTCCAAGTCCAGTAGTCTACCTATTATAACAAGCTCCTAAAATCTAAGTCCCTATCCAGAACTTTGGCTCTGGTCTCACACAGACCAAGTTCCACCTTGGAGTCTTTTCGAGTAACTTGTTACTCTACTTGGGGTTTTAGCTTGAAAACAGTGGTTGTTTTCTATTTGCCTCCACCCAGGATTTTGCCTAGAAAAATCAATATCTAACTTATGATGTCTCCCTCACAATTTTAACTCGCATGAAGCTTTCAGGATGATAAAATATTGAATATAGAATAAGCCTTATTTAGAGCATCAGAAAATAGTAAAGTTTCAAATCTAAGTCTATCAACAATTAAGACAGTTTAATTTTCTACTCTGGTGTTCCTGTGTCTTTTGAAAGGACATAAATAATTCTCCAAATGTCTTGTTTTACCCTGGATTTCTTCATAAGGATAAACACTTGGGTTTTCCAAGCAGTATATCAACACTCCTTTTATATGGACTTCTGCCATATGTGATAATCTTATAATCTTGAAGGTATTCTCTCTCCTCCTCCACCTCTAGAATTCCATGGATCAACTCAAGCATCACCTCCTATAAGAGACATTTCCTGTTCCCTCCACCTCTACTATTAGCCTCCCAATAATGATACATTAGCTGCATTTTTGTGGGCCAGTGAGGGTTAAGTGAATTGCCTAGCATCACACAGCTAGTAAGTGTCAAGTGTGTGAGGCTGGATTTGAACTTAGGTCCTCCTGAATCCAGGGCTGGTGCTTTATCTAATGTGTCACCTAGCTGTCCCCAGCTGCATTTTTAATTATCCATATACATGCTATAGTCTTCAGGAATAAATCATTCAGTAAGTCATTATTGAGAATCTATGGTATGTTGGTCAGTGTGCTGAACATGGGATGCAAAAACAAAAGTGAAATAATATGTGAACATAAAAGTAAATATGGGGGCAGCTAGGTGGTGCAGTGGATAAAATACTGACCCTGGAGTCAGGAGGACCTGAGTTCAAATCTGACCTCAGACACTTGACACGTACTAGCTATGTGACCCTGGGCAAGTCACTTAACCCTTATTGCCCAACCAAAAAAAAAAAAGAAAAAAAGGAAATAGAGTGAGTGAAAATAATAGTATTTATTGTATGGAGACAAGATCTGTAAAAGGCTTGAAGGGACAAATGGAGGAATTTCTATGTAAGCTTCATGGTAACTGGGACCCACTGAGCAAGGGAATGACTTAGACATACGTTTTAGGAATCCACACAGAAGGATGACTTGCCAAAGAGATATATTTGAGGGGTGGTGACCAATTAACACAAGAGATGATTAGGGGTGAGACAAGTATGGTATCCATGTGACTAGGGAAAATGGGACAGTTGTGAGAGATGTGGAAGAGGGAGAATTAACAAGATTTGGAAGCCAGTTAGACATGAGTAAAATTGAAGAGTCAAAAATAACTTTGAGGTCACCAAATTTGATGCCTAGAAAGATGGTGTTGCCTGAACAGAAAGAAAAAAGCTAAAAAGAGAGAAAAGATTTGGAAGAAACATCATTAGTTCTATTTTGAACATACTGATTTTGAGATACAGAACTTTTAATGGCAAATGTTCAATAAGCGGTTGTCCAATAAACAGGTCCAACCATGTCACTCCCCAACCCCCAATTCAACAAACTCCAATAGCTCCCTGTTGCTTCCAGGAGCAAAAATAAAATTCTTTCCAACCTAGCCTCCTCCTACCTCTCCAGTCTCATACCTTAATCTCCAACATATACTCTCTGATCCAGTGACACTGACCTCTTGGTTATTCCACAAACAAGACACTCCATCTCTCAATCCCAGGCATTCTTTCTGGATAACCCACATGCCTTGAATGCTCTCTTTCCTCTGCTCTGACCACCTGGCTTTCTTTAGTCCCAACTAAAATCCCATATCTCAAGGCAATTCTCCTCATTTCTTCTTAATTTCAGTGCCTCCCTTTTGTTAATGATCACCTATTTATACTGAATATAGCTTTATTTCTATAGATTTGTTTGCATGTTTTCTCCCCCCATTAGATTGAAAGATCCTTGAGAGAAGAGACTATCTTATGCCTCTTTTTGTCTCCCCAACACTTAGCCTGGCACACAGTAAGAATTTACTAAATTTTTTTTTTTTTTTAGTGAGGCAATTGGGGTTAAGTGACTTGCCCAGGGTCACACAGCTAGTTAAGTGTTAAGTGTTTGAGGCCGCATTTGAACTCAGGTACTCCTGACTCCAGGGCTGGTGCTCTTATCCACTGCGCCACCTAGCTGCCCAAAAGTTTATTGATGATTAAGGATGATGATGATGATGGGAGTTTAAGTCAAGAGAGGGAGGCTGCATATATAGTCAATCAATAGACATTTATTAGTTGCCTACTCTATGCCAAGAACTCTGCTAAGCACTGGGAATAGAACAAAAAGTAAAAAAAAAAATTATCCCTGTTCTCAAGACACTCACAGTCTAATGAAAGAGACAATATGCAAAAAGCTTTGTACAAATGAGCTATAGACAAGATAAATTGAAGATGATCAACAGATTATATATGTACATACAGATATAGATGTTATAGAGATAGACATAGACATAGACATAGACATAGACATAGACATAGACATAGACATAGACATAGACATAGACATAGACATAGACATAGACATAGACATAGACATAGACATGGGCATAGACATGGGCATAGACATAGACATAGACATAGACATAGACATAGACATAGACATAGACATAGACATAGACATAGACAGACATAGACATAGACATAGACATAGACATAGACATAGACATAGACATAGACATAGACATGGGCATAGACATAGACATAGACATAGACATAGACATAGACATAGACATAGACATAGACATAGACATAGACATAGACATAGACATGGACATAGACATGGACATAGACATAGACATAGACATAGACATAGACATAGACATAGACATAGACATGGGCATAGACATGGGCATAGACATGGGCATAGACATAGGCATAGACATAGACATAGACATAGACATAGACATAGACATAGACATAGACATAGACATAGACATAGACATAGACATAGACATAGACATAGACATAGACATAGACATAGACATAGACATAGACATAGACATATGGGAGTCATCTACATAAATGACAACTGATTTCCTGGGAGATAATGAGTTAAATGAGGTGGGGATGGTCAGAGAAAGAAAGGAGTCCAGGATAAAGTACATGGAATACATCAGTATGGTTAAAGGGTGGGAAAAAGATAATGAAACCAAGAAAAACACTGAAGAATGAGAAGACAGGTGAAAGGAGGACAAGAAAAAGCAGTGTCACAAAAACCCATAGAGTCAAAGGTTTCCCTTAGGGGAGAGTAGACATGTAACATCTAATTCAAGAAGGACAAAGACTGAGAAAAGATCATTAGATCTGGAGACTGTAAACAATTAATTGTTATTTGAGGTTTTTATGACCCCATCTTTTGGCTAGAATTTGAAAGAAAAACCTTGGAGTGCACTGGCCTGGGGCTCCGCAAACCGCACGGTGCTCCACCCATTGGTTGTAGCCTTTGCCATGGCGCTGGCACCTCACATCATCACCACTTGCAGACGCCTACATGGGCCTGGAAAATTAAAATGATTGGAAGCCTAGTGAGGGCAGTCATGTGACTATCAGAGCAGCCAGCCAATTGGCTGGGGGCTATGTGGGGTGTGCTGGGAAGAAGGGGTTTTTTTCTGGCATTCTAGCTAGAAGCTGGAAGGCGCTGGACTAAGCTGCTGTGTATTCTCAGGTTTCATAATTTCCCTTTCCCCATTTTATTTCCTTTCCCTTGATCCTACTGATCCTGTGTGTGTGTGTGTGTGTGTGTGTGTGTGTGTGTGTGTGTGTGTGTGTTTAAGTTCATTCTTGTTAAAATAAATCCTGCTCTGTTTTGAGGGAGGCTGCCGGTCTCTTTCCTTGCCCAATATTGTGGTGAGCTGCTTAGCTAACACTACCCAATTAAAAACTGGTCCCCACAAGAGTAGGAGCCATTGATCCTTTTGGAGAGAGAATTTTCAATTGAGTGATGAGGTCAGAAACCAGATTCTGAGGGTCAAAAAGTGAAAGAAGTTGAGATCACTAGGGCAGACAGACTTTTGGGGACGTTGTGAAAGGAAAAGAAAATATAAGATGATAGCTTGAGGAAATGGTAGGATCAAGTAAATGTTTTGCTATTTTGTTCTATTTGTTTTTATAAGGGAAGGTGGGATGATCTTAGCACATTTGTGATCATCAGGAAAAGAGTCAGGAGATAGGGAATGATTGACAATTAAAGAGATAGTGGGGCTAGCTGAGGGGGCAATCTGCCACAAAATAAAACTTGAGGAAAGGGAATATTTCTTTATCTTATCTCCCGGAGCCTAACACAAATCCTGGTATATAGTAAGCTTTTAATAAATGTTGAATGAAGTTCAATGTATTCAAAAAATCAACCCTTGGCTCCAGCATCTCCATAGCCTCATTTGGCTCATAGGTTGGCTTAAAATCAGCAGATTTGGAGTCATCAATTTCACCTCTCAATGACCTGGCCATCACCAGGAGTTTTATTAGTATAGAGAAGAACCAATTTCATTGTTAAATCAGAAAGGACCTATCTGAGCCATCTTCCCTCTACTATCTCCCTGCCGCATCCATCAATTGAAACATGAAGCCATTGGCAGGCGAATGTAATTGAAGAGATGTTACAATGGTTGTTGACAAGGTGCCAGTGCCCACATTACTGAAGTCATAACTCATGCAAAACAAAGGGCTTTCTCAGTCCTGCCTAAACATGATTGAGCCAAATGTTTCCATTAGGGGGCCCAACTCTGTCACTGCTCAGACTGTCAGGGGAAGGAGAATTTTTCTAGCATGATCATGAATTGGGCATTCTGGGGACAGTGCATAGTTTGTTCAGTTTGGGGTTACCCGGGAAAGGATGAATTGGCAGACCCTGGTGCATAGTAGGCTCCTCACATCACAGAAGAAGGTGAACCCTAAAAGAGAACATATATGCATATCCAAAAGCCTTGGGTTCCAATCTTGCCTCTAACATTCATAAGGTGTGTGACCTTGAATTTCTTTAAACTTCAGTCACCTGATAGTGACACCAGTTTTACCTAGGTACCTAGCAATTTTCTATTAAGGCACATTTATTCCTCCCAAACTAAATTATTCTTGCCAGTTTTCAGAGATACGTTAGTATGCTTTTGTTGTAGAAATGGATACTGACTATATCTTGGATGGGCAAAGGAAGAAGTGGAACTGGGAAAGATGAGCATGGCTCACCCTGGAGCCCTTCATGAAATGGTGGTATGAAATCACCCCCAAATATATCCTAAGTTGAGTATATCCATGTGTGCTTTCCATTCGTGTATCAGCAAGGTAAAGATCATGTGGTTAAGACATGCCAGTAGGGCAACTAGGCAATGTAGTGGATAAAACACCAGCCCTCGATTCAGGAGAACCTGAGTTCAAATCTGGCCTCAGACATTTGACATTTGCTCTGTGACCCTGGGCAAGTGACTTAACCCTCATTACCCCACAAAAAAAAGAAAAGAAAGAAAGAAAGACATGTCAGTAACTATGCATCATGAAAAAGTCTGTGAGTCCTAAAGATGTCTCTATTTAGTTGTCTACGTAGGGTTCAAAGGAAATGGTGCCCTTGCAAACTTTAAAGCATCATGTTAATGTCAGTGTTATTGACACTGCTTAGAGTGGGAAGGTTAGTAATTTCAGAGTCAATTGCAGGGGCCCAAAAGAAAATGGAGGAGGACAACAGGGCTGATTATCACAAGAAGAATGATTGAGTTCTGCAAATAGAGGATAGAAATATTGACCATGGAGATCCAAAAAGGCAGAAAAAGAAAGTGAGGTCAAGAGCCCAGAACATGGTATTAGGGCAAGGTTCCTGAAACATGTGCATCCAAAATTAGAGAGATAGAGACAGACAGATGGACAGACAGAAAGATGGATGGATAGATTAGACAGAGATAGATAGATAAATAGATAGACAGGTAGATAGACAGACAGATCAATAGAAATAGGGAGGTAGGTCAATCGGTTGGGTAGGTAGGTAGATGACAAAGTATTTCAAGGGGGAAGGCTAATGATAAGGATTCGAAGAAGTCTAGAGGGAATGGAACTGGAAGTGATCATGGCTCACCCTGGGCCCCTTTATGAAATTGTGGTCTGAAATCACCCCTAAATATATCCTAAGTTGAGAACATCATTCCAAGCCACATCTCAGCTGCAGGACTGGGAGGAAGTTGTTTTCCCTCATTGGGCTCCAGTCTCCTCATTTTCCTAGGTGCTTCAGATCCCATCCAGATGGACCTTTTGTGATAAGACTCTTAGATTCTCTTGGGACAGTGGAAAGGGCACAAGACTCAGAGTTAGAAAATTTTCTCATCTACAACTGCTGCTATTTTGGCAAGTCAGAGTTCTGGATTTAGAGACACAACTTCTGGATTAAAATCTTCCCTCTGGGGCAGCTAGGTGGTACAGTGGATAAAGCACCGGCCCTGGATTCAGGAGTACCTGAGTTCAAATCCAGCCTCAGACACTTGACAGTTACTAGCTGTGTGACCCTGAGCAAGTCACTTAACCCTCATTGCCCCACAAAAAAATAATAAATCTTGCCTCTAACATTTACCACTCATGTAAGCTTGACCAAATAACAATCACTATGGTCCTCAGTTTCCTCATCTGTCAAATGATGGAGTTGGATTAGATAGCCTTCAAGGTCCCTTCTAGCATCCCATTTTTCTTTGATTCTATTGATTCAGTGACCCAAAATCCCACTTGGAAACTCTAATGCTTGTTTGTTGGCTACCATACTTCCTTTTGTTCTCTATGATCTTTCTCTGAGGCCAACTCCCCAGTATGACAATTGTTTTCTGTATCAGAAACAGCTTGGAGCTTGGAGCTTGGAGCAAAATAGTGAAAAAGGTCGAAGACTTAAGTTTAAACTAGAGCCTAAGATAACAATAGGGGCAGCTAGGACGTTGTTCAGTGGATAGAGCACTGGCCCTGAAGTTGGGAAGACCTGAGTTCAAATCTCACCTCAGCACTTATTAGCTGTATGACCCTGGGCAAGTCACTTAACCCCAATTTCCTTCAAGATTGGAAACCATCTCCAGTCTTCCTGATGTATATCTTGCCACAGGACCAAGATGGCTCTGGAAGAGTGAGGATGGTGACTTTGCACAGCTCTCCTTCACTTAAATCTAATTTACTTCAAGTCACAACATCACCTCCCACTTCCATTGTCCTCTTGGAGAATGAAGGACAAACAATGACAACAAGGTAACAAAAGAGAGGGAGGGAGAGAAGGAATGAGAGAAGGATGGAGGAATGGAGAGGGAGAGAGAAAGAGACAGCGAAAAACAGCAACAGACTAAGAGAAGACAATTACAGTGACAGAGATAGAAAGCAATTGAGACAGGAGAGAGATGAGGTAGAAGAGGGGACAGAGGGCAGCACAATATAATAAAATCAGGAGAAACAAGAGCTTGGGGAAATCAAATGGGTTGAGGACACAGTGGAATCAAAGGTAAAGAGTTTAGACTCACTAATCTCTTGAATTCTAACTAAATCTGTGAGCTAATGAACCTTCTAATGTGACTCTCCAAACACAGGAGAAACTGCTCTTTCCATCACAGATATACTGTCCTCATCACTTGCCGGGACTTGTAGTCTTTTCAACTTTCTAGAAACTAAAAGGATTTGTGTTCTTCAAGTAAAACCTCCAAAAAACGAGGTCACTTTCCAAACCAGAGAGAAACTGGAGGAAAACTTTAGTGAAAGGTCAGCATGACATTCTGTTCATGGTGATCCAGGTCAGACTACCTGTTCTACTCCTTAATGGGAGAGAGAAAAGGAGAGGGATAGAGAGGGAAGGTCAGGGGAGAGGAGGGGAGGATAGGTGAAGGGAGGAGAAAGGACATCTTGATCCCAATTCTCACCTGGGTCATTCTCAATGTAGTAGGAAGAAATCTGAGACAAGTTTAAATTCTTGCCTTGCAAAGCATATGATTCCCAAAAGGCAAATGAATAATCATAGGTTATAAGATCATAGGATTTTAAAATTAGAAGGTAATTTAGAGGGTCCATGGATACAGAGGCCCAGAGATGGGAAGTGACCTGCCCAAGGTACCAGTTACTGACAAAGCTGAGAAAAGAACCCAGGTGTCCTGGCCCCCAAACCTTTCTATTATACCATACATCCTTTTGGTCCTTCTCAGATGTGGAAACTTTCCAAACATCTAGCAGAGGTGCCTTACCAATCTTTGGATAAATAAAACATTTTAGTATTACCATTTACCTACTTAATCAGCTCTTATAAAAGGCAATTACAGAATAGTTCATGCAAGTCACTTATAATCCCTTAGTTTTGTAGCAGGCTTTAAAATTTTTGGCTCCTTCTCTTGCATAGCCTGACTCCCAAAAAGGGTCATCAATACTCATTGCTTCAATTTCCTCACCTTCCAACCATGTTTCAGACTCTTACTAGATTCTGCCTTCTGACCCAACTACTTGCCTAAAACTGCTCTCTCCAAGGTTACCAATGATGCTTGATGGCAATGGATCCTTTTCATCCACTTGACCTATTTACCAATTAATCATGTTTTGCACCATTGTCCTCTTGGACAGTTTCTCTTCCCTTAGCTCCTGGGACTCTTTTCCCTTCATTTTCTTCTTCCCTGTGATGATGTTTTTTCTGATCTTCTCAGGTGCTACCTTCCTCCTCCCCCAGAATTTCCCTATATTTATTTTGTTATATTTGGGGCAATCTTTCATGTGTACATTATTTCCCACAGCAAAATGCAAGGTCTTTTATTTTTTAAGTTTTTAATTTTTATTTTTGTGGGGCAATGAGGGTGAAGTGACTTCCCAGGGTCACACAGCTAGTAAGTGTCAAGTGTCTGTGGCAGGATTTGAACTCAGGTCCTCCTGAATCCAGGGTTTTATCCACTGCTCTACCTAGCTGCCCCCTCCCACCTTATTTCTTACAATCCCTGTCTTCCCTCAAGGCTCAGAAAAGTCAACTCCTAGAAGACCCACACATGTTCTCCTATGCCAAAAATCTTATATTGAATTATATACATACATATATATATATACACACATAGACAAATATACATGTGTATTGTGTATTGTATAGACCTATATGTATGCATGCTCTTTCTCCCAATTCAATATAAAATCCCTGAAGTCAGGGACTCTTTCATTTCTATATTTCTATTTCTAGTCTCTAGCACAGTTCTTGATACATAGTAAGGGCATAATAAATGCTTTTGAATTGATTATTAACCACTTAAAAGCTTCTTGAAAGGGAGAACTATTTCATTTCTGTATTTTTATCACCAGCACTTAACATAATGCCTTGGATATAGCAGGTGTTTAAAATGAGATGTTTGAAAGGTTGTTGATATCTGTTGTTCACTCAGCAACATAAATGGCTCCTTGGATTTCAAGTCTTCTAAACAAAAGGCTACTTTTCTGCCGATGGAGTTTCTTTGGATTTGTCTTAATTTTCCACTTTGCTCTGATGGGAAAGCTTCAGGATTTAACAAAAAAACTGGAGCTGTTCATTAGACATTTGAGGCTGATTTTTGTCATTTGGAGAGATTATCCATATGATGGGTCCAATCCAGTGGAAAAGTGCATCTAGTTAGGTGATGCATTTCCCAAAGAATAATATCATAATAAATTCAAAATAAATCAACAGAGTGATTTGATCGGCAAGAAAAAAATGTGTGACTCTTGCATTAAGAGAAATATGAGGTTTAGGAATAAGTTGGTGACTGGTCCATTCCACATGTTAGGAAGGGCATCAATAAGCTAGAGATTGTTCCCAAGAAGGTGAATCATACTATTCATTGGTCTCAAGTACATGTCATATGTCGATTAATTGAAGAAGCTGAGGAATTTTAACCTATAAAAGATAAGACTTGGTGAGGGTTATAAAAGCTGCCTTCAATTATTTCAAAGGCTACCAAAGGGCACAAAAGAGGGTTTAGAGTTATTCTATTTCTTCTCACTGGGTTGTTGTTGTTTGTCTTTCATTCTCAAAGAGGACCATGACATTGGGAGATGATGTCATAACTTGCAGTGAATTGGATTTAAGTGAGGCATGGATGTGAAAAGTCCCCAGCCTCACTCTTTTCTCCAGAGATATCTGGGTCCAGTGGCAAGATATATTATCAGGAGGATTAGAGGTTGCCTTGGATATTTAAGACAACTGGGGTTAAGCAACTTGCCCAAGGACACACAGTTAGTGTCAAGTATCTGAGGCCAGATTTGAACTCACGTCTTCCTGATTCCAGTGCCAGTGCTCTATCCACTGTGCCACGTAGCTGCCCCTTTCTCACTGGGTACAAATCAGATCAAGAAGTAGAATTTTGTCATTGTTCAGTCATTTCAGTCATGTCCCACTCTTTGTGACCCTTTGTGGGGTTTTCTTGACAAAGATACTTAGAGTGGTTTGGCATTTCCTTCTCCAGTTCATTTTACAGATGAGTAAACTAAGGCAAACAAGGTTATATGACTTGCTCAGGGTCACACAGCTAATGTCTGAAGACATATTTAAATTCCAGTCTTCCTGATTCCAGGTACAGAGTTCTGTTCACTGAGCCACCTAATTGACCTTTAGAACTTGCCAATGACTAAATTAAGGATTGCCTTAAGGAAAATATATTAAAAATTGAAGTAATAAAAATGTGAAATGGGCTGCCTCAGGAGGTGTTGGGCTGCTCTTGGCACAGGAGAGGACTTGGGGCAAGGATTTCACACCTCTTTTACCTGAACAAGGTTTACCTCTGCAGGACTGACCTACCTGCACCAATTTAATTCTATTCATAAGAATTTCCTGGCACTAGGAATAAAAAGAAAATAATGAAAACATTTCTTGTCTTCAGGGAATGATATTCTAAAGGGAGTGGGTAAGAAATTACATTTTATGGATATTTGAAAATACATAGATAAGAGACAGACAGACAGACATAGGGGAAATAGGTGGTGGGGGTCCTTAGGTATTCCTCTGTAAAGAATTATACTCTTGCACATAGTTCTATTAGAATTAAAATGTTCTTTTATTGGGGCACTAGAGAAAATGACCAAGAGGGGAGTAAAAACCTTAACCTCAAAGGGAAGAGATGGCTTAGAGACATCTTTCTCCTCCCAGAATGGAAGGGAGGCCAAAGCTTTTATAAAGAATAGATGGGGAGTGAAAGGGGGGTGGGGGAGGATCTGGACCAAGCTGGGGTGTCTACGTGTGACTGTGTGTGTGAGAGTGTGTGTCTTGCCTGGTGACCTAAGAGAGGGAGTCCTAGGACATTTGAGGGGAAAGCTCCCTAAACTTTACAACCCACCTTCCCTCCACCCCAGGCCCCTCCCAGTTTCCCCAGTGCCTGCTGCTTCCTGGTCCCAGTCGCAGCCATGGCCGAAGAGCAGACACCGGTCGAGTTGTTCGTCAAGGCCAGCAGTGATGGTGCCAAGATTGGGAACTGCCCCTTCTCTCAAAGACTTTTCATGGTACTCTGACTTAAGGGTGTCACCTTCAATGTCACCACTGTAGACACCAAGAGGAGAACCGAGACAGTAGAGAAGTTGTGTCCTAGAGGTCAGCTCCCATTTTTACTGTATGGCAATGAAGTATACACAGAAACTAACAAGATTGAAGAGTTTCTGGAGAAGGTGCTGAGTCCTCCTAGGTGCCCCAAGTTGGCAGCAAAGAACCCAGAATCTAATGCAGCTGGCCTAGATGTCCTCACCAAATTTTCTGCCTACATAGAGAATTCAAACCCAGCACTCGATGCCAACTTGGAGAAGGGGCTGTTGAAAGCCCTGAAGGTTCTAGACAACTATCTGACATCACCACTTCCTGAGGAGATTGATGAGACAAGTGCAGGAGATGAGGGTGTCTCCCACAGAAAGTTTCTGGATGGTGATGAGCTTACATTGGCCGATTGCAACCTACTGCCCAAGCTTCACATTTTACAGGTTGTATGTAAGACATATAGGAGATTTTCTATCCCAGAAGAATTTGAGGGGTGCAAAGATATCTGCACAATGCTTATGCCAGAGAGGAATTTGCCTCTACCTGTCCAGATGCTGAGGAGATAGAGCTAACCTAAGAGCTCATAGCCAAAGCCCTATAGTAGCCATGGACAGAGCTTCTTTCCTCCCCTCCCCTTCTTCTTTACCAAATGGCTTCATAAGGCTACCCAATGAACACATTTCAAGATGGCTGCTCATCCCAGAATTTTGAAATAAAATACAGAAGGACAGGGAAGGTTGTTGGGAGGCAGGATGGGAAGGAAAATGAATTTGTTTTTTTAAGGGGATAGGATGAAAATATTTCAATAATAAAACCATTAAAATAAAAAAAAGAATAGACAATGGAAAGTTACTTTTGGGGGTAAGGTGTGAAAAGCTTGAATGAATAGAAGGCTGGGAAAAGCTTGAATGAGGGGTGGTAGTCCTGACGTCTGGAGTTATCTCTGTCCCTAGGCAGGTGCTGCTCAAGTAGTAGCCATACCTAATGGACTTATCTCCCCTTACTTCTTAGGTGTGTGGTCCTTCATTTAGTATTCCTTCTCGAGGAGAAAACTTCTGAGTTATCCCATAATTTATACTAATATGCTAATTTAACCCCATGTCAATAGCTAGCTAGTTAGCTGACAGATAGATAGATAGATAGATAGATAGATAGATAGATAGATAGATAGACAGATAGATAGACAGATATGCAAAATAATGGCAGGGAAAGCATTAATAGCAGGGAATAACTAAAATGTCTCATTTAGGACATTGCACTTCAACTGACCCTTCAGTGTCAGTAGGCATTCCAAGAGGCAGAGGTGAGGAGCAAGAAAGATCTCTGCATTGGTTATTATCTATGCAAAAGTAAGAAGGGAGATGAAATGTGGTGTGAAAACAATGGCAAGTAGGCTAGTTTGACTAGAGGGTGGACAAATTACAAAAAGTTTAAATGCCAAAGAGAGGAGTTGGTACTTTATCTAGATACAATGGGAAGTCACTGAAGGTTCTTCAGTAGGGGCCTGATGAGGACAGCTGATGCTATAGGAATATCAGTTTGGCATTCGTGTCGAGGGTATATAGAAGGTGGGAAAGAATGGAGGATGGAGGAAGGGTATGGACACCCCTGGATAGGAAGTTTAAGAATCCCTTCAAATCAGCAAATGAAGAAAGAAATTCAGCTTTTCCATGGATTTGGATTTTAAAAGTTTTTGCTACCATCTGAGGGAGAGAGTAAGGAAGGGAGATAGAAAATTTAGAACTTTAAATTTTTAATGAATGTTAAAATTTCTCTTTCTCTGTAATTAGAATAAATAAAATACTCTTTGTAAAAAGTTATTTTTTTGCTGCTAAGCTCTCTGATCTCTCTCTCTCTCTCTCTCTCTCTCTCTCTCTCTCTCTCTCTCTCTCTCTCTCTCTCTCTCTCCCTCTCTCTCTGATAAGCAGGTGCTTGAAATGCAAACTAAGGCTCATTGAAACTCCAGCTCATCTTTGTCCAACAACACTTAAGGAAATAAATTGGCATAAGAAAAGATTGAGGCTCATCAAATTGCATATATTTCCAGATTATGCCACAGTCATCAAGTTTAATGTCCTAGATATAACTCAAGTTCTCTCCCTTGGCAGATGTAGGATAGACCACTCAGGCAATGAGTTCACATCATCACAGAATCTTTGAGTTGGAAGGAACCTTAACAGCCATCTAGTCTATCCCATACCTGAAGAAAACTTTATTATGTTCTCAACAAGTGACCATCCAACATCTACAGAAGGGGAAACCCATTACTTCCCTAGGGAGCTTATTCTGCTCTAATTGTTCCAAGTCTTGTTTTGTTTTGTTTTCCCTGACCTCAAGTCATCATCATATTTATCATCAACAGTGTGTCATCATCATCAATGATAATTTTTATTCATGTAAGTACTTCCATATGGACTGCTAGGTGGTGTAATGGATAGAGCACGGGACTTGGAATAAGGAAGACGCCTCTTCATGAGTTCAAATCTGGCCTTAGATGCTTTCTAACTGTGTGACCCCAAGGAAGTAAGCTAACCCAACTTGCCTCAGTTTCCTCATCTGTAAAATTATCTGGAGAAACTATTCAGCCAATTACCCCGATATCTTTGCCAAGAGAACCCCAATTGGGGTGACAAAGAGTCTCACCTCACCCCCAAAAGATTTAATAAAAAATGGCATACATTATCTTGTTTGTTACTCACTAAAAATCCTGTAAGGTAGGTACTATTATTATTCCCATTTTACAGATGCTAAAACTGAAATTGAGAGGTTAAGTGACTTGCCCAGGGTCATTGTTGCACATCCTTAGTTCTCAAAGAGTCCCAATGACATCAGGAGGGTGATGTCTTGACTTGCAAGTGAATTGGATTTAAGTGAGGCAGGGCTATGTAGTCATTGGCCTCACTCTCTCCTCCAGAGTCATTGGGGTCCAGTACTAAGACAAAGGTCAGGATAACTGGTGCTACCCCCAAATACAGAGGGAGACCTTGGCCTTCTTGAGCTAAGATCTTTCTCATGTCCCAGTTTGTCTAAGGCAACATCCATTCAATGACTAAAAAAAAGGTAGGTAAGAATTGAGGTAAAAGATGGCCTAGTTTCCCTATCCCAAAGGGTCAGTCTGGGAGGGGAAGATCCTCAGACTTTCTGGCCAGAAAAGAAACAATTGCTAGTTACCTACCCAGGATCACACAACAGGTAAAGACCCAATGCAGTGTTTGAACTATGGGGACCAATTTTTAATTGGGGAGTGTTAGCTAAGCGGCTCGCTGCAATATTGGGGCAAGGAAGGAGACCAGCAGCCTCCCTCAAAACAGAACAGGATTTATTTTAACAAGAATGAACTTTAAAAAAAAACACAAACAGGATCAGCAGGATCAAGGGAAAGGAAATAAAATGGGGAAAGGGTAATTATAGAACCTGAAAAATACCACTGCCCAGGAATCAGCTGAAAATACACAACAGAACTCCTGTCGCCTTCCAGCTTCCAGCCAGAATGGTGAATTCTCCTCCCCATTCCCAGAAGCCCCACACAGCCCCCAGCCAATTGACCGGCCGCTCTGAAAGTCACATGACTGCCCTCACTAGGCTTCCAATCATTATCATTTTGCCAGGCCTATGTGGGCGTTGGCAAGTGGTGATGACATGAGGTGCCAGTGCCATGGCAATGGCTACAACCAGTGGGTGGAGCACCATGCAGTTTGAGGATCCCCAGGCCAGTGTGCGCCAAGGCAAAAAAACCTCAAATAACAATTAATTCTTTACAGAACTCAAATCTTCTTGACTCCAAATCCAGTACTTTATTACTCTCACTGCCTAGCTGCAATTTCCTCATTACTAGTCCTTCTGTCATCTAGGATCAAGGAGAACAAGCTTAGTCCTTCTAGACACTTATAGCTAGTTATTATGTTCCCCCTGAGTCTGCTCTTCTCCTGGTTAAACATCCCTTATTCCTTCAACTAATCCTCACTTGTCATGGGCTCAATGCTCTTTAACATTCCAGTTCCTTTCTCTGATATGTACCCAGTTTATCGATTTCCTTTCTTAGATCTGGCCCCCAGAACTGACCACAATATTCTATATGTTGCCTGCTCACCTGCTCAGACTAGATGGCAGCAAGACTATCACGTTGCCCGTTCTGGAAAGCATTCTTCTCCTGATGCATCCCAGTGTCCTATTACCCCCCAATAGCTGCCAAATGAAACTGTTGATTCATTTCTCTCTACTTCAGGGAAAATGCCCGGTAAATACTAGGTGTTATTTTAGACTCCAGCCTGAATCAGCATCGACCTTGATCTGTCAGGAGATTGGTTCTGAGACCTTAAGTGCCAGCAACGGGGTGATGGAAAGAGAAGTAATCTTGGAATCAAGAGAACTGGCTTGAATGGAAGGCCCTTTGCCATCCTTGTCACCCTCCTTTGGAACGCTCGCCAGCCAATCAGATCCCTTCCTACACTCTGATGCTTAGCCTTGGATACAATCATGCAGCTAGAGTTTTATTAGCCTAAACGGATCTATCACCACTTCTAATTTCTCAACACTCTGCCTTGCTTAATGATGACATTAGAAGAACTCCAAGTACCATGCCTCCAAACAGTCAGTAATTGAGAAGGCATTGTTGTGGTTGTGGTTGTGTTCTTGTGGTTTTAAATACTCAGTTCTCAGTTCTATGAATATGGGTTTTTGACTGTGGAAAGAGCATTCCCATCCCCCCCAGGGCCCACTTTGTTTCCAGGTGTGTTGTCAGTGGGTGCAGAGAGAATGCACACTGATTTCAGTATTAATATAGGCAGAGCATAACAAGGAAGGAAAATCTGCAGGGATTATCATGTCTTGCATCACAGAGTTATTAAAAGCATTGTGATTGACACAATGCCTTATGCCTAGCATCACTGGGAATGAGTCCTTTCACTCAAATTGATTTTCCAGATAACTAAAACTTAATTGTAATTATGTGTAGATAGTGGTGGACTTGGAATTAAGAAGACCTAGGTTCAAACCCTGTCTCAAACTGTTATTAAATGTATAACCCTAGACAAGTCACTTAACCTCTCTGCCTCAGTTTCCTCATCAGTAAAATGAGAATAATGATATCACGTACCTCACAAGGCTGTTGCGAAGATCAAATGAGGTAGCATATGCAAAGTCCTCTGCAAACCATAAAGTGTGATATAAATGCTATTATAATTATCATAATGCCTCCCATGTGCATAGTGTCAAGTCAGCAAGTCTTTATGAAATGCTTGCTATGTGCAAGTCCTATGCTAAGAACTGGGGGACAGAAGGAAAGAGTCTGTGTCCTCAAGGAGCTCACATACTAATGGGGGACAAATATATATATATATATATATATATATATATATATATATATATATACACATATACATATATATGTAAAATATACATAAAATAAAAATACACATAAGGTATATTGAAAGTGGATAAAATGTGAACTAAGAGGGGAATATACCTGCAGCAAATAAAAGATCTCCCTTTGCAGAAGCCAGGATTTGGGCCAAGTACTGAAGGAATCCAGTAGGTAAAGATGACGAGGCAAGGCATTCCAGGAGAGGAGATGACCTATCAAAAGGCACAGAAATAGCAGATGGGGTGCTGTGGAGAACAGTAAAAAGACCAGTGTTTCAGGATCATAAAGGATGAGAAAACTGGATCGATGGGAAGATCTTTAAATGCCAACAGAAGACTTTGCATATGATCCTGGAGTTACAACGGAACCACTGGAGTTTCTGAATAGGAGGATAACAAAGTCAGATCTATACCTTTTAGAAGATTGCTTTGGCTAAGGGGTGGAAGGTCAACTGTAGAGCAGAAAGACTTGAATGCTTGAGACCTATTAGAAGGCAATTGTAATAGTGCAGGTGAGAGATGATAAGGATGTGATCTAGTTGGTTCACCTGAACTGAAGTGGTAGCTTCTCTGAGTGTAGAGAGAAGACATACAGGAGAAATGTTGTGAAGGCAGAAAGGACAGGCATTGGTAGTAGATTGGATGTTTGAGTTTAGTGTAGCTGAGAAGTCAAGGATGAGGCCAAGGCTATAAGTCTGAGGTAATGGGGGAAATGCTGGCGTCCCCAGTAGTAATGAGGAATATTAGTTAGTCTATGAGTTAATTCATTTCAGAGGGATCCAGCCCACATAGAAAAATATTTCAGTTCTAGGATAGAGAATTTTAGTTCAAGACAAATTTTTCAAAGGGGAAGAGCAGAGAATTTCTTCCTTTCTTGGCTCCCTCTTTCCATTGACCATGCATTGCACTGGAGAGAAAAGACCAGTAGGAGATAATACATTCAACCTGGAGTAGAGAGTAACACATGAAGGAAAAACATTAGCACTCAATTAGTAAACATTTACTAAGTTCCCACTATATGCTAGGCACTGTGCTAAGCAATGAAGATACCAAAAAAATTAAAAAGTCAAAAAACAGTCCTTGTTCTCCAGAAATTCCCAATCTAGTGGGAGAGACAATAGTAAACAGATATGTACAAACAAGCTATTTGCAGAATAAATGGGAAAAATAAGAGACGGAAAACACTAAAATTAAGAGGGCTTGGGAAAGACTGTGTAGAACATAGGATTTTAGTTGGAACTTGAAGGAATCTAGGAGGTAGAAAAAAGGGGAGAGAATATTCTGAGCATGGGGGACAATCAGGAATATGCCCAGAATGAAGAGGTGGAATGTCTTGTTTATGGGAAAAGCAATGCCAGTGTCCCTGGATCAGAGTATGTGGCAGAGAGTAAGGAGCAAAAAGACTGGAGAAAAGTAAAAAGGAGTAAAAAGACCAGAAGGGTTGAGTAGGGGAGGGAAGGGGTTATGAAGGGCTTTGACTGGTAAACAGAGATTCTGGAGATAATAGGGAGCCACTGGAGTTTAAGAAATAGGGAATGATATAGTTGCACTTGAGTTCATTTTAGGGGCTAAATGGAGGACAGGTCCTGTACCAATATGGTAGCAGTATCAGATAAGAGAAGTGGAAATATTTAAGAGATATTGAACAGGTAAAATTAACCAGCTTTGTCAACAGATTAGATATGAGGAGTAACAGAGAGTAAGGATTCAAGGATGGTTACAATCTAGAGGACTGGAAAGATAGTGGTACCCTCAACATAATACAGATGAGCACAGATACAGACAGATACAAAAAGAAGTCACCTGAAAAAGGAAACTACTTCAAGGTGCATGGGGGCTTTTTTGAACCAGAGATTAATTCTACAGATTCAAGGATGAATTTCTAGAAATTTAAGTGAGTTTACATTTTAGCTACATCTTCTCTACCTATATGGCTCACTACTATCACATACTAAGTTTAAACTCTCTTACCTTGGAACCTGTGTGTACAAGCCCTAGGCTTTGAAGGGAGGGAGAATATTTTTGCACCAGCCATTCTTACAATGCCATTTAGTAAATGTCTCTGTTCTAAAGACTACTGAGGCTACTAGCTGATATTCAATGGGAATCACACTGATGGGAGCTTCTTAGTGACATTAATAGAAAAATACAGCCCTTCGTGGTTACTTGATAAAGAACCCCAAAGGAAACCACAGCCTCCTGGGAATCTATTCTACTGTTTCAATGTGAATTGGGAGAGTGAGCCCAAAGAGGGTGCTCTGCTTTGATAGGTCACTGTGTATACATAGTGTACAACACGTTGCACTTATAGTTTATTTCTTTTTTATTTCGAAAAATATTTTTGCATTCTTTTGTTTTTATTTACATCATGTACATTTCCAAATATAACCTTTCCCCTTGCCTGCTCAAATTTTATGTATAACAAACATTTTTTTAAAACTATCTCAGGGCAGCAGCTAGGTGGCACAGTGGATTAACACCAGCCCTGGATTCAGGAGGACCTGAGTTCAAATTCGGCTTCAGACACTTGACAATTACTAGCTGTGTGGCCCTTGGGCAAGTCATTTAACTTTCATTGTCCCTCCCCGCAAAAAACCTATCTCAGAACAACCAACACTTCACCCATGTCTGGCTGCTTATGTATTATTCTACATGTATCACCCTCCACTCCAATGCATGAAGAGAGGTGTAATTTCTCTTCAGTTCTCCAGAATTAAGTTGACACATTATGATTAGAGATATCAGTCTTGTTTTGTTTTTGTTATTTCAAATTAGATTGTTTATCAATTCTGCTGACTTTGCTTCATTTCAGATAGGTTCTCCCTCCCATATTTCACTATTTTTTTTTAATGTGGATCATTTTGTATTGCATGGTGATAGTCTATCAACTCCATGTACCACAATTTGTTTATCCATTCCCCAATGGAATTCTAATGTGTTTATATTTTTCACTAACACAAAAAATGCAGCTATGACTTTTTTTCAGGGCAATGAGGGTTAAGTGACTTGCCCAGGGTCACACAGCTAGTAAGTGTCAACTGTCTGAGACCAGATTTGAACTCAGGTCCTCCTGAATCCAGGGCCAGTGATCTAGCCACTGTACCACCTGCAGCTACGACCTTGTAAACATGTATATGTATATATGTACACATTATATAGGCATGGACATACACATATATATGATATTTCTCTTTTTAAACTCTCCCTATGATATATACCTAAGAGTGGCATGTCTAAGTTAATAGGTATAGACATTTTCATCATTTTTAGCACAATTCCAAATTCCAAACTCCCTTTTGGAATATTTGGCCAATTAGCAATTTCACCAACAAAGTATTACAATCCTTGTATTTCTACACCCATGCCAACCTCAGATATTCCCATTTATTGTGGCCATAGCAATTTTCCAGAGATGAGAAATTCATCTAGAGATGAAACCTGAGAGTATTTTGAATTTTAATTTATCTTATTAGGAGTGATTTGGATCATTCATGGGGTTGTTAATATTGTATATGATTCTTATTTTGAGAATTCTTTGTTCATTTCGTTTGATCATTTATCTTTGGGGAAATGTGGATTCATGATGTTATTAGTGTGAATCCTTTATTCATTAATACAGTTCACATCTCCTCCATACTGTACCATTCTGTCTTTCTGTAACTAGTGCAAAAGTACTTTTCTCTTGGTATTTTATTAAGAATAATAATTTACATATATATCAGATTTATGTCTACAAGGATTTCTCTCAAAACTCATAGAAGATAATGTGGAAATTTATTTTGATTTGGGGACCCTACCTTTTGGCTGAGATTAGAAAGCCTTAGGCCCTCAGGATCTCTTCAGTGTGGGAGGGACTGGTGCCCCTCCCCCTCAGCTTCAGTTGAGCCAAAAAGCCCCATGGGCTGTACAAGACACCATGTGAGACAGCTGGGGGGAAAAAGCCCCCAGCTCCCTCCAACCTGAGCGGAGGCATCCGAGAGATCCTGGGCTTGTCCAGGCTGGGCTGTAGTGTATCACGTGAGGCTCAAGTGCACCATCCCCCCACCAGCCACAGCCCTGGCTGGATGATTAACTTGGTCTGTGGGGGTGCAGGAAGCCCCGAGATTTGAGTGGAGAGAAGAAAAGTTATATATAGACCTGGGAGTTAGACTCAGGGAAAGGGCTGACAAGATTAGAAAGACTGGCAGAGGGAGACGAGAGAAGGGGGCTACAGGGATGCAGGAGAAGATGAGAAGGACTAGGAACAGAGAAAAGAGAGGCCGAAGGGCAGACTGACAGAGCAGACAGACAGACAGATAGAAGATTGGTGATAGAGAAACACGGGTTCAGCGGTGGCAGTAAGGAGAGGAAAGTTAGAAACAAGGGGATTTACAAAGTGAAAGGGGCTCAGAGTTAGAGTAAAGGACCTGAGTGCCCTAAGGCAAGAGGTGGCTAAGGCCCTTATTGTATTAAAGAAGATCCAGGCCCAGCAGGTGGGAAAGAGACACAGTGGAAAGAGACGCACTACAATGCAGTCAGGTTGTACATTTTATTTCCCTGTGTTCTTAATTTTAAATAGTATCTCATAAATAAACTCTGCTTTGATTATTTTGTTAAGAGGCTTCTTAATATTTTGCTTATCAATTTGGGAGTGGAGCAGTGTGGTGGAACTTTATAAATGGCCCACATTAAATTAATAGCAGTCAGATAGCCAAATAGTCAAAAGTCCCAGAATTAGTCCTCCAGTCAGATTAGCCCCCAAAATTAGGCTAGTCATTTAAAATATTCTTACAATAAGTAAGATTTTTCCATCTTACAGAAGAGGAAGCTGAGATTCACAAATATAAAGTGAATTAATAATGATGACAGCTAACATTTGTATAGTTCTACATTATTTGAAAACTGTTGCTATTATTCTTATTTAATTGTCAAAACAACTTAATAAAGTAGGTATTATTATTATCATTCTGATTTTACTGGTAAGAAAAGTGAGGTTGGGATAAGTTAAGTGACTTGTCCAGGAAGTGTCTGAGAAGAATCTGAATTCATATCTTGACTCCAACTCCCAGCATCCTACCCAGTAAACCACCTCAAATTAAGAAGTCATAGAGTTTGAACACAGGTATACCTATCCAAATCCAGGTCTCTCCATACTGCATCATACTATAAGAAAGAATGCTTGCCTTTAAACTTATTTTTTTAAAGATTTTCAATTAATTTGGGGATGGAAACCCTCCTAAATGACATGGCGTATTTCTGTGTCATAATGCAAAGACCACTGAATCTGAATTTCAAGGGAGGTGACTGAGCTCTGGACACCAAGCTTTGTAACCACCTTTTTGGCCTTGAGCAAGGTTGACTCTCTGGGCCTCAGTTTTCTTCTCTCTGAAATGATTTTGTAGCTTATCTACTCCAGCTTGGTTTCCAAGGTCCTTTTAGCTCTGAATATTATTATCCTAAGTATAATTTTCATAGTGATTATGTTTTATGGAAATTCCTTTAAAATGTATTACTTACTACTCCACATATAGCCAACTAATATATTTTTTGATGACTTAAGGACATCATTATGAATGCCAAATATCTTACTTAGCTATGTTGCTTTGCCCTTGGGGACTAATTTGGCATGTAGTGCTCTTTGCTGCTGTTCTAAATGGCCACAGACAACTGTGCTTTACATGCCTGTTTCACATTTTTATACTTTCTTGCCTCCCTTGACTCAGATGTCACGTTTTGCTATTGTCATCATACTCATCTCTACTAGTCTGACCAACTTCTTGCTTCTGCTCACCTATGGGTTTTGAAACCAGTAAACCAAATTAGTTAAAATTATATTCAAAATAACATAGGCTTGGAGAGAGATTGTGGAAATCTTTCCTTTGAGTAAAGTTCATGAGCTCTTTCCTATGGACTTTGTAACAAATGCTGAAGCTTCTTAGAGATGCCTTTTTTGTAATTTTGAATCATAGAATTTAGACCTAAAAGTAACTTTAGAGATGATCTAGTTTAAATTTATTATCTTACCTATGAGGAAATTTAATCCAATAAAAGTAAAATTATTTGCACACAACCTCACACAAGGACCACAGCTAGGATTTGAATCTGGGATTCCCAACTTGAAATTCAGGTCACTTTCAACTAAACCACAGTATGTCTCTGCATTCCCAAGAACTAACGCTATTTGCAGGGTTGGGGGAACACAATGAAGGCATTATATTGAGAGTTTGCCACTGGGGTCTTGCATTTCATTCCTATTTTTTTTAAGTGCTGCATGTATGCTGTTCTTTCCAAGCATCTGCAGTCACTAAGTGCAAAGATGTTCAACTAGTGGATGCGGAACCCTGGACAGCTCTTTATGCATAGCTATGCATAACTATGCTTTCCTTTGCAGATTGCTAACATTTGCAACACTTGGAAAATTGGGAAATTATGTGAAGTTTTTTTTTTCCCCTGATACAAGAATAAATCATTCTTGTCTGGCTGGTCATGACTGTCTTTTTTTAAAGCTACTTAGGGGAATGACCATCACTGGTAGGCTCTCAGGGTTAGAAGTGATGTCAGGTGTCATCTGCTTCAACCTAGAGAAGAATCCTTTTTACAGCATAGCAGTAAAGAGTTCATCAAGCCTCTCCCTGAAGTCCTCTTAGGAGATGGATCACACTACCATGAGAAGTGACCCCTTCCACTTTGGAATAGCTGTCTTTGTGAAAAGGGGCTTTTTTCTCCCATGGAAGCAGAGTGTAGAATAGAGGAATGCCTGAGTTTCAGTGGTGTCAAACTCAAATAGAAATAAGGACCACTAATGCATATATGAGGACCCCTGTGAGACACATATTAACTTAGTTTTGAAATGTATTATGATCTTTGTTTTATTTCATTTTTTTAATATTTCCCAATTATATTTTAACCTGGTTTGGACTGGCAAGAGCATTGTCAGCCATATGTGACCCACTTGACACTTCTACTTTAGAGCCATCCCACTCTGTTTCTTATTCCACAGATGTACACCACATTTTCCTTCTTGTTATCTTTACTCACATGGTGTGCCTGACCTGGAAAACCCTGATCTAGCTTCTGTGTCTCTTCCAAATCTTTGCCACTGAACTCTGGAGAGTCTTATGGACCACTCTAGCCCAGAGGGATGCTTCATGCTTTCATCTCCTAGAAACACTGATTCTCCATCCCACTCAATTCATATTTGCTACAATGAATGGGAACCCCTATGAAGGGGAATTTTACCTGTGCTTTTTAACGTGGTATAGTACAGTGGAAAGGGCATCAGACTTGGATTTATGAGAGAACTGAGTTTAAATCTACCCCTCACAATAATTGTGTGACCTTGGACATAACTTTGCTGGCATCAGTTTCCACAATTCTAAAATAAAAGGGTTGGATTCAATGACTTCAAATGTCCCTTTTAGTTCTAAATAGGTGATTCTTTAGTCCTCTGACCATGGACAGGTCATTTTATTTCTATGGGCTTCCGTTTTTCTTCTTTGTAAAAAGAGAATGATAACACCTTATTTCACACTAAGCTGAAGTGAGTAAATAATTACCTGTTAAATTATGGGATTAGGATGTTTGTAATGTCCCTTCAAGCACCAGTCCAGAATTCTTAACTTTTTCTAAATGTTCTGAACCCCTTATGCAGTCTGACGAGGCCTATCAAACTTTTTCTTAAGTAATTATTTATAAATGAATAAAACACATATTGTTATGAAATAAATCAATATAAATAAGGTTATCAAAATATTATAAAATAAATTCATGAACCCTTGCTCTAGATCTACAGGATGATGAAAAATAGCATTGATGTAGCACTTTAATATTAATAAGGCATTTTCCACATATTCCCCTGTGAGGATGTGAGGATGAACATTAGTGTGCACATCCCAATGTGTATATGAACTAGAAATGGCAATAAGTATTTCAGAGAGGCTCTTTATACCATCTCAAGCCAAAAGAGAAAATGAGATCATGTATATAAAGGATTTTGAAAACATCAAAGTACTACAAAAAATTTAAATCCAAGATTAATTGTGGTTTTTTCAACGTAGAGAACTACCAATATAGAAATTCCTCCTACATCCTTCATGATGCTCCTGGCCCTGGTCAAGACTTCTGGACTTTGATCCACAGGTCCATTCCCCAATCCCTACTGTTTATCTTCCCCTCTTCCAATAGAATGCGAGCTCCCTGAAAACAGGCATGTCTCCACTTTTGTCTTTGCAGCTTAACACCTGGTAAATACTTAATGAATTCTTATTGACCTGTTTATGGAATGATTGACTGATTAAACAAACAAACAATAAATAGATGAATGGATGAATGTACAGACTAATAACAGGATTTCCAGATTCTGTGGCAGATCAGAGAATGGAGTAATTTCAACTGGATAAGGAGTAATTTCAATATCTCTCACATCAAACTAAGAGGCAGCTGTGTATTTTACTTCAGCAAAAATCCAGCCATGTCTTTTAGAAAATGAATATCACATGTTTGGGATGGGGGGTTATCATAAGAAGTTAGGACTGAAAGGAGTTTATCTATTCCCACTCCTTCAGAAACAGAGAAAGAAAATGAGGTCCAGAGAGAGCCCTCTTTCAAACACTAAATTGAAGGGGGTAGAGTGAGGACTGGAATTTCCTGATTCCTTATCCCACTAGATGGTTGTGTAAAGAGCCTGTTAACTTGTTTATAGTCCTCTGCAGTGGGCACCTAGGTGGTTCAGTGGATAGGGTACTGGGTTTGGAGTCATAATGACTCATCTTCATGTTTTCAAATCTGGTGTCAGACACCTACCAAATATGTGACCCTGGGCAAGTCACTTAACTCGGTTTCTCAATTCCTCATCTGTAAAATTATCTGGAGAAGGAAATGGCAAATCACTCCATTCTCTTTGCTAAGAAAACCCAATTGGTGTCACAAAGAATCAGGCACAACTGAAATTCTAAACAAAGGTCTCTCTGCCCTAAGAACAGAGGTGTAATCAGGAGGCTGAATAACAAAGAAAATCATTGGCCCTCTCTTCTTTATGCTTGCTGTACTTTCTCTCAGGCTTTGTCCTTTTCTCTAGGGGAAAAACAGTTGGAAAGCTATTTGAGTAAGATATTGAACGATGGCCAAAGGTAGTAACTGTGATACCTGCAAATTGTGAAACAATAGCCAGAGCCTAATGAATTTAATAATTCAAAGAACACAGTGGAGGGGTAATTCTCTGACTGTTCAACAAACTCATCTTCAGGAGCCATCTCCATCGCCAGGACCACAATTAGTGGGTTGACCCCACCCCACCCCCAATCACTCAAGCACCTTCTGGATCTGGCAGTGACTGCTTCATCTTGTTTTGCTTTAAAGAATAATTTCATTTGATGTTCCATTTGTAAATAACATAATGAAATTAATCTGCAATGGCTAATGGCAGCATGAGCAGTCTCAGACTTCCATCAGCTATTTATTGCTATCCCCACTTCTTCCCTGAATGCACCATGGGATGTGCATGCCAATATCTGTCCATACATAATGGACAATTACCATGGGGCCATTTTTTCAGGGGAGATGGACAAGAAATGAGGGACAGTTGGACGATATAAATACTGCATCTGCAAAATGTCTTCTTAAAAACTATTGATTTTGTCTTCCCCGAATAGCCTATTACAGGGAAACATTTTTCTAATGCTTTCCAGGGGACCTGCAGGAAATCATTAGGAGTGGGGATCAGGGTTTTATGGGCCCTTGGAGTGAGAGTTTTAAATATGAACATGAAGTTTGAAAAGGGAAGATGCAACACTAAATACTCCTTGTTTTTTTTTATTTTCTTTTTTTTAGCAAGATTAATTAGCTCAACACATAAAATATCCTACACCTAAAAGAAATGTGTAAATAATTTCAAAAGGTTTTACTATGTAACAGAGGTGTCACACTTGTGGCTGTGTCATTTGAAATATATTGGGGGTGCCTATCCCTGTCCTAAGTTATTGGGGAACTTAGATGGGGTTTCTAATACATTGCTACTTATAAATTAGAGGCTATTGTACCAGTTTGGGCATTAAGCATTTAGTAATCATATTAAATGTTAGTAAATAGTTGACCTCATTCTTGTTAATTCCATTTTCTGGAGAATTAATCCAGAGTATGAGTACATGAAACATCCTATTTAAAGAAGCATTTTCTACAGGTTATTTTTATAACTGATATAATAAAATGCAATCCAAAAAGCAGCTCAATTGTGAAGTAGGTACAGCATTGTAATAAAAGTTGGGAACGTTTCAATTCAAATCCTCCATCAGATATATATTAGCTGTATGACCTAGGTTGAGTCACTTAACTTTTCACCCTGAGTTTCCCCACCTAAGAAATGGGCATAATAATAGCACTTACCTCCCAAGGTTGTTGGGAGGATTAAAAGAAATAATGTGTAAAATGCCTTACAAATCTTTAAGCACAATACAATGCTAGCAATTGTTATACAATTTTGAATGTCTTTATATTTAAATTGTAGAATCCTGAGGAATATAGAACTTCAGGGATTATCTAGTCCAATCCTATTCACAAAGCATCATCCAGATTGACCTTTGAGACACTGAAAAGAATTCACTCTTCCCTGAAACATCCCTTTCCATTTTTATACACATTGAACTGCTGAAAGTTTTCCCCTTATACACAGTGAAAATCTCTTATTCAGGTCAGAAATTACAGATCATACTTTAACATCCATTCATTAGCATTTCTTCAATTCAATGACAGGACACTTTTTTTAATTGTGAAGCCATATCCAAGTGAAGGATCAAGATATGTCAAGTTCTGGATAATTCAAGTTGGACCATGTCTTTTTGAACCACGTTTGTCTTGCCTGTGATCAGGGAGCAAGATCAAAGTGTTAGCACTGATGAGTTAATGGTGGTTGAAGAAAGCAGACTCCATTTCATAGGTGAAGAATAATTTCATCTCTGATGTCTATATTTCTTACCATGAGGAATTATACCCGTGGAATTTTTCCAATCACAATTTTCTGAATTCCAGTGATATCCTTCAATTTTCTGATCTGTTGAAAGAGAAACATGTAGAATTACAAAGATATAATGTGAACATTTTTCACATGGATTACAAAGCTTTATTTTATTAAATACAATTTCATGTGATTGGTTATTATATTGTCCTGTTTAATTGATTTGTATATAAAATTTTATGATATGATTTATAATGAGTTTAATACTGAATATTACAACTAATTAAACTGACTTAGTAACTATTCATATTCAGATTAATTAGCTCAACACATAAAATATCCTACACCTAAAAGAAATGTGTAAATAATTTCAAAAGGTTTTACTATGCAGCAGAGGTGTCACACTTGTGGCTGTGTCATTTGAAATATATTGGGGGTGCCTATCCCTGTCCTAAGTTATTGGGGAACTTAGATGGGGTTTCTAATACATTGCTACTTATAAATTAGAGGCTATTGAACCAGTTTTGGCATTAAGCCTTTATTAATCATATTAAATGTTAGTAAATAGTTGACCTCATTTAAGGCAAGCTGAAAATGCCCAGCACCATTGAGAATGAGCACATGGCTCTCAAAGTTCTGAGGCCCTACATTACCTAGGGCTAGTTAGTAGAGAGTGTGGCCTGGCTGAATCCTCTGGAGTCCCAACCCAGAGAGTGCATGAGAGAATATAAGCTTCCTGCAGTCCAGAGCAGAGGAGGCCCTTACACACAGCTAATTGCTTAGCATCATTCAAATCTATTGGCTTACTGGACTTGAGGGTAGTCCATATTAAAATGAGCAGTACCTGCTGAGGTTAGAGTCCAGAGGACAGACGCTCTGAGGGGAAAGGCTTTCAGGTAGGCTTGGTTTTAATGTCTATTGTCTACTGCATGTTCGAGTCAGTCTGATCTCCAACTCTACTGACCCTGGGTTGGCTCTGAAAAACCAGCAAGGCCTGAGTGGGCAGTCCCTGGGTCTCCCCCAATCCCCATTATTAATAATTTTCTCCCATAGCCAATATGATCTATGAAACTCCAGAATGAGATGCAAATCGATTAAAATGTAATTGGAAAATGTTTAACAAAATAAATACAAACATAATACAACACAGGTAATATTAATTTGAGGTTTTCCAAGTGAATGTACTGTCCACAGGGATCATTTCTATTTGAACTTGATACCACTGCTATACAGAATTTTTTTTAGTGATTCATTATTGATTAAATAGGTGTATATGTATATACATTGATACATACATACACTGATATACTATAGTAATTATAGGTATGCTATAATATAATATATATCTATATAATATACTATAGTAATTTATAAACTATAGTAATTTCTATTAATATCTGGGTATCAATCCTTTGGTAAGAGACTAAGTTCCCTATTCCCCAGCCCATTACTAGAGTATTGAAATTGGCATGAGACTTGACATCAGAAAGGAATGGATTCAGACTGATACACTTAATAGTTGGGAGACCATGGGTAAGTCATTCAACACTTCGCCCTTACTGCCAAATGCGGACAAGTGTAGGACTTGATCTTATAAGACATCAAGTCCTTTATGATCACTTTCAGATCTAAATTTATGATCCTATGGCATTATTGTGGCTTGAACACATTTTCCAAAACTATGATTGTACAAAAACTTAATATCATGTGATTATAGTAATATTAATGTAAAGGTTTCCTGAGGTGGATTCTCCTTTTTCTTCCTTTTCCTCTTTCCCTTCCTCTTCCTCTTCTTCTTCTCCTCCTCCTCCTTCTCCTTCTTCACCTCATTCTTAAGATCCTCAACCTCATCCTCATCCTCCCCCTTCTCCTCCTTCTTTCTATTCATTCTTTCAAGGAACACATTCCCACTATGTCAGTGAAAGAGCAGGTCAGAAATAGAATATACTAGAGATTGCAATGTTAGGAATAGTAGGAAATGAAGGAGGTTTTTAAACTTGATACTATATGAGCACCTAGAGGAGCCTGGGTTCCCCATAGTAATACTAGTAAAACTGAAAACATAACATAAGGGACAATAATAAAGAAGATCAAAGTAAAACAGCCATGTGATTCTCCATCTATTCCAGGACAAAGAGGATAAAAGGCTAAGAATTCTTCTGAGTGAGCTTTGAGTGGAGACAAACCAGGCTAGAGGGATAGCAAAAAACTGTAAGTAATGGAGACCCAATGCAGGAGAAAAGGTCAGACCAGTGTCCAGATAATGTCATGCTCAGGTGTAGGGAGTTGGAGCAGCCAGGTCCAGGAAGCCCCTTTCAAAGCAATCAGGAAACATGACCAGAGAACCACATAGGCATCACAGAGCATAAGCCTAGGCAGCACAGAACCTCGGCCCAAGGAATACAGCAGGAGACAGGGCTAGGCAGCCCATGTCTGAGCCACAGCAAGACCCACAACCAGAGAAAGAGCCAGGGAAGCACATTCTTGGTAATTTCCTGGGCCTCAGTTTTCTCACTTGTAAAATGTAGAAGTTGGGCCAGATGACCTATGAAGTTTCCTCAATCACTATGTATGTCTAATCCTGTGAGCTTAAATGACTTGTCTTAAGATACTGCCCTTGGTAAGTGAGTGGCAGAGAAGAAACTTGAATCCAAGATGTTGGCTTCCAAATGCAGAGCCCTTCTTGTTCCTGTTATACCCCAGCTGCCTTATTTACTATTTAATATGTATCTGGCTTATCTCCCTAACTAGACTGTAAGTTCCCTGTGGGGAAGGACTGAATCTCATCTGAGGACAAGAGACAAATAAGGCATGCAAATAATTGTGTATTTGGAGAAAAGAGGAGAGGGAATAAAAGGAAAAAACAGAGGTGGGAGTGGAAAGGGGCTGCAAGTAGCTACACTAGAACAAGTCAAAGGTACCCACAGAACTCAGACTGCCTCCCACTGGCCTTGGGCAAATCCAAGGGCTCTCTTGCCCCTTTGTGATGCCATAAGAGTGTAGGTCCAGTAGAGGGCAGTCTCTGCATATTTAAGTGAGTGGTGTTGCCGGAGGTAGGTGTAAGAGGAACCACACTGTAATTAAAATTGTAGAATCTTGGAGAGATTCAAGATATCTTTAAATCTAGAAAGTTGGAGCTGGGAGAGACTCTAGGACAATGAGTGTCAAAGCTGGAGGGAATCTTAAAACATGGAATGTCCGAGCTGGAAATGACTAGGACATAAATTCTTAACTTAGGATACATGAAAACACACATACACACACACCAAGCACATACACACAAATCTCTATCTACCTATCTATCCATTCATCTATCCATCCATCCATCCATCCATCTATCCATCTTTCTATATACCAATCTACACACACACATAAAAAAAACTATTTAAATATAATTGGTTTCTTTTATAATTCTATTTATTTTATGTTATGAATTCTAAAACATTCTTTCTAGTCATATTACACCTTGCTACCTTCCCTTTCCTCTTCAGTTTAATGGCATTTTGTTGCTTGCATAAAACATTCCATTTCCTGACTTTATGCATTTTCATTAGCTGTTCCCCAAGTGTAGAAAGCTTGTTCCCCTCATCCCTATCCCTTGGCCTCCCCAACCTCCTTCAAGTCTCAGCTAAAATCTGCTTTCTGTAAAAATCTTTATTGATCCCTCGTAATACAAATACCTTCCCTCAATGATTACCTCCAAGTATATATGTATATACACATATGTATAAAGGTATATGTATATATATATATAGGTATATGTTTACCTATCATGTACACATGGGTATCAAATCTTATTTGTGCAGAGTTGTTTGCATGTTACTGCATTCATTGGCCTATGAGCTCCTTTTGGGTTTTATCGTATTTTTGTTTTGTCTTTGTATTCCCAGTGTTTAGCATAGTGTCTGGTATATAGTAAACACTTAATAAAGCTTGTTGGTTTGAGAAGAGATCCATGGACACAATAAAATTGCCAAAGAGGTCCATGACACAATGGTTGTCAAAGCTGTAAGGGACCTTAGAAAGAATGTCAGAACTGGAAGGCACCATAGAATGCTGAATGTCAAAGGTGGAAAGGATATTAGAACACACAATGTTGGGGCTGGAAAGGTCCTTAGAGATCACAGGATCAGAGATCAATAAATGGAAAGGACATTAATAGTCATGATTCCAACTTTCTCACTTTCTCTTTTTTTTAGGCCAATGAGGGTTAAGTGACTTGCCCAGGGTCACACAGCTGGTAAGTGTCAAGTGTCTGAGGTTGGATTTGAATTCAGGTCCTCCTGAATCCAGAGCCAGTGCTTAATCCACTGCACCACCTAGCTGCCCCACCTTCTCACTTTCAAGGTAAGAAAACTAAAGGCCAGAGAGGTTAAGGGATGTGTCTAATGTTAAACAGAAAGAAAATAACAAAACTAGTTTTTACCCCAAATCCTCTGACTCTAAAACCAGTGGTTATATAGTTTATGAAGGAACTAAATTCCAGATAAGGTCAAGTGACTTTCCAAGGTGACAAAGTTAATTAAGGGTTAGGAACATAACCAAGGTTTCCAGGTTCCTGATCCCCTTCCATAAGAATTGAAGAACCTTAACAGTGAAGATTGTCTAGATAAGCCCCTTCAATTTATAAATTGGGAAACAGTGACCCAGAAAGAAAAACCATATGCCAAAACCATATGAGTTGGTATAACAGCTTGAACTAGAAGCTGGGTTTTCAAATGCCCAATCCAGTACTCTTTCTGTTATACTACACCAGCTCCCTACACCACTCATCCATCTAACAATCAACCATCATGCAATTGGTAGCTCCAGGTCATTTTGGGTTGCTTGATCCTGACTTGGTATTATTAGACCTACCATCAAAGAAAACTGTTTGGGGACTGGACAACATGGTTTCCGAAGCTCCTTCCAGCTCATAGGGGCTGTGACTCTGCGTGCCTATCCATTTTGGGCACCTCTCAATAATCCCTAGGTAGCAAGGACCACTTATGCTGGCCCCAGGTTTTCAAATGACAGTCTAAGATTCTTTGCATGTAGTTTGAATTCTCGAAGCAAAAATTGTGTTACTAAATACCATCCAGAAAATTCACTAGCTCACTAAATCTCAACTGAGAAGCCTCATTTCAAACCCAGGAAATAAAGCTTAGAAATAAGAAGAAATGAATAGTAATAAGCTATCCATTTTATTGCCCCTCAATATCCCTGCGCTAAAAACCTCAAGCCGTGTATAGCACAGCCCAATGCAAAAGACTTCTCAGGGCCATATATAACACAAGAAGAAAATTCCAATAAATCAATCAACAAGCAGTTATTAAGTATTTACTATGTGAAAGCACATAGGTGTCCAAAAATAGAATGTTCTACCTAATAAATTAATAAGTTCCTTGTCATTGGAAGTTTGTAAGCAGAGGAATTATGATTATTTTACATCAAAGCATCCCTGAAAATAGCCTTTTTCAAGGTAGCTGATGTTTAACTATATATCTTTTCATTCTAAATAGACTTATCAGTCATGAGAGAATGATGAACAGTACATCCAGGAAGGGTTGGAGACACTATAAATGCAGAAGTTTATCATAACATGGGTCGAATTTCAGAGGAAAAAAGAATAGCCAACCTATACAAAAGTATTCTATGGTTCTAACTTTATCTGCATCTTCTCTCACCACCAGAATGAACAAGCAAGACATTTGGATCAGATTATAGAATCTGATCCTTTTCCAGGGATCCATATTTAGGTTAGACCTCAAGTGAGTCTAATGATGATGCCTTATTTGCCTCTTCAGTAACCAAAAGTTTCATCCAATAATCCAGAGAAATTGTTCAGCCAATCCTACTTAAATCTGGAGACTCTTCTTCTCTTCATGTTCATGATTAAAATCTCTTTGATCTTTTTAATTACTTGGTATATTGCCCAGTCCTCAAATTCCAATTCTTCCTTCTGTGCTGCTTCTGTATATTTGTCCAAGAATTGAGTAAGACTCAGAACACATGTTCCAGAGCTCACATTGATGGAATTCATCCATTAGTCAGTCAGAGTTCCAATAAATGGCTTCTAATATCTCTTTCTTTTTTCTAAGATCTCTTTCAACTGAAATTTTACTCCTACAATACCTTGTATCACTGATGAAACTAAATTTAACATTAACCACACCTGGTCTCACTTCCCTTTCGCCTTTCTGGACAGTCATCTCTCTACCACACTGATCTATAAAGCTTGTGTCCCATTCCTATAATTTCTATAATCCCTCTGATGGTATCCTCTGATCACAAACAGAGGTATAAAAAAGAAAGTTTCCCCACTCTGCTCACCTAGTTGTTTTGTTTTTCTCCTTCACAAACACACAACTTTATCACCTAAATATAATGGAACAGCTTCTGCCATCCCAGAGCTTCAGACTCTTCTGACATTTATGGACCACCTCCTGAAAGCCTCAAAGTAGGTAGAGACCAGTGACCTCATTATTATCACAATTGGCATCGGCTGCTGCCTCTGTGATCCCACACACTAATTGCTTTGACTCTCTGGTTATGATAACACCTTGAATTATTCAGAGAAGGCATGCACAACCAGCCCTGCAAGTTGACCACATGACTCTCTTCAAAGCCATGAAAGAGACATGCTGCACTTGAATGACAGGTGATCCCACACCTCTATCTTTTATAAACTGACCACTTGCACTTCCCAAGAAGTGCAATTAACCTAGATATGAGTGATACCAGACTGTAAATGGGTGCTGGGGTCAATCAGTCCTTTCTTTCTAAATGGCAACCATTCATAAAAGGAAGTTTCTGTCCTGGCTCAGATGAGCATCAGATCAATAAAACAGTCATATGTCATAATAGGACAACAGACTACTGGAATTATGGATGGGAAGTAGAGGGGAGAAAGAAAAAAAACAAGAGGAGAGAGACAGAGACAGAAATACTGAGAAAGACAGAGAAAGAAAGAATTAGAGAGATCCTTCTGAAGCCTAGGCTCCTGAACATAGCCTCAGATTTATTAATGCCTTACTACATGCTAGTAGTACTTACATATGCTAAGCACTGTTCATAAAAATACAAGCAAGCCAAATAATCCCTGACCTGAAGACACCATAACCACCACCACATTGACCACCATCTTCTCTCTGACCCCAGTAGGCAACAACTCAGGACCCTTGAACCCAAAGCCTTGGAAATAGCAATAGTTTCATACCAGTGTCCTTAGCCATCAACCTGGGAAGCAAGATAGAAATTCAGCCTGTAGAGATGCAGCCTGACATATAGTTGTAGGCACAGCTACTAAAATCCCAGAAAAGATATTTGTTGCTCCCAAAGTCCTTGGCACTATCAAATGGTTTATCATCAGAAATTGATATCATTTTATCAAGGGAAATGACCTTGAAGAATTCTGCTTTGCTGCCACTAAGGATTATGGGACCTTTCCATTTGATTTACAGCTAAAACTTTTCCTATTTGTTTTATGCCCCATCAAAATGTAAGTCTCTTGAGAGTAATAATGGCCATATTTTCCCCAATATTTGTGTCCCCAAAATTTAGTACAGTGTTTTACACAAAGTAATTGCTTAGCTCTTTTTGCGGTGGCAAAGAACTGGAAATTAAGGAAATGTCCATCAATCGAGGAATGACTAAGTTTTGGTATATGAATGTATTGGTATTAGTATTATTATATATTGGTATTAGTATTATTGTGCTCTAGAAATGTTGAGCAGGCAGATTTCAGAATAACTTGGAAAGATTTACATGAATTGATGCTGAGTGAAATGAACAGAACCAGAATAATAGTATATAAAGTAATAGCAGCAATGTGTGATGATCAACTATGATAGACATAGCTCTTCTCAACAATACAATGATCCAAGATAATTCCAAAATACTCATGATGGAAAATGCTATCTACATCCAGAGAAAGAACTGGTAGAGTCTGAGTGCAGATAAAAACATACTATTTTTACTGTTTATATCATATTACTATTTTAATGTTTTTTTTCTTTTGTTCTATTTCTTCTTTCACAACATGACTGTACATGTCTAACCTATATCAGATTGCTTGCCATCTTGGGAAGTGGGAGAAGGGGAGGTAAGGAGAAAAATTTGGAACTCAAAATCTTATAAAATGAATGTTGAAAACTATCTTTAAATGTAATTGGAAAAATAAATACTATTTACAAAAATAAAACAAAATAATTGATTAATGAGTGCTTTCTTTTTTCATTCGGTCATATTTTAAAGGGGGAAACAGCACAGAGAAACATGACCTTTGAAGGTTACCTAATGGAATCCTTCCTGAACAGAAATTCCTCTGACAACATCCTTTATAAGTGGTGATTCAGCCTACACTAGAAAGTCTCCATTATCCTACTTTAACAAGTTTCCTCATCTGTAGGTGAGAAATAATAAAACTTTTTCTCCCTACCTCTCACAGTTTTGTCAAGGAAAGGGTTTTCTAAATTGTGATGAAGTAGAAAAATGGGAAATATTATTGTACCAGTTCTCTATGTCTTCTGTGCCTTTTTTATTTAAGGAACTCATTGTTTATTGGATGCATAAAGGCATGAACACCTAGAGTTAGATGAAAGAGTATTTGCCAAGCTGACTTGGTTGTTTTTATTGGGCCAGCCAAGGCACTTGACTTAGAACTGGAAGGGACCTTAGAAATCAACTAGTCTAATGCCTTTATTTTACTCATGAGGAAGCTAAGGGCAAGAAATATGCAAATGACATCCCCAGTCCTAGAACACAACAGTGGAAGAGAAGATGTATGGCAGAAGAGCTACTTAAGAGAGAGGAACATGTTAAAGAGAACTCACAGGAAGAAGCAAAGCACTGTGGGGTTATCACTTATGTCTATACTCAAGGCATAAGGACTAGAGAAATCTCTGAGTGAGACTGGCCCCCTAGAGTCAAGCGGAGCTTATTGGGTTTTTATAGGAATGAACATGAGTGTTTTTTGTTTCTTTTATTGTGTAGATAAAATGGTCACTAGGCTTTGAAGCAAACAATAGTGGCGATAAGGAAGGGGAGTGACAGAACTTCCCCAAAATAATGGATACCAAAAGAAGCAGCAATGGGCTTTGAACTATGACCCTCTGGCTTGAACAGTAATACTCACTCACACACTCATAAAGAACGGTCATAAGAACAAAGATTTATAGAGCTCTTTAAGGTTTGTAAAATGTTTTACATGTGATAACTCACTGATCCTCACAACAACCCTGTGAATTAAATGCTATTATTTTTCCCATTTTACAGATAAGGAAATTGAGACACAGAAAGGTTAAATGAGTTGTCCAGGGTCACAGAACTAGTAAATGTCTGAGGCAGAACGTGAACCCAAGTATAAGAAAAAGTAGTTGTCCTTCATACTCAAGAGGACCACAATGGCATCAGTATGTAGTGACGTCTTTAGACTCATGAATAAACTGAATTTAAGTGAGGCAGAGTTGCACAAAGCCATTGACCCCACTATCTCTTCCAGAGTCATAAAAGTACAGTAGCAAAACAAAAGTCAAGCCAACTGGTAATATCTCAGGATGCAGTGAATGAACAAGGACAGATTTGAACTAGGTAGCTAAGTCTTCCTGACTCTAGGCCCAGCACTCTATCCACTGGGCTATCACTTAGCTGACCTAAATAGTTCTTATATGTATCCATAAAGAAGCCTTTACTAAGCATCTATTATGCTAGAGATACAAAGACCAAAGAATAATAAAAATAATCCCCATCCTCAAGGAAATCAAATATTCAACATTCACACATAGAAGTATATACAAAATATAGGGCACCTCAAGCATCTGAGTATAATTATAAACTTTAATCACTATGTCACTGAGAAACCCCATATAAAATACTTAATACCAGCAGGCAGAATGGCAGGATTTACAAAATATTTCCTCCCATAATTCCTATAAGATGGGTCTTACAAGTATGTTATCCCATTTGATGAAGAAGAAAGTAGCTCAGACAATAGAAGTGATTTATCTGTGCTCATGCACTAGTGTCAGAGACAGGATTTGAACCCAAGTCTTTTCAAACCATCCATTTAACATGCTTTTCCTCTATACCATGTTTTCTATACTTACCAGCTCTAGCATGACCAGAGATGGTGAAAGGACCTTCAGACCATGTCACGTGAGCATGGATCAAAGGAACCTGGCATATTTAGCCTGGAAAAGCTGGTTTTGAGTTTTTAAAGGGCTGTTAAGTAGAAGATGACTTCAATTCTTTTTTTGGCTTGGTCCCTGAGGGAAAAAGTAGGAAGAGTGGAGAAAAGTGCATCACGACAGAAAAATCTTCCTATGAATTATAACTGCCCAAAGGAGAATGGTGGATTTGGGGGCAGCTAGGTGGCACAGTGGATAAAGCACACACCACAGAACTCAGATTGCCTCCCACGGGCCTTGGGCAAATCCAAGGGTTCTCCTGCCCCTTTGTGATGCCATAATAGTGTAGGTCCAGTAGAGGGCAGTCTCTGCATATTTAAGTGAGTGGTGTTGCCGGAGGTAGGTGTAAGAAAGGAATCACACTGTAATTAAAATTGTAGAATCTGGATTCAGGAGGACCTGAGTTCAAATTAGGACTCAGATACTTGACACTTACTAGCTGTGTGACCTTGGCGAAGTCACTTAACCCTCATTGCCCCACAAAAAAAAAAAAGATGTGGTAGATTACCTCTCACTAGACTTTTCAAGCTAAGTTGAATGATTTTGACTGGGATATTGTCAATGGAATTTTTGAATGGACAAGGATTGATGATTTCCAAAATCCCTTCTCATTCTGAGGCTCTGTGAATAAAAAAAGCTTCATCTATGTCCATATATCCATAATTGCATTTGATTCTCACAATCGTCCTGGGAGGTAGGCAGTACAACTACTGTTGTTTCTTTTCTTTTTTTTTTTTAACAAATTAGTAAAAGAAAAAAAAAAGACTCAGCAAGATTCAACAAATTGAGCAAGGTTATATATTAGAGAGCTAGTTCCTGGTAGGGCACAGCTAGATGGAATAGTGGATAAAATACCAGGCCTAGAGGCCAGAAGATACATCTTCCTGAATTCAAATCTGGCATCAGACACTTACTAACTGTGTAACCCTGGGAGACACACTTAGCTCTGTTTACCTCAGTTTTCCCATCTGTAAAATGAGCTGGAGAAGGAGAAAGCAAAGCACTCCAGTATCTTTGCCAAGAAAACCCCAAATTGGATCAGAGTCTAAAATGATTTGACAACAAAAAGTTACTGGTAGAGATAGGATTAATATCCAGAGATCATATATAGAAAAGGACTTTAGAAGGCTTTTAGCCCAATCCTTTCATTTTATAGCTGAGAAAACTGAGGCCTAGAGAGCTTAAGTGACTTGTTTATTCTTCATTTTCAAAGAGAACCAATGACAGCATGCCGTCAGTTCACAGCTTGCAAGTGCCTGAAGCAGGATCTGGTCTAGGTCTCTTGCACCATTTGATACTGTTTCTGAAAGCTGACTACAATCTATTCCTCTTATTCTCAGTTCAGCATTCTTTCCCCTATCCCCTAATGATTCTCTATGGAACTGGGAAAGAAAAAAATGAAATTTAGCTGAGAGTAGTGAGAATTCTCTGTGTTAGGGGACGTGTTTTCACCATGACCCCTAGAGACTCTTCAGGAACACGGTGTCAAGTTATTAAGATCCAAACCAGATGAAATACTTCGCCACAGTGAATGACACTACAAGGGTAAGGATAGAAGCAGATTTGGAATAATAGGTTTCCTTTCTTTACAGTAGATTCAGAAGTTCAGGTACAAAATGGTTTGGGGGGGGACAGTTTCTAAGAATATACTAATGGAGATACCTTTTGCACAGAGGTTAAATCTTGCCTGAGGTCACACAGCTAGGTAATTGTGAGCCCAGATTCTGGTCATAACCACATTGTGTTTTGCATAGAGCACTAGGAAATGTAAGAAAGGGCTATGGAATGGTTCTTATAGCCGTATGGTAAAATTCAAGGTAAAATAGAGTCGTAAAAAGATGATAAACATCTCTTCACAGTATCATAGATTTCTATCCAAAAGTAACCTTTAAAATCAGCCACTCATTTTACAAATGGGGAACCTAAGGTTCAGAAAAGCTAATTATTTACCCAAGGTCCGAGCTAGTCTTCAAGTCCAGATCCTCTGATTCCTGTTCCCTTTCCATTGCCTTGCCTCCTTGTGACCTCTGTCACAGTAAATGTTAGTTGCTAAAGGAATGTAGGAAATCTCCTCAACAATGGGCTTTAATAATAGCATATTTCACTTTTAAGGCTTACAAAAAACATTTGTATCACAACAGCCCTACAAGGAGAGTAGTGAAAAAAATATCATTACCCCCATTACACAGATTAGGAAACTGAGGCACAAAGTAGTGAAATAAATTCTACGAGGTCACCCAGAAGAGTCATAGACATGAATCTCATATTTTATGATGAGAAAATTTTTTTCCATATTTCCATTATAGGAAGCTGTCTTCTTTGGGTTTAAAAACATATTGAATGTCCCTCATCTTCCTTGGATAGGGTGAGCACAGTCTTCTCTAGGGAAGGATTAGATTGTAAGCTCCTCAATAGCAAGAACTATCTCTTTTTTGTATTTTTATCTCTAGGGCTTAGAACAGTACCTGGTACATATTAGGTATTTAATAAATGTTTATTGACTATTAGCTAAATCCTTTCCAGTACTCAGATTCTATGGTCCCATGATTCGCCAATAAATGCTCTGGTCTTCAGTGGATAGATATAAAGTAATAGAGTTGGTAGCAGCTAGGTGGTGCAGTAGATAAAGCACCAGACCTGAATTTAGGAGGACCTAGTTCAAATCAGGCCTCAGACACTTGATACTTACTAGCTGTGTGACCCTGGGCAAGTCACTTAAACGTCATCATCCCACAAAAAAAAATGAACAAATGAATGAATTAATAAACTAATGAATAAATTAAAAATAAGTTAATTAATTAATTAATGGATGGATGGATGGATGAATGAATAAATAAATAGATGAATGAGTGAATGAATAAATAGATAATTAAGTGGATGAATGAGTAAAAACTAATTAATTAATAAACAGATAAATATATAAATGTGTGAATGAATAAATAAATGAATGAATGAGTGAATGAATGGATAAATAAATTAATAAATGAATGAATGGATGAATGAATGAATAAATAAATAAGTAGCAAAGCTGGGAATGAATGTCAGTTCTACATTACAGTCTAGCCTTTTGTGGCTATATCAATCAATTAATTAAAAAGCATTTCATAGAATTATAGAATTTGAGAGTTCAAGTGGATCTGAAAGGTCTTCCATTCTAACCTATACACAGAAGGAATCTCTACCAAACCATACCTCAACGTATGGTTATATATACATACACACATTCCATGATTCTGTATGCATGGGTATATATGTACATATATAACAAGTGTATACAGTAAATATATACATATGTTTATGCATTAAGTACCAATAGTACTATGCTAGGGAAAGAAAAAATTGAAATAATCCTTGGCCTCAAGGAGCTTTATCCATATATGACTAAACTTGTCATGCTTTTTTTCTCAGTTTCTTATGTTAGTAAGTCAAAAAGCAAGAATTTTTAAGTGCCTACTATGTTCCAGGCACTGGGCTGAGTGTTGTGGATAGAAAGAAAGGGAAAGGACAGTCCCTGCTCTCAAGGATCTCACAGTCTCATAGAGGAGACAACGTGTAAACAATTGTGTACATGCAAGAAATAAATAGGACAAGTTGGAGATAACCTCAGAAGGACGGCCTGAGCATTACAGGTGACCATCAAAGGTTTCTGGCCATAAGTGGTATTTTATCTGAGATTTTGAGGCAGCCAAGGAAGCCTGGGGGAGGAAAAGGGAAGGAAGAAGAACATTCCTGGCATATGGGATAACACATAAAAATGAATGGAGTTTGGAGACAGAAAACAAATCCAATGTCAAGTCTCATATAAATTGAGATATTACTATTAAAAATAATGTGAAGAGAGTATGAGAGAAACTTTGAGACTTTCAATTCCTAGAATTGATGTAGGTCACCAGGTCATCTATAATAGTCTTTGAGAGTTTCCTGGGGTATCAGAAAGTTAAGAGATTTGCTAATGGTCACACAACTGGTTGTGTAGGAAGCAGGGTTTGAATCTACCAGCATTTCCTAAAACCCTACAATATGTTAGGAGCTGTTATGGGCCTTGGGAATGCAAGGAATGGAATAGTTCTTCTCTGACCTCAAGGAACTGACATTCTACAGAAGAGAAACAATATGCACACACACACACACACACACACACACACACATATATATATATGTATATATATATATATATATACATATTCCATAAAAAGCAAATGCAAGTCTCCTAGCTTCCTTGAGTCAAGCCAAAAAAGGAGAAGGACCAAGAGAAAAAAGGAGAAAGAAATGGAGATGGAGGAGGTTAATGATGATTATGATGATGAAAGAAGGAAGAAGCAAAAAGGAAGAGATGAGAGGAGGAAGAAGAAAGAAGAAGGAAGAAGATGATGAAGATGAAGATGATAATGAAAGAATAAGGAGAAAGAGACAGAGGAGAAGAAGGAGCCTAGGTAAAATCTCAGGAAGGAAAATCTATTTTTCATAAAAGGAAAATTTTATAAATCTTTACTGAGGGAGTATTATTTGATATGTCATGGTTAAATGACAAGGATGGCAAGATTTCCAAAAATGGAGCTTGGGGAAATCCTACTATATGTGGAGTAGATGGCAGTATGAGACAAACATCGAGATGGAAAAGCCTGAAAAGTCACCTGGGGAAGGCAAATAGTACAGTGTGGTTATGGCATAAATTGTGGGTGAAGGAAGAGTATGAATCACAAAATCTTTGAGGTGACAAGAATTCCCGTGGCTACTTGGCTCACCCTGTACTTGAGAAAAAATCATTTCTATGTGATCCCTAACAAGTGGCCATTCATGTTCTCTTGAAAACTTCTAGTTGTGGGGACCCCACTAACTCTCATGTCATCCATTCCACTGGAAATCGTTAATTATCAGGATGTTTTGGCTCACATTGAGCCAAAATCTGCCTTGATGTAAGTTCTCCATGTTGCTATTTCTTTTGTTCTCTGAGGTCAAGAACTAATTTAATTCCTCTGTTTTATGTCAACCCTTCAAATCCTTGAACATGCTTATCATTTCTTATCATATACAGGGCATCCATCTTTAATTTCCTTCAACTGACCTTTTTTTATGGGACAATGAGGGTTTAGTGACTTGCCCAGGGCCACACAGCTAGTAAGTGTTAAGTGTCTGAGGCTGGATTTGAACTCAGGTTCTCCTGAATTCAAGGCCAGTGCTTTATCCACTGTGCCACCTAGCTGCCCCCTCAACTGATCTTCTAATAGCCTTTCTTCATCCTGGCTGACCTCTTCTGGCTGCCCTCCACCTTGTCAATATCTTCCCTAATATTCATTGTCCATAAATGAACAGGTGGCCAGAATTGAAAAAGATGGAGCAATGAGACAAATTAAAGCTCTTCTAAATCAGTGAGAACAACGTATGATGTAAAAGCTTAATTTAAAAAAAAACAACAATAAATTATTTAGCACAGGTGCTATTTATCATACCTAACAAGATCCCTCCCACTAGCTTATTCTTTAAAGAAAAAACCTTCATTTGAACCTGCGTCCCAATGGGGAGACATAAAGTTAGTCATGTATTTGGCACATTCAGAAATGATCATGATAACATGAAAACATGAACTGTCTCCACAAGGGACAGCTGGGATTGGTGGGAAGAATGCTAGCTTTGAAGTTCAAGAATCTGGGTTCAAACCCTAGCACTGCCAATTACTACCAATGTGACCTAAGTCCAGTCAATAAACTTCTCTGGGCCATTGTATCTGGATCTGGAAAAAAAAATGAGATCATAGAGTCAATTACCACTGAATTCCCTTCCAGCTATAAATCTTTGATCCTATAATTCCATCCCACAGAAAACTGTTAAGACTACCATTTAGGGAGGCACTTCCCCTAAACCTCTTCACAGAACTGGTTGCATAAAGGTGCCAATCCAAAACTCTCTGGATTCTCCCTCCCGCCATGATATAGTGGGCTACACATGATTCATAATCTTGGCCAAAGCTCAGCAGTTACAAATCAGAAGGACAGTCCCCAAAACTGATTTGCACCAAGCAATGAAACATTCAGTGGGTGAATTTGTAGCTCAGAGTAAGGGAGTTCTCTCCAGGGGTCCAAAATTTCTGAAACTGTTTCAGGTGAATTGATTTGGAAAAAAAAAATCAATGGGAAGTTCCATTTTGTTCTCCCTTACCCTGACACCCTAACATCTTAATTGGTTATGTAGTGAGATTATGCACTTGAGAATAAAATTAATTTCTCTCAGGCCTCTCTATCCATTCATTAACATTAGTTCAACGAATCTATTCACTCAATAGCCATTTATTACATCCATACAATATACAAGAGAATGTACTATATAAAATAAATAAGGGTATACAAAAATAAAAAATACATAAGGCATAGCTATAGCCCTCTTGAAATCTGCAAGCCGTCCATACAAATACTAAATAACTACAGAGTCACAATAAAGTAGAAGGGACTAGACTCTACTTGTAACTTAGGAGAAATATCATCAAAGTTGGAGTCTGAAGACCTTAAATCAAATTGAGCTTCAGCTACTTCAGTACTTTAGTCAAGTACTTGACTTCTCAGTTGGCTCATCTTAAAATGAGATGGTAGAATTAGTTGATTGATAGGCTTTCTTTCAGGTCTAAATCTGGTGATCAGGTGAGCATATGATCCCCAGTTTCTGGAACCCTCTTCAACCTCATCTGCCCCTCCTGCCTTCCTTGCCTTCTTTCAAGTCCCATCTAAAATCCCACCTGCTATAAGAAGCCTTTCCTTATTCCCCTTAATGTTTAATTCCTTCCTTTAATTTGTTCCACTATAGCCCATATACAAAGTGTTCCAAAAATCTTAGTGCAGTATTACACCAAGACTTTGGGGATAGCTTTCATAACTTACTTATACATAGTTGCTTGTATGTTGTTGCCCCTATCAGCCTAAGTTCACTGACAGCAGGGACTGGTTTTGATTTTTCTTTTCATCCCCAGCACTTGACATAGTGCCTGGCATATAGTAGACACTCAATAAATACTACTAACTGACTGACCCAGGTACAAAATGCCATGTGAAGTGCAAGGAAGAAAAATAAATTATGAGGCATCAAGGTATATTGAAAAGAGAGTAACATTTCCAGTCAGGGGATAAAGCTTCAAAACCTAACTCCCTCCACTTGAGGGTCCAGTTGCTTAATACCATTATGCTTCATTTTCCTCAGCTGTGAAATGTGTTCACCCCAACACTGCCAAGTGCTCATGGGACCTTGGAAAAATCACTTTATTTCTTTGGGACTCAGTTTCTTCACTTGTAAAATCAGGAGATTGTACTGGATGGTCTCTAGGGGCCTCTAAGTCCTTCCTACTTCTAAAAATGAGTTTTAAGCACCTACAATCTGATATGAGGGGAGTTTAATTAGATAGCTATAAGGTCCCTTTATGGATAGAGCATTAAACTTGGATAAAGGAAGATCTGGGTCAAATCTTGCCACAGCCACTTACTATATGAATGACTGAAAAAGACACTTAACTTCTCAGCCTCAGTTTCCTCATCCATAAAATGTGGATAATAGCACATACCTCACAAGAATAAAGTGAAGTAGCACATGTAAAGCACTTTGCAAATCTTAAGGTGATATAGAAATACTAACCTTTATATTATGATTATGATTGTTGTTGTTGTTATTATTATTATTATTATCATTAAATGAGGTTATCAGTGAAGTTTCCTTATAAGGGTTGGCATTTGAGTCAGACCATAAAAAAATAAAGTTATCAGCAAGTAAAAATGGAGAGGGGGCAAATGGGGAGTAGGGCAGGAAGCAAGGCTCTTCTAGGCATGTGGAACAGTTTGAGCACAAATATTTAGTGAGCACAGTGCTTGGCACATAGTCAGGATTTAATGCTCTAATATCTATCTGTCTTTCTGTCTATACTGTCTATCTATCTATCTATCATCTATCTACATGTCTATCTCTCTTTGTAGAAAGAAATATAGATAGAAATAAAGATAAGAGATAGATGATTTAGATACAGATAGAGATAGAGATGAATAAAGATAGAGAAGATAGAGATAGAGATGGATGGATGTAATTTCTTTCTTTAAAAGGGAAGCTGAGAGCAAGGACTGGTTCACTTTTTTTTCTGTATTCCCAGTGTTTAGGACAATGCCTGGTACATAGTAAGCACTTAATAAATCTTTTATTTATATATTTATCTGTCTATCAATCTTTCCACCCATTTTTCTATCTCTGTGTACATTTATCTTTAAATCAGTCTTTCTGCCTATCTATTTATACATTTATGTCTCTGAGTATCTGATTTCCCCCTTTAAAATGTACATTCTTTGATAGCACAGACTATTTCCCTTTTGTCTCTGTATCCCCAGTAGTTTATCCAGTGTTTGGCTTGTAGTAGGAACTTAAGAAATGCTTGTGAATTGATGCTAGACCACCTTGTCATTTCTCAGTCTGAGGCTTCCAGTGGAGTGCTAGCCTGGGATCTCTTCCTTCTGACAGAAGAGTCTGCCATGGCTGAACCCTACTTCATGAATATACTCTCATGAGATGAGTCAGGTTTTGAAGAAAACTTCTGTACAATGCAACTATTTTCCCCCAATTACAGAGCTCCCCCATTTTTTTGCCATTTCAGATCTTCATAGAACCCAGACCAGGCATTTGTAAAGATGGAGTTGCCTCCGCCTTCTGAAATCCAGGGCAGAAATGTTTGGCACTGTGTAATTTACACCCATAATGTAATTAAACAGGAACCAATTTGCATTCAGATTGGCACATCATCCCAGGATTTTTTTTCTCTCATAATAAAAATCCAAAACCAAGTGGTATGCCCAGGAGACTTCTGAAGGTTCTGACAGAGGTTATTTTAGTGAAATGACATTGGGAAAGGAATCCTTTTTTTAATCTTTTTCTGGAGGCTTGGCGATTTGCCAAAAAAACTAATAAGCTGCCTGTCAGATTCTTTATATATGAAATATGCAGGGATAAATAACTGTTTTCACCTCACAATAAGTATTTTTGTCTGGATATATTTATCAGTTTTCCATCACTCCCACCAATGACTCTCACATATTTTATTTATAGGCAAATCCTGTCAAACACCTAAAAGCTAACAGGCAAGTTATTAGCAGGAAAATGGGAGCCCTCCAGTGAGGCCAAATTCAAGTAATAGACAACAAATGTGGGTGAGACCTAAATGTGGAAAGTGGGAGAGGCTTCCACAAAACCAAAAGGAAGAAAACAAAGTCATATGGAAGAGCTCTGCATGATATAGAAAGAAACCTGGGTTTGGACTGAAGAGACCTGCTCCACCAATTACTAGTTATCTGACCTTGGACAAGCTATTTAATCTCTCTTGGCTTTAGTTTCCTCATCTTAAAAATGGGTATCCTTCTCTTATATTTGAAACATCTCCAGAATCTGACCCACTGGAATATACTGATGGCTGGTTGGCAGGCATAGGGTTTAGTTAAGAATGTGTGGAGATAGAGAGGATAGCTGTTTCTAGATACCAATAAAATATTTCAACCACTTAGAATCAAGCCCCTGGTTAGTCATGAAACCTGGATATTTGATGGCTAACACCAAGTGTATGCTCCACACAGCTCTGTGAAGGAGAGGGGGGATTTAAACCAATTCTCAAGACAAAGAAATACATGGAAAGGAGAATTGGCTCAAGCTTATCCTGGCCTAAGGATTATTCATACCATTCAGTGTTTGCTCCATCTTGGAGTCAAGTACAGGTCATATCCCTAGGTTCAGGTGATACTTGAAATCCCAATGAAGTTGCAATTGCACCCTACCTGGACCTACTACCACAGTATCATGGATACTCATATTCATACGAGTTGTACAGCAGAAAAAGGCCTGGACTTGGACTCAGAGGTTTAAATGACCTTCAAAGAATGGATTAGAAGGGTCTTACCATCATGCCAAATGAGGACTGGCTGAAGGGAAGTTTCTTAGGTGTCAGGATAGATGGCTTCACAAATTTGAAGATTGATCCCATGTAAAAGGGATTGAACTTGCTTTACTTGGCTTCATAGGTCAGAACGTATAGCAATGGGTGGAAGTTATAGAAAGCCAATTTTTGATCTGGTATGTCCTTATGGTCAGTCCAAAAGTGAAATAGTTTTGAAAAATGTTAGCTTTCCCCTTCATGAGAGGTCTTTAAACAGAGAATGAATGAGCATTTGTTAAATATGATATGGAGATTATTATAACTGGGATATAGGTTGTCTGAGGCTCCTTCTGACATTTTTTTCTTTGAACAATGAAGGGAAATTCCAGATTAGTAGATCAATATGAACTAAGGACCAAAGGCAGGAATGATCTTGAGAAGTTCTTTCATCAGTGAGAACATTAGTCTGCTAAGTTAGATTCCTAAGGAACTACAGCTAGAATCTTATAATATAAAAGCTACATACAACCTTAGAGTATATAATGAACCTCTAGAACAGATTGGAATAGCTAAAAGGGTCCCTTAGAGCATGGAATGTCAAGAGCTGGAAGGAGCATTAGAAGACAGAATATCAGAGCTGGAAGGTACCATAGAAACCTTTTCAAATCCCCTCAATTTCCAGGGAAGAAAATGGAGTCCCAGAGAGCAAGAGGGACTTACCTAAAATTACATGGTAGATTGGAAGCAAAACCAGTCATATTTATTGGCAGAGTCCCCCACCCTAATCCTAGCTCAATATTTTAGAGGCATACACTATTGGTTCAATTAATATTTGTTGATTTGGCTACTAATGGAAATGTTCTTGTTCACAAAACCACATGAGATCACTTTGTGCGCTACAGTGTGAATCCAGATCCTAAAGCCTTGTGACAATGAGAAAATTTGACTTGGCAAAATTTTGAATGAATATTTAACATGGTAGAAACTTAATAAATAGCCTATTGATTGATTTATTGATTGGCATACAATATGCCAGGCATTGTGCTAGGTATTGGGGGGTACAAAGAGAAAGTTATACTGCATTAATAATAACAATATGCATTTATATAGTACTTTAGGGTTTATAAAGTGCTTTGTGGATATTGTTTCATTTTACCTACCCAACAACATTGGAAGGGAGATCCCATTATTATTCCCACTTTAGAGATGAGGAAACTGAACCTAACAGGTAGCTTGACAAGAGTCACACAGCCAAGAAGTGTCTGAGATTGGATTTGAACTGAGTTCTTCCAGACTCTAGACCTAGAGCTAGCACTCTCTCTGTCTCTCTCTCTCTCTGTCTCTGTCTCTGTCTCTCTCTCTTTCTCTCTGTCTCTCTGTCTCTGTCTCTGACTCTGTCTCTGTCTCTCTGTCTCTCTCTCTATATATATATATATGTGTGTGTGTGTGTGTGTATACATATAAGCATACAAACAGATATATATGTACATGTGTATATGTATATATACACACATATATGTGAATATATATATTGTGTATATGTATTACAAAAGATATGCAAAGTAATACAAAGTACAGTGCAAATTGAGGAAGGCATCAATGATACATGGTTTGGGGAGGGATGATCAGGAAAAACTTCTTTCAGGAAGTGGTACTGAAGGAAGGTAGAGAGGGAGGGCTTGTATTTCAGAAATGTGGGGGAGAGCATTTGAGCAAAGGCAAGAGGCAGGGAAAAATTGAAAAATAAATTCTGTTAAATAAGTTAAGGTGATTAAAAATGGGTTTTACTCATTAGGCACCAAGCTTATCATGTCAAATCCCCACAATGGTCCAGCTTCTGAGCACCACAGTGACTAATAGCAGGCCACAAACTCTATCTTCTCAGGGTCAGCCATAGGGCAGGAAAACAAGGGAGCCATTTTCTCCCTATTGGATGCCTCAAGAGTTTTAAAAAAATGGATTTAAGCCAAAGGAAAATAAAAGGGAGTCATCAATCTTTCTCTCATAAATAACTATAATCAATTGAAATGTACCTTGTCACCAAACAAGTGGATTTCAGAGCCCATAAACGGTGTTCAATTTGCCTTTAGATGAAAGAATGGACATATAAAAGAGTCTGTGAAAACTATTTATGATTGTATCTCTAATTCTTTGCCATTTTAATAAGGGTAATAAAAGTGGCCTCTACACAAGTCATCCCCTTATAAACCTTGCCATGATATGATGGTGTATTGATAATGATGGTAGAGCCTAAGCTAGCCCCACTAGACAAATTTAGATTTCCTTTACTGGATATGGCTCAGAAGACATGTAGTTTGAGAAATTTGATAGTTAGCTAACATTATGAATACCTATAAGATTTATCTTTCTTCCTGAAGAAAGGTATTGAAATGATAAAATGATGAAATAAAAGAAGTGATAAATGATAAACTAACAAATAGTACAAATAAGTAATCATGTAAATTAAAAATTCTCTACGTTTGAGTGGATTATGAAAAAGATGGCTAAGGCTGATCTTTTTGTGGTAGCAAAGAATTGGAAATTGAGGGGACGTCCATCAACTGGGGAATGGCTAATCAAGGTGTAATATATGAATGTAATGGAATACCATTGTGCTGTAAGAAATGATAAGCAGATGGTTTTCAGAAAAACCTGGAAAGGCTTAAATAAAGTGATGCTGAGTGAAATGAGCAGAACCAAAAGAACATTGCACACAGTATCGAAAACATTTTGTGATGATCAACTGTGGTAGACATAACTCTTCTCAGCAATCCAATAGCCCAAGACAATGCCAAAGGTCTTATGGTGGAAAATGCTCTCCACATTCAAAAAAAGAACTACAGAATCTGAATGCAGACTGAAGCATACAATTTTCACTTTTGTTACTGATTTTTGTTATTGTTTATGTTTATTCTTTCTTTCTTTTTCCCTTTTGTTCTTATTAATGTGGAAATATGTTTAACATGATTGTAATATATAACCCATGTCAAATTGCTTGCTTAACTTGGGAGGGGGGAGGAAAGGGAGGATAGGAGAAAAATTTGGAACTCAAAAAATGTCTTTCCATGTAATTGAGAAAAGTTAAAAATAAAAATAAAATAGGAAAAAGATAACTAGTGAAGGAGAAAAAGGGAAAAAGGAAGAAATGAGATATAAGAAATGAATTATGGGGCAGCTAGGTGGCGCAGTGGATAGAGCACTGGCCCTGGAATCAGGAGGACTTGAGTTCAAATCTGACCTCAGACACTTAACACTTACTAGCTGTGTGACCCTGGGAAAGTCACTTAACCCCAATTGCTTCACCAAAAAAGAAAAGAAAAGAAATGAATTATGATAAGGAGATAAATGATGGATGTATAAATAAAGGCCTAAAGGATAACAGACAAATGGCAGCAGGGAATGATAGATTGATGAATGTACGCTTTAGCTATCCAAGCTGTAGGCAATAATTTGAAACCACTTCAATTTGCTTCAACAAACATTTATTAACCACATACTATGTATAGGAAACTTGTAACAATCAGTAGCAAAGACATGGAGATTTATATTTAATATTTCAAATGAACATACCAAGAAATCTTAAAATGTTTGACACAGCAAATTCAAAGACAATAAATTTGGGGACAAATATGAAGGAGTCAAGCATAAATCAAGTGCTATGCATAATTCCCATATTTTTTGGAATAAATATTGCAATTCATCTTGTGATACTTACTAGAAAAAGAGAGGTTGTGGTTTCAATTCAACCTCCTTGTGTCTTTTTGCTTTTGCTATACTGTCAAAGTATGCGAAGCAATTCCTGACATGAGTTATGGATCAGTGTGGTCTCTAGGAAACAAAATGGCAGCTGTTTTCAAATGACCATATCTAATCCAATCCAATACAATCCATCCAGCATTCATTAAAAATCTCTTTACCAGACACTAGGGAGATTATAATAATAATCATTAACATTAATATAGTGCTCTGTGGTTTGAAAACACTTTACAAATATTATCTCATTTTATTCTCACAACTACCTTGGGAAGTAGATGCTACTATTAACCCCATTTTGTATATGAGGAAACTGAGGCAAATAGATACTAAGTGATCTGTCCACAGTTACACAACTAGTCAACATGAGACAAGATTTGAACTCAGGTCTTCCTGACTCCATGTTCAACCCTCTATCCACTGCGCTACCTAGCTGCCTTTAGATGATTCAAAGAAAAAACTTTAAAAAATAGTCCTGCCCTCAAGGAGCTTACATTATACTGTTGGATGGGGATTGAGAGGGAGAGATATAGCACATAAAAGAACAAGCATATACTTGATAATTTGAGGAGAGGGGCAATAACTGGGAGGATCAAGTAAAATTTCTGGAAATTTTAAAAAATAATTTCAATAAATTTTTATCTGTGAGTTCATCAAAACAAGAAAAACATCAAAAAAAGGAAAAGAAAAAAATCATTCTGTTCCTCTGAAAGCAAAAGAAGCAGATTTTCCAGTAACATTTATGGAAATAAAATTTTGCCCCCTGAAAGAAGTCAGCAATTCACAAAAGTACTAATATTTGCATCTGGAAACCCTCATGATAAAATATTACTAAACATGGTATAAAATATCATTTTTATTTATAAAATCACTATATGAATTAACACTTAGTATAGGACTAACCCTTTTTTTCCCTCATTTGACTAAAAGTAGTCTATTCACTGTCTCTGCTAATAACACCACTAGCTTTATTTTTTTTTCCAAAATGCCCAATGACTAAATTTGGAAGGTTTTCTTTTTGTTTTGTGGGAGTGTTGGTTTTGTTTTGTTTTGTTTTGTTTCTAAAATCCCTAACCTGGATGGGAAATTACCCAATTCAAGAAGTATTTACTAAGCACTAATTATGGAAAATGGGTATTCTTTGGTCCCTCCTTTTGTGTTTTTTGTTGTTGTTGTTGTTGTTTTAATAAGACATTTTCTTTTTCTTTCTTTCTTTTTTCTTTTCTTTTTCCTTTTCTTTCTTTTGCAGGGCAATGAGGGTTGTGACTTGCCTAGGGTCACACAGTTAGTGTCTGAGGTCTGATTTGAACTCAGGCCCTCCTGAATCCAGGGCTGGTGCTTTATCCACTACACCACCTAGATGCCTCCTGGTCCCTCCTTTTGTTCCCAAGCAGAAGCAGACATCAACTATCCTAAGTAAATGGGAAGCTCCCCTTTTTGTAGAGATCTCTAGAGATGGATTTCCACACTTTCCTCTGGAAACCTATTCCTAAGCTGACTCCTGTCACTCAAGTATTAGAAGTCCCTGAGTAATTCCACTCTGGTCTGCCTTGCTTGCTATCCTCCCTCCCTTCCTTTGCTCTCTGATTTTAACATTCATCAAAGACCTAACCAGAAGGTGGGGACTTGACCCAGAATCACAAAATCATCATATTTGGAGTTTGAATGGACTAGATGAATGAAACTTTGCTATAACATCTCTACTCAACTCAAGACCTGGATTTCAAAGCAGAGGACTAAGGTTTAGTGGTTCTACCACTAACTACCTGTGTCTTCTTGGACAATTCACTTCCCCTCTCTAGGTCTCAGTTTTCTTATGTAGAAAATGGAGAGGTTGAACTATATGGCTTATAAAGTATTTTCCAGGTCCAAATAGATGACTCAATAATGACATGCTTTATCCTGAGGTGTACACTTCACTCTCACTCCATTGATATTCCAGATCCTGCCTATGGGGGTCAGATTTCTAGTTGTAACCTAGACCTTGATTAAGCTTATCTAACGTTGACTTCTGGGAGCCAATCAGGACTCTAAATAAAGTACACTTATTCCCAAGTTATGGCATTGATCTGCCACATAGTAAGCATATCAGTCTTCCATTGCTCAATCCTAAATTGAGTAGAAGTCCTCTTGGAGTTGTATGTGACACAGCCCAGTGTGTTTCCCCAAAGTATTTTAGACTACTTATTAAGCACAAAGTAAGGGGTTGTCAAGTAACTAATGTAGAATGTAAACTCTGTGAGGTCAAAGACTGATTTATTGGGTTTTTTTCCTTTATTTTCCCATTGTGCATAGCCTGAAACATTCCTTTGAACCAGACTTGTCATTTCATTGACAAAGGTAACTACAGTGAAGAAATTCCCTCTTCTAATGCAGGTAGCTAACTCTTCTACAACATAAAATTGTAGAGATCTCTCTAAAGCACAGGGAAGTTAGGTGGCTTGCCCAGAGTCATACAGCCTACAAGTGTGAGAGTTGAAACATTGACACAGGTCTTCCTGATGCAGAGACCTGCTCTATATCAACTTGACAATGCTGCCTTGCCTGGGACGTAGTAGGTGCTTTTAAAAAAAGAACCCATGTTTGCAAAATGTTGAATTGAACTCCATTTTGATTTCTCAGTTGAAGATACTTCCAAGCAAAAAACTGCAAAACAATTTGACTCACTCCCATCTTTCAATCCACACATCCTATTTCCTGCCAAGTTGCTGTTTATCCCGCCTACATTCAGCCCTTCATCTTTGTGGTTACAACCAAAATCTTAGCCTAAAAAAGGTGGTGAGATGCAGTAGGAAGCAAGGCTCATAGAACCAGTTCTCTGGTTGACCTGAGTTTGAGACTTGTCTAACTTTCCCCTTAGTGGCCATATAAAATTAAAGGCATCATTCCACATTTCTAAGCCTCAATTTGTTCAACTGTAACATTAGGTTAATAACATTTGCCCTTGACAGGTTAGTTATGAGAAAAATGTTTCATAAACTGAAAATCACATCAGAAATGTGAATTATTATTCCATTTTGGTTCTTCTCAGGGAAACCTAAGCAAAGGACCAATCACAAAGCATCCCCCTCACCCATTTAAATACCTTTTTCCAGGATGCTTTCCATAAGGGAAATGTTTTCCAATACAAAGGTCCTTTTTTCCAAGGGAGTTCACAAAGGTCTTACCATTTCTTTAATTTCTGAGGATGTCTCCTCCTCCCTCCCCCCAAAAAATACCCCTTAGTGAATAAAAAGATAGGAAAAATTTAGAATGATTAAAAACCTGAACAGAAATAGACAGTGGTGGAGGAGAAGGGAGATCCAGGCACACTAATATATTGTCAGAGATGTTAGGTGTTGGAACACCCATTCCAAAACAATGTGGAATTATTTAGACAGGACCTCAATCTGCTCATCTATACAATAAAGGAGGTTGGACTCAACAACTTCTATAGTCTCCTCTTCAAGTTCTAAATATGTGACCCTATGAATATGTGAAAATGTCAAGTCAGAAGTCATTTAAGTCCCTGCTGTGTGCCACATGCTATGAAAGTATTGGGGATACAAAAAAAAAGGCAAAAAAGATGCTGTTCTTTAAAAGCTCAGTTGGGTGAAACCACATGTAAACAACTATGTAGAAAAAGATATATAGATATTGAAGGAGATGAAGGTATTAGAATTAAGGTATATTGAGAAAGGTTTCTTGTAGAACATTTGAACTGTGCATGAAAGAAGTCACATAAGGCATAGAGAAGAGGGAGAGAAATCTAGGAATAAAGAATAGCCAATAAAAATGGAGTCAGGAGATGAAGAATCACCTGTGTAAGCAACAAGACAACTAGTATCACCTTATCCTACAGTATTTAGAGATACATTAAATACAAAAAAAAACCTGAAAGGTAGGCAAGGGCAAGGTTTTATATGTTCTAAAATCCAAACAGATTTTATATTTGATCCTGGACATAATCAGGAACCACTGAAGTTTATTGAATAGGAGAGAGACATGGTAAAATCTGTGTTTTAACAATATCAATCTGACAGCCGAATGGAGGATGGACTAGAGTAGAGAGGAAATTGATTTGGGTTTTTTTGTTTGTTTGTTTGTTTGTTTGTTTTGTAGGGCAATGAGGGTTAAGTGACTTACCCAGGGTCACACAGCTAGTAAGTGTCAAGTGTCTGAGGCCAGATTTGAACTCAGGTGCTCCTGAATCCAGGGCCAGTCCTCTACCCACTGCACCACCTAGATGCCCCAAGTAGGAAGGAAATTGAAATATAGGACTTTTTTAATAGCCTAGGAATGAAATGATGAAGGTCTGCACCAGGACTGTGGCAATGTCCAAGGAGAAAAGAAGGTGTAAGCAAGATATTTTGAGAAGGTAAAGCCAACAGAACTTCACAACAGAGGGAATATGGAAACATGATAAAAATGAGAAGTTGAGGATAATATCTGCCTAGGTAACCAGGATGAAGGGAGGGGGGAGGGAATGCACTCAGTACCAATGAAGTTAGGAAGAGGAGAAAGTTTCAAGGAGGGGAAAATAGTGAGTTCAGTTTTGAATATGTTGAGTTTACATGCCATTTACCAAGATAAGATCAAAATGGATACATGACCTGGATATAGAGAGAGATTTTACAAGAAAACTAGAAGAACATGGAACATATTACTTGTAAGACTTACTTATGGATAGATGAACAATTTATGAATAAACAAGAGACAGAGAACAAAGTTAAGTGTAAAATTGATCATTTTGATTATATTAAATTTAAAATGTTTTGTACAAATAGAACAAATATAGCCAAGATTAGAAGTAAAGTAGAAAATCGGATGTAATTATATAGTTTATCAAATAAAGTTCTCATGTTAAAATATATAAAGAAATTTTCAAATCTATGAGAATATGAGTCATTCCCCAATTGATAAATGGTCAAAGGATATGAACAGGCAGTTTTCCAATGAAGAAGTCAAAACAATGTATAATCATACGGAAAAATGTTCTGTATCATTATTGATTAGAAAAATGCAGGTTAAAATGAGATATCATTTTATACCTACCCAATTGGCTGAAATGAGAGAAAGGGAAAGTGACAAATGTTAGAGAGGATATGGAAAAATTGGGACACTAATTTATTGTTGGTAGAATTATAAAATGATCCAACAATTTTGAAGACAATCTGGAATTATTTCCAAAGAGTTATTAAACTACCCATAGCCTTTGACCCAGAAACATCACTACCTGGTATATTTCCAAAGATGATTAGGGGAAAAGGAAAAGAACTTATATATTCTGAAATGTTTATAGCAGCTGTCTTTGTGAGGGGAAAGATTTGGAAATTGCAGGGATGGATGACCATCAACTGGGGAATAGCTGAACAAACTGTGAGATATGATTGTGATGGAATACTAGTGTACTCTAAGAAATTTTGAACTCAAAGATTTTAGAAAAACATGGAAAGACTTGCATGAAATAATGAAGATCAAAATGAGAAGAACCAAGAAAACATTGTATATAGTAACAGCAATGTTGTTTTAAGAGTGACTTTGAGCAAATACCTTATTTTGTCTATTTAAAATAATTAAATTAACTACAAAGGACATATGGAGAAAGACATTGTCTGCATCCGGAGAAAGAACTGATAAATGGAATTATGTATAGAATAAGTTTACACACACATGTATGTGTGAGTATTATTATGTATATATGTATGTATGTATGTATATATATGTGTGTGTATATATATATATACACATACATAGATACACATATGGCCACTATTAGGTGCAGATAGATAGATAGATAGATAGATAGATAGATAGATAGATAGATAGATAGATAGATAGATAGATAGAAAAATGGATGGATAGATGGATAGATAGAGATAGAGATAGATAGATACCTATTTGTGTCTAATAGTGGTCATTTCTATAGCATGGTTGGGGAGAAAGAAAAAATAAATTTACATGATAACTTTATTGTATATTTGAAAGGAATAGCAAGTTATACATAGTAGATTTGAAGTTTCATGTACAACCATCTTTTTATTGTATTGTTTTCAAAATGCTTGTTTTATTCCATAAATTAAAAACAATTTCTTAAAGAACATGCTGAGTTTTTTATGTTTGCAGGAAATCCAGTTTCAGATGTCTAGCAGGCAGTTGAAAGTACAACTCTGGAGATGATTTAGAAAGGTCAGTGTTGAATAAATAGAAATGAGAGTCAATAAAGATATGAAGATACATAAAGATAATTGAATCCATTGGAGCTGATGAGCTCACAAAGTGAAATTGTAGGGGCAGCTAGGTGACTCAGTGGATAAAGCACCGGACCTGAATTCAGGAGGACCTGAGTTCAAATTCTACATCAGACACTTGACACTTACTAGCTGTGTGATACTGGTCAAGTCACTTAACCCTCATTGCCCAGCAAAAAAAAAAAAAAAAAAGTGAAGTTGTATAGAGAGAGAAGAGAGTCTAAGACAGAATTAGGGGAAAACTCATTATTCAGAGGTATGACCTTGAAGATCCAGCTAAAGAGACTAAGACAGAGTAATTAGACAATTAGAGGAACCTAGAGAGAAGAATTCCATAAAAAGAGAGAAAAGAGAAAAACAAGAGAGAAGAGGGTGATTAGCAGCATCAAAGGTGGCAGAGACACCAAGAAGGAAGAGAAGTAAGAAAGGGTCATTACATTTGATAATTAAGAGACAAGAAAACAAAAAAATCAGTGAAATATGCATACCCTTTGATCCACAGCAAACCTCCTACCAGATATATAACCCTAATCATAAAAATATAAATTTTACACCTACACAAATATGTATGTTTGAGTGTTTATACATATAGGTAATGTATATGCTTGTGTGTGTGTGTGTATTCTGTAGAATCATTTTGTGGTGACAAAGCACTCAAAATTAAATGGGAGCGGATTAATTGAAATGGATAAATGTTGGTTTAAAAACTGTAGAATATTGCTATTCTATAAGAAATGATACACAGGTGGAATTGAGAAAGAAATATAAAGTTTATTACAGTGAAGAGATCGCTGATTTTGGAGTCTGAGGTGCAAATCCCAGCCTTCCTACCTATTAGCTGTGTGACCATGGGCAAGTGATAACCCCCCTAAGCCTCATTCCTCTCCATCCCCCTGTATAAAATGAAACAATTTAACTAAATTATCTTCAAAATCCTTTCCAGTGCTATGATTATTTTACCTTAAAATCATAAGAAATAAACAGAATCTGAAATGTATATAATGATGAAAATAATGATTATAAAAATGAACAATTTTTGAAAGACTTAAGAATGCTGATCAACTAGATGATCAACCCTGATTCCAGAGGACTGATAAAGATGAATGCTGTCCACCTCCTAACAGGAAAAAAGGACTAACAGACAGAATACAAATGTATCTAGGATTTGACTAGTGTGGGAATATGTTTTGCTCAACTATGCTAAGGTGATACAGAGATTTTGCATTTCCTTCATTTCCTTGCCTTCCTTCATTTTTTCTTTCTCTCTTTCTTTATTTCCTTCCTTTTTTCCAATTGTTCTTCCTTCCTTCCTTCCTTCCTTCTCTATTCATGTATGAGGTATAAAGTGAAAAAAGTAAATACTTGATAATTTAAAAAAATATTTTAAATTACATAAATGAAAACAACATTAAAAGAAAGCCTAGCTTTAATTGATTGTAGTGACCAAACTTAGTTGTGGAGAGCAAATGGTGAAAGACACCTCACTCCTCTCAGCAGACAAGTAGGAGGCTGTAGACACATAATACTGCATACACTTTTAGACATTGTTGCTCAGTGGCTTTTGTAAACTGTGTCAGTAAGGGTTCGTGGGTAGGGCAGAGACATAGGAAAAGAATTACAGTCTAAACACAAAGGACATTAGTAAACTAAAAATAAGCCAAGGCAAAAAAAAGAGAGAATGATAAAAGGGAAAAAAGACAAGAAAAAGAAAATCGTCCTTCGTTTCTTTCTCAATAAACCTATGGCTCCCACCCATATAGAGATCAGTGTGTTATTCAAGTACTAATAAATGGTACTCTTTGCTATTTCTTATGTGCTCTATATTTCTAGCCCCTGTTAGGACTGGTATTGGCTTAGGTTGACTGTGGGCTCCCAGGGGAGAGGCCTACATCTGTTGACTCACATTGCACCATCTGGAGAGAAGTGCTGAATAACTAGTTTTTGAGGATGAGAAAGAGTGTAGAACTCTTCCCTACATTTAAAGCAATAGCTCGTGCTGGGAGATAACTGAATAAGGCCTCTGAAACCTCTAGTGGTCGTGGCTATGAGTCTCTGAGTTTCCTTCCTTTCTGATGGGCGGATCAACCTGTATTCAAAAAGAAAGAGGAAACATGCAGAACAATAGATTGAGTCTAAGCCCTGGTGCTTTATAGAGTAGGTGTTGAGATATAGAATTCTAGACAAACAAATGCAATGTAAAAATTGGAGGGGATCTTAGAACATGAAACTTAGGATGTCAGAACCAAAAAGGATCTTAGAACATAGAATTTTGTCATAAAAGGGAATGAGCATTTATTGAATACCTACTATGTGCCCGGCACTGTGCTAAACACTTTCTCGTTTGATACTCAGAACAACCACTGGAGTTAGGTACTATTTTATCCCCATTTTATAGTTGAGGAAACTGAGACACACAGAGATTAAGTGACTTGTCTAGGGTCACACAGCTAGTAAGTGTCTAAGGCTGGATTAGAATTCAAGTCTGCCTGACTTCAGGCCAAATACCCTACCTACTGTATGACCTAGTTATCCCAAATGCAGAATTTTTAGAATCAAAGTTCTTTTGAACACAGAACACAGAATGCTAGAATTGGAAGGGATTTTAGAATGTAGAATGTTAGAACAGAACAATGACAAAACTCAGAAGGGTCTATGAATATAGAACAAAGAATTTCAGAACAGAGAAGGGCTATGGACCAGAGAACATAGGATTCTGAACCTAGTCCTGGGATATTGGGGCAGGGATATTAGAATATTGAATATTAGTACTTGACAGGGCATAGACATAATAAAAACAAACTATTACTTTACACTTGAGGGAATTCAGGTCAAAAATATTAAGTAATTTGCCCAATGTGAAACAGGTAGAAAATAATATAATCAGTGTTCAAGTCCTGGGCCTCTGAAACTATCCCTACCCTTTTTCCTATAGAACCTTCTTCCCTTTGATCCCAACTCATTAAAATGGATCTCACAGAAACAAATATTCTTAGCATTTTTGAGCATGGAGAGTCCATGAGGACCATCTTGTACTCCCTCCACCCTCTCTACAGATTGAGGGAAATGTCTTCAAGATACTGAGGTTGGTTGTTGTCCTTCATTCTCAAAGTGGACCAAAAATGACCACTATGTTCGAATCAAGTTACAGTGTGTCTCACTGTGGCTGATCAGACCAATATAAGTGTAGAATGTTCTACCACAGATGAGGCACAAATAATCCATGTGAACATTTGAGGTGGATTCTTTCAATTTGAGTTTGAGGTCAGGTGTTAGTGGTAAGCCAAGACAATATCCCTTGACCTCTAGCTTTCTGGTCCAGAACTCTTTCCACTAAAGTCAAGAAATTTAAAAAGCAATATGCAGGGCAGCTAGGTGGCACAGTGGATAGAGCACTGGCCCTGGATTCAGGAGGACCTGAGTTCAAATCCAGCTCAGACATTTAACACTTACTAGCTGTGTGACCCTGGGCAAGTCACTTAACCCCAATTGCCTCACCAAATTTTTTTTAAAAAGCAATATGCAGTTTCTTTGGTTAAAGAAGTCATCAAATGCTAGTTATTTTGAACAGAGATAAGTTATTCAAGAGAGTTGACCTCTGTTTTACTGGTATGATAGGGGGACAATGCCCAGGTTTAGATTGGATTAGTTTTACATTCATGCATTTTCATAATCTCATATTCATATATTAATATCATAGGGGAACTAGATAATGTAGTAGATAGAGAGCAGGTCTGGAGTTGGGAAGACTCATTTTCCTGAGTTCAAGTCTGACCTCAGACACTTACCGGAAGTATGGCTCTGGGCAAGATACTTAATCCTATTTGTCTTAGTTTCCTCATCTATAAAATGAGCAGGAGGAAGGAAATGGAAAACAACTCAAGTATCTCTATCAAGAAAATCCCAAGAGTTGGACATGACTGAAACTATTGAACAACAACAAGAAAATGTGATCTGTCCAAGGCTGCATGAAGGTAGGCATATCCAGGGGACATGCTTTTAAAAGTTCATCACCTGGGGGCAGCTAGGTGGCACAGTGGATAAAGCACTGGCCCTGGATTCAGGAGGGCCTCAAATCCAGCCTCAGACACTTGTCACTTAATACCTGTGTGACCCTGGGTAAGTCACTTAACCCTCATTGCCCAGCAAAAAAAAAAAAAAAAAAGGCAGTTTGGACTGCCTTAAAAAAAATTTAAAGAGAAATTGGAACGCAAAGTTTTTTTTTTAAATTGATGTTAAAATTTTGTTTTTACATATATTTTTGAAAATAAAATTCTATTTTAAAAAGTTTATATCCTGACTTCCCCAAAAAAAGGTTCACAAAACACTTTTAAGTTTATTCTGAATTATTAATATTTTCTCCATCATTTTCTTAAACCTAGATAATAAACACAGCAATAAATCAGGCTCTGAGTTGTAGCATTTCCCAATTTCTTAAGTATAAACGCCCCCACTAAAAATTTAACAACTGACTCTTAAGAGTTGTCCCTTGCCCATCCCCTCCCCAGTCCTGGAAACTTATTTTCATAGTCTTCATGAATCAGCAGAAAAAGAAACTGAGAACAAGGTTGCTAATACAGTAGAGGGAACTGAGCTGAGACTTCTGCTTTGCTCTCAAATATCCAAGGTCTATTTGCTTCAAGACATGGGATTGAGACTTGCCAGACCACTTATCTGATCTGGTTCCCTACACCCTGATTTAATTCCAAGCTTCGAGGAGTAAGTTCCTCTCTATTTGCTAAGTCAGGCATATAATACTATAAATATGATATAAATGAGCTGATGTAAAGTTTTGTGTATTGCAGGGTTTTTAAAAATTCAAGTGCAAAAAAACAAGCAAGCTATTCAGCTTTGCAGAGAAAGACCATGCAGCCAATTAAAAGCATGCTGCAAATTAATACAGCATTAACATTTGTCCATGCGTCTCCTGAGCTATATTTTTAGAATCCCTTTTGGCAAGACTGCATCAAAAGAAAATGGATTCTGAGCCCTCCTCCGGCTTTCCAGCTGAACTGAACTGTGGTGGGGGTGTGAAGGCATTACACAGCAAAAACTTCTGCAAGGTAAGTTAAAGACAAAAATTGTAGCTCTTCCCCTAAATGTGGGGGAGCCCATATTGAGGTTATCCCTTCTGTCTCTACTGGCTTTTTTCAGGTGTACAATGTCTTTTCCATGAAATCACTTACTACCGAGTACAAAAATCATACAAATGAAGTTTGAGAACCCCTTTGCAGGGTAAGTGGACAGTTCAATAGCTCAATAAGTTGCTTCAGGGAAAGCTGCATTGTGGTGCAGCCCTGGATGAATTTAGCCTAGTTACAGGGAGCCAGGAATATGCACAATAATGAAAGCCAAGAAAGTTCTGATGCTTTTAAAAAGGCTGATCTTCAGAGCCAGGTACTTGTGCCTGTGAAGTCTTAAATACCCTCAGGGCTCCAGAGTGATGCATATCCATCCCCCATCTCCTTTTTTTTTTTTTTGTAAAGCAATTGGGGTTAAGTGACTTGCCCAGTGCCACACACTAGTAAGTGTCAAGTGTCTGAGGCTGGATTTGAACTCAGGTACTCCTGAATCCAGGGCCAGTGCTCTATCCACTGTGGCACCTAGCTGCCCCCATCTCCCATCTCCTTTGCATCAACCATCCCATTCTCTTTATTGCCCCCTTTCTATAGCAACACTCCCAGGGACCATCAGGAAAGAGCAGTTTAGAAATAATCATTTGTCTTGAGCCCAGTCACTAGACCCTAGTTACCTGGATCCCAGACTGCCCAGCCTAGAAAAGGCAAATTTACTTTTTTCTGATAGACAGGGACTACCAAGAAGGATGGCAGTGATTTCCTTCAAGAGTAGGTAATAGTGGATAAAGCACCGGCCCTGGATCAGGAGGACCTGAGTTCGAGTCCGGCCTCAGACACTTGACAGTTACTAGCTAGCTGTGTGACCCTGGGCAAGTCACTTAACCCTCATTGCCGCCCCCCCCCCCAACAAAAGTAAGCAATAAATTCCTTTGAAATCTCTTTGCTATATGCATACACCTCTCTGCCTACCCTCAGTCCTTTAAAAGGAAGAAAGAATTGTAAAAGCTAAGTCTAGAAAAGCATGAGACATCAAACCCTTATTTCCATAAGAGGAAGTGCTTAAAGCACTTAAAATGAATAAAGACCTAGCTATGGAGACAGAGGACCTAGGTGTGAATCCACCTGTGAGTTTGACAGTCTATGTGACCCTGGGTAAGTCAATTCACTTCCCTGGGTTTCATATTCTCTATATTTAAAATGAGAAAGTGAGACTAGATCAGGAGTTCTTAACCCTTTTTTGTCATAGAAAAATTTGGCGGTCTGATGAAGTTTATGGACTCCTCAGAGTTGTATTTTTAATGAGTAAGATAAAATATATAGCATGACAAAAGAAAATTAATTATATTAAAGTACAGTTATACATGCATATTAAAAACAAGTTTACAGACCCCAGCTTAAGAAATCCTGGACCAGATGGCCTCTGAGGACCATTCCAGCTCTAGACTTAGCATCTTAAACTTTTGTTTGATATGATCAATAGAACCCTCCCACCACCACCACCAAGCCTGATAAAGTTTTGTTTTCCCACCTCTAAGGAACTGAGCTTAGGGAACACTTAAAGTGACAGTACAGAAAGAGATCTCTGAACCTAAAAGTTAATAGGTCTATATGTATCATTGGAAGAGACTGGGTTTCTTCAGACTTGACTAAAACCAATACTGAGACTGAAAAGTTATGATACCGTGAAGTAGTTTTGTTATACATGTGAGCCCCATATTTAAATATATTCAATATAGCTACATATACATACTTTAATTGGTGCATATCATGTATTCTCTTTCTTTATATATGCCTCCATTGCTTTAATTTACATAGTCTCTTAACCAAACAACCATCATTACAAAATGGGGGGGAGGAGTAAAGAGCACCCAATGGTGAAATATTACTATATTTTCAACTCATGGTTTTATAACACGCCAAAACTTTTGTGACATTTATTGCACAAACAATATTTTTAAATGTATCTATTGAGTTATTGGGATATTAAAGATCACTCCTGCATCTCAGCATTCTCCGGGCTCTGAGAAAGTCAGTTTTCCAAGAATAAGCTGTTGCAAAGTAGAAAACACATCGTTACCTTTAAAAAAAGATGTAATGCAACATTCATATCACCTTCAGTAAGACCATTTGCAAAATCAAATAAGTAAGGAAGGTAGAATATTTTTGTTGTAGACTTGGCAGAGTCATTTCTAGGCTTTTAACCTTTTTTTTCCTTGAATAGTAAAAATTACTTAAAAATATGAGTTCACCTACTACATCTCATTCTGTTAAACACATATTGCCTTTGAATATAAAGAAATCAATACTCAATATTAAATTGCTTGGATTTCATGTAATGCTATATTTCTTAAATTATAAACTATAATGTTATACTACTTGACAATAGTTGTTACTTAGTTATTTTTCACATATTAGCAAGGTTTCATCATTCTCTAATTAATTGAAAGCTTCACAATGCCTAGGCCAGTTGGACTGTGATCAAAAGCAGTCTAACTGTAGCAATACAAATACATTTTCTTGGTAATTTCTATCTGCAGAGTCATCTCATTTCCAAAGCTCTGAGGATGCATAAAGGGAGAAGCCCACAAACCTATTAACCATGTGCTACCATTGCAGTAATCTGAGTACATTTGCAACCACCTCCCTGAAATGCCAGGATCTTTACATCTTTACACACACACACACACACACACACACACACACACACACACACACCAAATCAGTGTAACAAAAAACTAATTTTCCTTTTTGCAAATCTTCTGCATGCCATTTCTTCACTGATTACCAACATCCTGCTGAGTCTAGCCATGATAATCTTGCAGAGATCTACAGAAATCAGGGTGTTTTTTTTTCTCTTTTCTTTCTTTGGATTAAAGACTATTGATCCAGATTTTTAAATCACAGCTTTTCCCCCCCACTTTTCACAAGCTCCTTATCTTTGCCATCTGCATCTCCGGACCCTGAGTTATCAACACAGGGGCTCTCCTGGAGTTTCAACTAAATCATATGTACCAAAGTGCTCAGGTGTCTCCCACACAGACTGCAATGCTGCAGTCTGGTCATATTAATGAAGTAAGAGGAGTTCTGCAATTTCAATTCCCCTTTGTCACAGGCTCCAGATGGGGCAGAGAGCTGGATTAGAGAGCTGGCAGCTCACACACCAGCCTAACTTCCTCGTTTTTATCCCATATGGATCAGATAAGGCCATCCTGGGGGGCGCGGGGGGGGGGGGGGGTTCTTCACACTATAGTCTGAGTTATACATAACCCATTTGGAAAAGGAGGAAAGCTTAGGGTTAGCATAGTGTTGAAGAGTCCTTTGGAACACCAGATTTTTTTCTTAGAAACTGCGTGCATTTCCTCCTGAAACCAACCTTACCCATGTTATGTGGCCCAAGCAAACACTAACAAACTTCCTGGTGTTAATTTCAACAATCTCTCATCCAAAAATGTGAGTTTAGATGAGCTAAACGAGATCACTTTAATTTCAAAAATGAGAAGTAGCAGTGTATTTCATTCAGGATTCTGATATCACCCTTGTTAGGATTTTGAGTAAATGTAGCTGATTATCTGATCTATTTGCATGCGCCCTCTCCCCATTAAGTAAATATGTATTTGAACTGAAACATCAGCAAATAAATTGTTCATGACTTGAAATCATAAAAAGGGGGCATTTTCCTGAGCAAAGCTCTTATTTGACCTTCAAATATCAGTCCTTGTATCCTTCTGCTTCCCTCTAGCCATCTCCATTCTCTCCTAGGCAAAGAATATATTATTCCAGAGCTGAGTGATGATCTTGGAATTGTTTCATCTGCCTGTTTTAAGCCGTGCCGCGTACATGTGCTCACTGCATTGCAGACAAGACAATGTGCATTCCCAACGTGTCTCAAAAAAAAAAAAAGAAAAGAAAAGAAAAACCACGCTACAGTGCGCTGATGCGGAGAGGGAGAGGGGAAGTCCTCGATAACCAGATGAGAAATTCTGGGTACGGGGGTCCCCTGTGCCAATGATGTCTATGTGTGGTGGATATCCCCGGTTTGCCAGCCTGGGGCGCTGGCCTTGGTGCTGATGGCCGCCATAGAGCGCGCGCGCGCGCGCACACACACGCCTTACCTTCTCCCCCGACCGTTGAAACGAGCTGTCCCCCACATTTAAGACAGGGCGTCCGGCAGGATCCCCCTTTTTAGAACAAAAAACCAAAAACTTCGACCAAACCCTCCCCATCACCTAGCCCTCCCTAAGCCTTCCGGCTTTTTTTTGTTGTTGTTTTCTCTGCTTGGCCTGACTCCAATGTGCTAATCTCCGGCTGGTGTATGTCAGGGAGCGGGGGAGGAGAGGCAAAGCAGGGGTCCAGGAAAAAGACTTGAAAAAAGAGGGGAACAGGAATGAAGGAGGGGAGAAACATGGTTGGAGATGTGGAATGCGGCTGAGAAAGGAAGGAGGGACGTCAGGCAGCCGAGATGGAATCGTTGGGGGTGGGGCTTAAGTGGAGAAAGTGGAAGTGGGAAGGAAGAGGGAAATACAATGAAAAGGGGGTGACAAGACATGGAGAAAGGGGTGATGGAGGCAGGGAGAGGGAAAGACTGAGAAAGAATAAATGAGGGCTGGGAGGGGCCAGCTGCCAGCAAAGTAAGGAATCAAGGGGTAAGAGGAAATAAAGAACTGGAAGGGGGTGTCTATATACAGAAAATGTAAGAAGAGAAGGAAGGACGGTGGGGAGGAGAGAGCCGTCTGTGGGGGGACTTAGGTGGAAGGAGTAATAGGTGAGGAGGTGGGAGCAATTGGTGAGGAGCAATAGGTGGGTGGTGGGAGAGGAGGTGTGGGGGGAAGACAGATGAGACAGGCTGGAAATGGAAAGGGCAAGGATCTTCCTAGGGATGAGAGGTTGGGGGCGGGGAGGACGTGAAGGAGGGAAGAGGACGCAGCTGGGGGGGAAGAAGAGTAGAGGGCCAAAGTAGAGGAGCAAAAGGGAGGTGAGGGGATGGTGAAAGGAAACAGCCAGAACGAGAAGAGAACCAAAGGGTAGGGGGCAAAGGAGGGTGTCCAGGACAGAAAAAGGGGACTGGGGTGGAAAGTTCAGGGGGACACGGCTGAGAAACAAGGCTCGGAGAGGACAGAGAATCCTGGGGTGGCTGGGGGGAAGGGGGCACTGACAAGGGCAGAAACAAATAGAACGGAGGGGAGAGGAAGGAAGAGGAAAGATTGGGGCCTGGGAAGAAGGAGGGGCGCAGAGAAAAGGTGCTTGGGGTGAAAGGGGATCCCAGAGGTCCAGGGCCCAGAAACAAGGTGAGGGAGGGGTGGCTGATGGGAGAAGAGTAGTGAGGACTGGGTCGAGGAATGATGCCGGAAGGGGGCAGAGGATGAAAGGAGAGCCAAGAGCATCAGGGTCCCGAAAAGGGGAGGGAGAAAGAAGGGGTGAAAGGTAAAAAAGGAACAGAGAAAAGCAGAAAATGGGGGCGGGGTGTAAAAGAAACACCGAGAGATTCTGGGGGGAGGGATGAGCCAGAGGGCGAGAGATGGAAAGAGCGCAGAGGGGGTGGGGCCGAGGATCAATGGGGGAGGGGGAGAGGGACAAGGGAGCTGAAATGGTGGCATCCCCAGGAGAGCGTCAGGAGGGGGTTTGGGGTGGAATGAGCTGCGGGAGGGGCAGGGCCCCGGCCGAGATGCAATAGAAGAGGGGGCGGGGGAGGAAAGAAGATCGGAGGGCTGTAGAGGGAGCGGGGTAAAGGAGGGGAGAGAGGAGAGACTAGGGGGGCCGGCGAGTCCAGCCCCGGCAGCGGGCCAGCGGCTCCCGGGGCCTCGGCCCGCCCCCGGCCCCGCCCCCCGGCCCCTGGGCCCCGCCCCCCGTGCCTCTGCAGCCCGGCACCGGGCGTGCGTCGGCGGGGCGGCTCCCCGCCCTGCCCCGCGGGCGCCGCGGCCGCCTATATAAGGGGGCGCTCAGCGGCCGGCAGAGCGCTGAGCCGGCCCGTGCCTCCCGGAGCCGTCCACCATGAGCTACGCGCTGGAGTCGCTGGGCGCGCCGGCCGCCTACCGGCGGGTCACCGAGACCCGCTCCAGCTACAGCAGCCGCGCCGGCGGCTCGCCGTCCAGCGGCTTTCGCTCCCAGTCCTGGTCCCGCGGCTCGGCCGGCGGCGGCAGCCTGGGCAGCTCGGGCATGACCGTGTCCTACAAGCGCACCATCCCCCGCAGCGTCTACGGCGGCCTGGGCTCGGCGCTGCTCAGCTCGGCCGAGAGCAGCCTAGACTTCAGCCAGTCGTCGTCTCTTCTGAACGGGACGGCCGCGGGCGGCGGCGTCGACTTCAAGCTGGTGCGCGCCAACGAGAAGGAGCAGCTGCAGGGCCTCAACGACCGCTTCGCCGGCTACATCGAGAAGGTGCACTCGCTGGAGCAGCAGAACCAGGAGATCGAAGCCGAGATCCAGGCTCTGCGCCAGAAGCAGGCGTCCCACGCGCAACTTGGCGACGTCTATGAGCAGGAGCTACGCGAGCTTCGCGCCGGCCTGGAGCAGGTGAACCACGAGAAGGCGCAGGTGCAGCTCGAGTCGGAGCACCTGGAAGAGGACATTCACCGCCTCAAAGAGCGCTTCGATGAGGAGGCGCGACTTCGCGACGACACGGAGGCTGCTGTCCGCGCGCTGCGCAAGGACATCGAGGAGGCGTCCATGGTCAAGGTGGAGCTGGACAAGAAGGTGCAGTCGCTGCAGGACGAGGTAGCCTTCCTGCGCAGCAACCATGAGGAGGAGGTGGCTGACCTGCTGGCGCAGATCCAGGCGTCGCACATCACGGTGGAGCGCAAGGACTACCTGAAGACGGACATCACGTCGGCGCTCAAGGAGATCCGCTCCCAGCTCGAGTGTCACTCGGACCAGAACATGCACCAGGCTGAAGAGTGGTTCAAGTGCCGCTACGCCAAGCTCACCGAGGCCGCGGAGCAGAATAAGGAGGCCATCCGCTCCGCCAAGGAAGAGATCGCCGAGTACCGGCGCCAGCTGCAGTCCAAGAGCATCGAACTCGAGTCCGTGCGCGGCACCAAGGAGTCCCTGGAGAGACAGCTCAGCGACATCGAGGAGCGCCACAATCACGACCTGAGCAGCTACCAGGTAAGCCGGGTCTGGGCAGGACAGACGCGGACCGGAGGGAGAGCAGAGCGTCTCCTAGCCGCAGTGCCCCTCCCATGCCGCTCCAAAGCTCCCCTTCTCCCTGCACCCTCCCAATCCCTTCAGTGCCGTTTCCTGTTCTCCTCCCCACATCACCTCCTCCCAAAGCTTCTGGGTCTCTAGCGCCGCTCCCTCCCATTCCTTTCGCGGCATCTGCCCCACCCCCCTTTCTTTAGTCTCCTTTCCTCTCCTCTGACATAGTCCGCGCCATACAGAAGCTCCCACCCCTCCAAAAATCCCTGTGTTTTAGCCCTTTCTTTAGACCTGCATCTCCTCTCCTCTCCGATCCTCCCCGCCCTGGTCCCCATCCTACATCCCTCCGGAACCAGCCCCTCCCCATCTCTTTGTGTCCTCCGGCCGGCCGAGTACCTTCCATATTTCCTCTTTAGCCATTTAGACGCAGAGTTGGCCTAGCCTAAGAGGAGAAAAAGAAAAACCTTTCTAAGTTCTCATCCTACTGCGAGAGCCTGCCAAACTTCTGGAGCGCCCTCGCTTGCTCTTTCCTAAAATGTGTCTCGGCTTGTGTTTTTTTTTTCTTCCTGAGTTTTTGCATGCTCCTTAAAAAGTCTTAAGAAAAGTTATTGGTTTTCTCATTTGGAGGGGGTTTCAGAAAGCAAAGTAACTTTTACAGTGTCTCCCTGTATCTACGTTGAAAAAATATATATCTTTCCTAAGTTGTAGATATTAGTTAAAAATAAAGATTGAACAGTTTCTCTTTAGAATGCCTCGTGTAGCAAAGGGCAAACTCTTTTACAAAGATCAAAATGCCTCCTGTTATTTGTTTCTATTGTTCATTTCATGTTTGATGTTCAGCTATAGAGATAAAGGCTGGTCCAGAGGGTTTCATGCGTCTAAGGGCACTGGTCCAGAATACTTTCTGCTTAGTGGACATCTCTTAGGAGCGAAAGCTAAGGTCTGGGAGAGCCGGGAAGAGGCAGACCAGGTGTCTGAAGGGAAGGAAATCTGGTTTCAGCTTGCATACTGTTGAATGGAAGGGAACTTGGACTGTCTGTTTTTAGGACACAATTCACCAGTTGGAAAATGAACTCCGGGGAACAAAGTGGGAGATGGCGCGTCACTTGCGGGAATACCAGGATCTCCTCAATGTCAAGATGGCCCTGGATATTGAGATTGCAGCATACAGGTATGGTAGCCCCGCTGTGGACGTGTCTGGAATAATCGCAGCACTGCGGAGTGTTCTGGCAAACTGGCGCCACCCACTTAGATAGAGCTAGGGACGCTGCAGCCTTGGAAGAGTTGGTACTGATGTGAGCATACACCTACACATACGTATACATGTAAAAAAGTTCAAGGGTTGGGTTATTTTTGTTTTGGTTTGGTTTTAGGGTTATCTAGGATTCTTAAACATCATGACTGGCATTAAATGCTGCTTTGCCTTCAATTAAGATACACTAAACCTGGGCAGGGAGGAAAGGGAGGAGGGGGAGCAGGGGGAGCAGGGGGAGCAGGAGTCGGGAGTATTTCTTTGTTTCTCATTCTTTTCAAGTTTAACCCGAGTTTCTTATCCAGTCTAATCTAAGCCAGTTTCTAGGTATTTTGGATCCTTGGGCTTTCATCCAAGATGCCCTTAAGCTCTTTTCAAGGAGAGAGACTTTTTTTTTAAATAATTTCAACCTGTATTCCAAGATCAGAAAAAATCTTGAGATTTTCTCCTCTGCTAGGGGCTCCCCCTTATTCAGAAAAAAAAAAAGGTGCTGGATTGCTATTGCCATCATCTGGCTGATTTTTATAGCGATGATCAGTTGACCAACAGTTCAGCTTTTCCACAGAGTTAGAACCCACAGTGAAAAGTCCTTAATAAAGACATATGTTTCCTGTACCAAAACCCTCTCTCAGTTGAATGGGAGGAGTTGGAATTTTAGATAGACCACTAAATTATAAATATATTTCTTTTTCACTCATGCAATAATCTAAATATACTAACATACAGTCTTTTATGAAATACCTGTTTGACACATAGTAAATGCTTATTTAGGGGTTGGGGGGCACATAATTGAAATGTTACAAGCTCTAGGCCAGGGGGTTCTTAACCTGGAGATTTAGCCCTCCCAAAAAGTTCCATAGATAAATATCAGGGGGTCCATGAATTTTGATAGGAAAAAACCTTTATTTTTCCTTCACCTCTCAGAGAAATTTGGCATTTTCTTTAAATTATTTTAAAAACATTCATCTGAGAAGGGGTCCATAAGCTTCATCATGCTGCTTCAGTGAAGGGTGGTGGGAAGCTAATGCAATAAAAGTTAAGAACCCCTGATCTGGACAGAAAAAAACAGTCTTTTCTATCTAAAGTCTAAGTAGCTATGGGAGGGGGGGTGGATTTGCCTGGGTATTAGAATAGGGTATTTGAGAGTGGGTTTTTTGTTTGTTTTAATGGAGAGAAATATTAACCTAAAGTCTCTACCTACCCCTCATATTCTGGAAGAAGCTAGAGGCTTAAGGAAAAAGCTGCAGCCACTCTATCTGGCCACTAGGGTACCATAGAACAAGTTGTTGCACCAAATGGTGCCCCTCCCTCCCAAGCAGCTCACCTGCAATGTAGTAAGCAGCCAAAGAGATGCTATGCTTAAGAGATTACCAGGGAGTGAACTAGCCACCAAGGATTCTCTGGCCCTGGCTCTGTAAGTAAACCTAAAGTCTCTTAATATTGGGCTTCCAGGAGATTGGTTTTCTGGGATCCTGCTTAATCAAGGCGCCATCTTCACTTAGGTTCATTCACAGTGGGCCCACGTGAAGCTTGGAAGGTTTAGCTCTTGAGTCATATTTCCATGTTCTTTGTCTCCCCAGAAAATTGCTAGAAGGCGAGGAGACCAGGTTCAGTACATTTTCTGGCAGCATCACTGGCCCTCTGTACACACACAGACAGCCTTCTGTCACAATATCCAGTAAGATTCAGAAAACAAAAGTAGAGGCTCCCAAGCTGAAGGTTCAGCACAAATTTGTAGAGGAGATCATAGAAGAGACCAAGGTGGAGGATGAGAAGTCAGAGATGGAAGATGCCCTAGCAGCTATTGAAGCTGAATTGGCTTCTAGTGCCATGAAGGAGGAAGAGGAAAAGGAGGAAGAGGAAGAGGCAGCTGGAGAGGAAGAAATTGTGGCCACCCAGAAAGCAGCAGTGGAGGCTACTGCCCCAGAAGCTGAGGAAGGTGAAGAAGAAGGTGAGAAAGAAGAAGGGGCTGAGGAAGCAGAGGAGGAGGAAGAAGAAGATGAGGGTGCTAAGTCAGACCAAGCAGAGGAAGGAGGATCTGAAAAGGAAGGATCCAGTGAAAAAGATGAGGGTGAACAAGAAGAAGGAGAAACTGAAGCAGAGGGTGAAGAACTGGAGGCTAAAGAGGAAAAAACAGAAGTAAAGACTAAGGAAGAAGTGGTAGAATCTACAACTGTGAAAACGGAGAAGGCCAAGTCTCCTGCTGCCCTGTCTCCACCAGCAAAGTCACCCACAGCAAAGTCTCCTGCTGCCCTGTCTCCCCCAGCAAAGTCACCCACAGCAAAGTCTCCTGCAGCCCTGTCTCCCCCAGCAAAATCCCCCACAGCAAAGTCCCCTGCGGCTCTGTCTCCCCCCGCAAAGTCCCCTACGACAAAGTCCCCTGTAGCTCTGTCCCCTACAGCCAAATCTCCCATGCCAAAGTCTCCCATGCCAAAATCACCAATGCCAAAATCTCCTGTGGAGGAGATAAAAGCTAAAGCAGATGAAGATGAAAAGGAAGAAGCACCTAAAGAAAAAAAGGAAGAAAGTGCAAAAGAGATCCCTGAAAAGAAGAAAGCTGGCTCCCCTGCGAAAGAAACAGCTGCAGAGGTGGACACTGTCACCAAATCCACTAAGGTTGGTTCTGAGAAAGAGGCTGAAGAGGAGGAGGGAGGGAGTGAGGAAGGAAGTGACCAGGGTTCAAAGGGCTCTACAAAAGAAGACATAGCAATCAATGG